>NC_080039.1:23562205-23912322 GCF_030020395.1 Manis pentadactyla
TCTGAGGTCCCTACCGACGAGGTCATCATCAGATGGGACGGTCCCAGTGACCAGCTGAGGGGTGGAAGGTCCAGAGTGGGAAATGGCCAATAGAAGAGTGTCTTCTGAGAGTAAGTGCGACAACAGCAAGGACTGGAGTGAGGGCAGGTGAGGTGGGGCTCTTCTGCACAGCTGCGACTGTGACTGGGCAAGATGCTGGCTCAACTGTTCTCCAAACTTTGCCATGTCTAGGAGTGAAAGGGAAGTAATAGGGTGTGGCTGTGTGCCCAGGGCATGTCCACGTGTGAGAGGAGACATGTGTGGGGACAGTGCAGGGGCTGGGTGTCAGCACTGTGTAATGGGGAGGTTTGTGAGCTGAAGGGGTTCCCTGGGCATGATGGGCTGTCTCATGCAGAAACATGGTGGGCGGAGGAAGAATGGGTGGGAGACTCAGGAGAGTCTGAGTCTGAGGGTGAATTCCCAAGAAGTTGGGGTGGAGCAGAAGGACTGGTGGCTGTCCTGCCAATGTGGAAAGGGGAACATGGAGGTGGTGGTAGAAGGGATGGTGGATAGGAAGCTGGTCTCAGCTTCCCAAACTATGTGGGCCAAAACCTACAATGAATTTCCTTTATCTGTATCTCCCTAAGGATGACATAAAACAGCCCCAGGGTCCCTGGTGAGGAGCTGCCTCTTGGTCCTGAGATGCTTAAATTGGAGTGTGAGGAGCTGGGCTTGGGGCTGGGGACTCTTCATGGGAGGGGCCAGACATTATCCCCACTGAACCCAAGATCTCCCTTCCCTGGCTGAAGAAATGGAGGGGTTTGTGTGTGTGTGTGTGCATGTGTGTGTGGTGTGGAAGAGAGCCCTCAGAAAAAGCATGGGAGTCATGCAGGCAGCCAGACGGGCTCACCCACCAAGTGTTCTGTCCTTCTGTCCATAGACGGTGTCATCCATGGACATCCTCATAAGTCACTGTTTCTGGGGATGCTATGCAGGCATTTCTAGGAGACATGATCATTTGAATGAGGTACTGAAGGAAGAGCTCTGCCCTCATCAGTGTAGGTGGACATTGTTCCATCCGTCCAGGCCCCGACACAGCAGAAAGGCATGGGAAGTGGAGATTTCTTCAACCTCCTAGTGAGCTGGGCCTCCACCCGCTCTGTCTTGGCTCATCAGTGCTGCTGGTTCTCAGGCCTTGGCCTCAGACTGGGACTTTCCCTATCAGATCTCTTGGTTTCCAGGACTTCAAACTGAACCTGGTTATACAGCGGGCTTTCCTGGTCCTCCAGCTTGCAGATGGAAGACTGTGATTTCTCAGCCTCCCAAACTATGTGGGCCAAATCCTAAAATGAATTTCCTTTATCTGTATCTCCTGTTGGCTGTTTCTCTGACTACTCAGAAGGTTTTGCTTTACTTTGAAGGTTAAATAGATGTAAACCCTCGCTTGAGCCCAGTGTTACTGAATGGCATCCATTTAGTGAGTTCTTAATATCTGCATCAGGAACCTGAGGCACAGGTCACTCTCTGCCCCGGAACAATTCCACTTTGTCTTCACATGTTTGCTAAGTACAAAACATGAATCCTGATCAGTCTCCATATTAACTCTCCTGCTGGGGAGATACCAGTGTATTTTGTCACCAAGGTCCCATGTTATTATGTGGGAAGAAAAGGGCTTTCCATTTACTTTAAATATGAACAAGTAAAATGAATAAATGTGTGTAAGTCACATGTTTTTTAGCTTCTCTTTCTTAAATAATTGGTTGCTGGTAGTCTGAAAACCAAAGAAATATCACTTGCCTTCCTTCCTGACCATTGTATTTGAAACCAACAGGCTGGACTTGGGAGCTCTGATTCCACGCTGCTGTGTGTCCTTGGGCACATCCTTGCCCTCTCTCACCAGCAGAGATCTGAGCACAGGATGTAAGACACATCAGAGCTGAGCTTTTCTGGTTTGATTCCCTGGTTGAAATCTGAACACCACACTTTTGTCTGCCATCCAGGACCTCTGTGGCTCTAAGGAACCCAGGTGTGCTAGGACTACTGCTCCTGGAATCTGGCATGGTGTTGTGTGAGGTGATATTCCTTCAAATGCTGGGACAGGTGCCTGAGCCCCTTCCTTACATCTTTCCATGTTCCTTTTTATCTGGAAAGTGGGTTCCCATGAGGCTGATAGAAGAGGAGCTTGGGAGTCAGGGCTCATTCATATCTGCATATGTTCTGAATCATTTCATCTGTTGATTCATACATTTCTATTTTTTTTCTTTCTTGGTGTTTTTTTTTCTTTTTCAAATTCTGAAAGTATATCCAAATGTATTTAAAGTTTTATGTACATTGAATGTACTTTCTAATAGACTGTGTACAGTCTGAATCTTTTCCCTGGCCCGGGTGATCAGCTACTTAGGAAACCAAGTACACAGCCTGCCAGAGTGAAAAGAGTAATATAACAATATAATACTCCCCATGGGAGGGACTTCTTTGATTCTGTGTTGATCTATTTTGCATCCAGTCATCACAGGGCTAATTATACTAATGTACTTCCTTATTTTTGTGTCCTTGATGCTCTGGTATTGGGGAACATGCAAATCTGGGCAGAATTTGCCCCTCCCAGGGCCAGCTAACTTGTAAAGATAATAAGTGGTCATGGGGTCATCTTTAATATGCAAACCTTAGCTGCAACCAGCTCCCTACCAAACTCATGCACCAATGTCAGTATCTCTGCCACCACCATAAATCAGGTCAGGGTGACTAATCAGGTAACTAATGTTAAATGAATTCATAGAGGTGAGTGCTCATCCGATAACGTTAGGGGAGATACCAGAGAGATCACTCCCTGTCACTCTGTGCACAGGCACCAAGGACAGGCTGTGCCAGGACATCTAGAAAAAGCAGCTGCCTGCCAGCCAGGACGAGAGCTCTCCCCAGGAGCTGTATTGGCTGACACCTCCTCAGCCTCCAGAATTGTGAGAAATTTCATCCCATTTTGTCTCCCAGTCCATAGTATTTCATTATAGCTGCCCAAACATGTTATGACATATAAAAATTATACACCTATGTGTTGTTACTTAAAAATAACATTTGTGACATATGTGTTATTTGATATCACATTGTTATCTGTCACTAATCTCTGTTACCAAAAATGCTGATATTTTTTAATGAAACTGCTGGCAGGATGGGTGAGTGTGGACTTACGATGTCCACAGGGCCCTACCAGGGTTTGGAGAAATGGGTGGGATGGGGTCACTGCAAGTGGTTTTGAACCACAAAGATTGCATCTCACCTCACTCCATGGCACAGATTACCCTATCAGAAACATGCTTTCTGCTGAGTGGGCAGGACCTGGGAGGAGACAGGGCCTTTCTTTGCTCCACCTCCTGGGGCATTTTGGGGTCTGGCTCTCCGTCCCCTCAGGAGAACTTGAATCACCCACCCGTTTTGATCCTTGACAAAGTGCAGCCTGTCCAGTGGAGCCAGACAGCTTTGACTCACTGTCAATTTAAATGTTTTAACTACCTCAAGGTAAAACCTACAGCTATGTGGCCATATCTCCTGAATGCTGAGGTGTTAACTTCTCAAAAGATGTAAGCCCTTTTTAGTGGGTGCACCTGTGCCTCCTTGGGTGGGTTTGGGTGGTGGTTGGATCCAGATCAGTTCTGGCTCCCCAAGCAATTCATTGTTTTCCTCTTTGGAAACTCTAAAGAGAATTGCTCTGTCACCTTGAGGAAAACAACAGTTTCCATTTCTTTGGCCCATACCTGGGGGACAGAGACACAGCCCTGTGCTCACTTCCAAGGACCTCACCAGCACCAGGATGGTAATGATGGATATTTTGGGCATTACTTCAAAAGAGCAAAATTTATTGCTTACGCATATTTACATTTCACCATCTTTACATTTAATTTGTCCTGTTTAACATTTCTTGAGATGATTTATAAATCCAAACAAATTTTAAAATTGATGGCATCCTGTAGTTTGTATAAGTAATTTCAGAACAGTTTATGTTTTCACATTTTTCTTTACCCTTATTCACAGATTTTCAATCTGTGCTTTTGTGGATGGTCTGCTCTGCTTACCCAAATACAGACGCAAGCTCATGGCTCCTCAGACTACATCATGAAATGCTGTCTCAGTGTCCCCTGCAGTCAAGGTGGGGACCGGGGTCTGTGGGAGGCTGGGCTGGGAGGAACACTCCCTGAAGCCCAAGCCTTCTGTCCAGATGACCTGTTGAAGCTAATTCCCTGTCACCCCAGTCACATCGTGTATGCTCACTTGTGGCTGCATGATCTCAGCTCCTCAAGAACCAGCCTCCAGTGTGGGACTGCCTGCCACAGGGCCCCTAGAGTTTACAACTCAGATGTAGCTTATGCACACAGAGGATATCTGCACAGCTTTGTACTTCCTGGGTTGGCATCTGCAGTGGTGGCCCATGCAGCCTTCTGTACCACACGACCAGTGCCACGGGTACAGAACACAACCCTTACTGATGGAATGGTAAAGGAACTTGATTTAGGACATAAGTAAAGTTGTACAGAATTTGTAGCACAAATCCATCCTTTCACCAACAGTATACTATTCTCATATCTTCCTTCTCATTCCCCCATTTCTTCTCTTTCTTCCTTGCTTAAGATGTACACTACTAGCTCCTAGTGTATGGGAGGATTAACTGACATAATGTGTTGTCCCCACCCAGGCCTTTCACAAGCTGCACCTGACAGTCATGTGAGCATGTAGTAGATTAGTGTCAAGCACAAACCCTGTACCCTGGTTACCAAGGACCAGGGAGAACACCAGCCACAAGGAGGAGAGCAAAGATCACCTCCCCTGTCAGAAACTAACCTGTCAGTTCTTACGGGTTAGGGCCAAACATCAGTGCCATTTGAGCAAAATCTTAATGCTTTATGAATGCACTACTCATATCAAAGAAGATTAATCACAGGATGCCCTCTATTTTAGAACCTCTTATTTTTTTGATACCTTATCAGTAATTCACCGAGGATTCGGGAATGGATTTAATTCCACTGCTTCTGTAAGCCCTTAGGTTTGCCAGATGTGAAGATCCAGGTTACCATTTTCTTACTGATGGAATGGTAAAGGAACTTGATTTAGGACATAAGTAAAGGTCACAGCGGCGAAAAAGAATAATCTCTGGCCAAGATCCATGGATACCGGCGGCTGTCAGAGGCTATGGTGGACTCTAGGAGGCCCACACTGCACTACTTCCTTTCCTATTACCTTTTTTTATTTGTCAGTATTTTTTATTTAGCTATCATTATGCTACAATTACATGAAGAACATTATTTTACTAGACTCGCCCCACCACCAAGTTACCCCCACATAACCCATTGCTGTCATTGTACATCAGCATAGTAAGATGTTGTAGAATCACTTCTTGTCTTCTCTGTGTTGCACAGTCTTCCCCATGTCTTCCCCTCATTATACATTCTAATGAGCCCTTTCTTACCTCTACCCTTATCCCTCCCTTCCCATGCATCCTCCTCAGTCTTTTTCTGTATGGTAACTGTTAGTCCATTCTTGGGTTCTGTGAGTCTTCTGCTCTTTTGCTCCTTCAGTTTTTCCTTTGTTCTTAGACTCCACAGATGAGTGAAATCATTTGAAACTTGTCTTTCTCTGCCTGGCTTATTTCACAGAGCATAATACCCTCGCTTATTTCATAGAGCATAATAGCTCCATCCATGTTGTTGCAAATGGTAGGACTTGTTTTCTTCTTATGGCTGAATAATATTCCATGTGTATACGTACCACATCTGCATTCTCCTTCTGATGGACACTTAGGTTGCTTCCATTTCTTGGCTATTGTGAATAGTGCTGTGAAAAACATTGGGGTACACTTCTCTTTTTCAAACTGGGATGCTGCATTCTTCGGTTAAATTTCTAGGAGTGGAATTCCTGGGTCAAATGGTATTTCTATTTTGAGTTTTTTGAGGAATCTTCATACTGCCTTCACAATGGTTGAACTAATTTACATTCCCACCAGCAGTGTAGGACGGTTTCCCTTTCTCCACATCCTCACCAACATTTGCTGTTGTCTTTTGGATGGTGGAGATCCTTACTGGTGTTAGGTGATATCTCATTGTGGTTTTAATTTGCATTTCTCTGATGACTGGTCATGTGGACCGTCTTTTCATGTGTCTGTTGGCCATCTGAATTCCTTCTATAGTCTCCTTATCATTTTATAGAATATGTGAGCTCAAGTGGGCATCAGCCAACACTGCAGGGACCACATCCTGGGAAAAGAAAAAGGCTCCCCTGAGACAGGACTTGACATGGAGGAATAAGCAGTCTGTGGATTTTCCTAAGGCACCATTCCCCCCACATAGACATACAACTTCTTTTGATGATGGTGAGAGTTCTTCCCCACAGGTTAGGGAACTGAGATGTCAGGAGGTGGCATTTTCTCTTTCTACCACCTCAAGGGGTGCTCAAAGTCTGCTGCATGTTAGAATTACCTAGAGACAACTAAACAGACCCAGTGCCCTGGCCTCCCATAAGACAAAGTGACTTGCTTTGTCGGAGGAAGGACCCAGGAAGCAGTATTTACAAAGTCCACCAGGTGGACCCATGGTGAGCCACACTGAAAGTTGCTGTATTATGTGAAGCCCACCTGAGCAGGTTCAGAGCCCTTTGAGTTCCTGGCCATATGCTGTGTCAGTGCAGTGAGCTGGAGTGGGCCTGTGGGACTGTGTTCCTAATAATTCCCAGTTCCTAACGAACTCTGCTTTACTTTTAAGCAAATAAACTTGTGTTAATAAAATAATGTAAAAATGGAGTGATTAGAAATATTTAGAAGCCAAATACCTGCATAATATGTGATATTTCAGAGGCTTTTATTAAACTGGAATAAAATTTTTAAACAAAGCCTCACAATGATGTTTAATAACCAAATGTACAGCAGCTAAAGTATAGTTTCTGAATGTGGATTTCCACCCACTATTATTCCTCCATTCCCATCTCATGAAAACCATTCTGTGGGGCTGACCTGGCATATGGCTGGCAGAGGAGGGTGGGACACAGGCCTGCATGGTGTTCAGGTGAGGTCTGTGTTCCAGAGGCAGGAGGCCAGTGGTTGGCCCCGAGCATGTGTCCTCCTGGTCACATGGTGCACCTCCCTGGGTCACAGTCCTTCTGTACTTGGGCAGTGTTGAGTGTCTGCACAGTTCCTCTGTTAGGACTTGAAGGGATTTACTGTGGGAGGAGGGAGGGCTCAGCCTTTTGGTGAGCAAGTGGATCTCTTGTCAGGTTTATAGGTGACCAACTTTTGAGATCAAGGACTAGGACTGACTCTTTCCAGGTTGTGTGGCCTGCTGCATGCTGTGAGGGGAGATATCACACATTTAATATTAGGATTCCCTCTCCATAAATTGGAAATGAATATCAATAACAAAAGGCATGAATACATAAAATTCAATGTCAGGAAAAGAAATGTTAATATTTGTGGGGGTTTTCCTATGAACTACACCACAGATTTTATTTGAATTCACAAGTTCTTCCTCTACTGGCATTTTTAGGTTCCTGGACCTTATATCAATTACAAAGTGCCTTTTGTCCTTATGTCACCTTAGTCTCACACCTGGCTAAGTTTCTGTTCTTGTTTAAGTGTAAGCTGCTCAGTTTGAGGAGACCACATCAGGTATTTTGCCGACTTGGCCTCAATTTGAGTTTTCTGTTTAATTTAAATAAAGCTACTTTGAATAATGTTTCATTTGTAATCGTTTTACTTATGATTATTATTTTACTTTATTTTTCAGTAAAATATATTTGGCATACAACATTATATTTGTTTCAGATGTATAATACAGTGGTTTGAAAATTACTTGCAGTTCTAAATGCTCAACATGGTGATTGTAATTATACCTGCCAATATTTAAGGTGTTACAATAATATTGATTATTTGTGCTATGCTTGTCTATTCATCCCATGACTAATTTATTTAACAATTGCAAGTGTTTATTCCTTCATTCCCTAACTGACTGTGCCCATCCCACCATTACCCTCCACCATGGCAATCAGCAGTTTGTTCTCTTAATGACTCTGTTTGTTAACTTATGCTTTCCTGGATTCCACATAAAAGTGACTTTATATGCTATTTTTCTATGACTAGCTTAGTTCAGTTAGCATAATACCCTCTATGTATGTCCACATTTTCACCTATGGCAAGACTTCATTCCATTTATGAGTGAGTAATATTCCACAGTGTGTATGTGCCACATCCGGAGTATACATTCACCTAGTAATGGACACTTAGATTGTCCCCATGGCTTTGCTGTTATACATAATGCTGCAAAAAACATAGGAGAGCATGTATTTTACCAGATTAGTGACTTTGTTTTGTCTGGAAAACTTGCAGAAGTGGATTTTCTGGGTCACACAGTATTACTATTTTAAAAAATTTGAGGACCCTCTTCACTGTTTTCCATAGTGGCTGCACCAATTTACATTACCAACAGCAGTGCTAGACAGCTGCCTTTTCGCCACAACCTCACCAACACTAATTACTTTAGTTGATTTAAAACTGGCTATTCAGGGGGGCGGAGCCAAGATGGCAGCATGAGTAGAGCAACGGAAATCTCCTCCCAAAAGCACATATATCTATGAAAATATAACAAGGACAACTCTTCCTAGAAGAAAGACCAGAGGACACAGGACAACATAAAGACCACATCCACACCTGAGAGGACCCAGCGACTCACGAAGGAGGTAAGATGCAAGCTCCCACCTGGCGGGACCCGAGCGCCCCTACCCCCAGCTCCCATTGGGAGAAGAGAAGGCAGAGCAGGAGGGAGAGGGAGCCCAGGACTGCTGAACACCCAGCCCGAGCCATCTGGACCAGAGCACAGACACAGTGCATGCACGGGGCCCTGGATTGGCAAAGATCAAGGACAAGGAAATAGTTTTAAAGGCAGCTAGAGAGAAAAAGGTCACCTATAAAGGAAAACCCATCAGGCTAACATCAGACTTCTCGACAGAAACTCTACAGGCAGAAGAGAATGGCATGATATATTTAATGCAATGAAACAGAAGGGCCTTGAACCAAGGATACTGAATCCAGCACAACTAACATTTTAATATGATGGCTGGATTAAACAATTCCCAGACAAGCAAAAGCTGAGGGAATTTGCTTCCCACAAACCACCTCTACAGGACATCTTACAGGGACTGCCCCAGATGGGAGCACTCCTAGTAAGAACACAGAACTAAACACCCAACATATGAAGAATGGAGGAGGAGGAATAAGAAGGGAGAGAAGAAAAGAAAATCCAGATAGTGTATATAACAGCTCAATAAGCGAGCTAAGTTACTAAAGAGGCTAATCTTGAACCTTTGGTAACCACGAATTTAAAGCCTGCAATGGCAATAAGTACATATCTTTCAATACTCACCCTAAATGTAAATGGACTGAATGCACCAATCCAAAGACACAGAGTAATAGAATGGATTAGAAAGCAAGACACATGTATAGGCTGCTTATAAGAAACTGACCTGAAATTCAAAGACATGCACAGACTAAAACTCAAGGGATGGAAAAAGATATTTCATGCTAACAACAGGGAGAAAAAAGCAGGTGTTGCTGTACTAGTATCCAACAAAATAGACTTCAAAACAAAGTAACAAGAGGTAAAGAAGCACATTACATAATGATAAAGGGCCCAGTACAACTAGAGGATATAACCATTATAAATATATATGCACCCAACACAGGAGCACCAGCACATGTGAAACAAACGTTAACAGAACTAAGGAGGAAATAGAATGCAATGCACTGACTTTAGGAGACTTCAACACGCCATGCTCTACAAAGGATAGAGCCACTGGACAGAAAATAAATGAGGACCCATCGGCACTGAACAACACACTAGAACCGATGGACCTAATAGACAATAGAACTCTACATCCAAAAACAACAGGATACACATTCTTCTCAAGTGTACACGGAACACTCTCCAGAATAGACCACATACTAGGCCACAAAAAGAGCCTCAGTAAATACAAAAAACATTGAAATTCTATCAGCCAACTTTTGAGACCACAAAGATATAAAACTATAAATAAATAGTACAAAGAAAACAAAAAGGCTCACAAACACATGGAGTCTTAACAACGTGTTCCTAAAGATTCAATGGATCAATGAACACATTAAAATAGAGATCAAGGAATATATGGGAAAAAATGACAACAACACAAAGGCCCAACTTCCGTGGGACACAGCAAAAGCAGTCTTAAAAGGAAAGTATACAGCAATCCAGGCATACTTAAAGAATGAAGAACAATCCCAAATGAATAGTCTAACATCACGATTGTCAAAACTGGAAAAAGAACAAATGAGGCCTAAAGTCAAGAGAAGGTGGGACATAATAAAGATCAGAGAAGAAATAAACAAAATTGAGTAGAATAAAACAGAAAAATCAATGAAACCAAGAGCTAGTTCTCTGAGAAAATAAACAAAATAGATAAGCCTCTAGCCAGACTTAAGAGTAAAAGAGAATCAACACACGTTGAATCAGAAACGAGAATGGAAAAATCATGACAGACTCCACAGAAATACAAAGAATTATTAAAGACAACTATGAAAACCTTAATGCCAACAAGCTGGAAAACCTAGAATAAATGGACAACTTCCTAGAAAAATACAACCTTCCAAGGCTAACCAAGGAAGAAACACAAAAGGTAAACAAATAAATTAGGAGCTAAGAAATTGAATTGATAATCAAGAAACTACCCAAGAAGAAAACCACTGGGCCAATTGGATTGGCCTCAGAATTTTACCAGACATACACAGAAGACATAATACCCATTCTCCTTAAAGTTTTCCAAACAGAAGAGGAGGGAATACCCGCAAACTCATTCTATGAAGCCAACATCACCCGAGTACCAAAACCAGGCAAAGACCCCAACAACAACAAAAAAATTACAGACCAATATCCCTGATGAATGTAGATGCAGAAATAATGAAATATTAGCAAAGTGAATTCAAAAATATAACAAAAGAATCATACACGACATCCAATTGAGACTCTTCCCAGGGATGCAGGGATGGCACAACATTTGAAAATCCATCAACATCATACACCACATCAACAAAAAGAAGGACAAAAATCACATAAACATCTACATAGATGCTGAAAAACCATTCAACAAAATTCAACATCCATTCAAGATAAAAACTCTCAGCAAAATGGGAATAGAGGGCAAGTATCTCAACATAATAAAGGCCATATATGATAAACCCACAGCTAACATCATACTGAACAGCGAGAAGCAAAAAGCTTTTCCTCTGAGATCGGGAACAAGACAGGGATGCCCACACACCCCACTGTTATTTAACATAGTACTGGAGGTCCTAGCCATGGCAATTAGACCAAACAAAGAAATACAAGGAATCGAGTTTGTAAAGAAGAACTTAAACTGTCACTATTTGCAGATGACTTGGTACTGTACACAAGAAACCCTTAAGACTTCACTCAGAAACTACCAGAACTGATATCATAATACAGAAAATTTGCCGGATAGAAAATTAACACACAGAAATCTGTGACTTTAGTGTGCACTAAAATTGAACTAATAGAGAAATCAGGAAAACAGTTCCATTCACGACTCCATCAAAAAGAATAAAATGCCTAGGAATAAACCTTACTATGAAGTGACAGATATATACTCTGAAAACTATAGGACACTCTTAAGAGAAATTAAGGAGTACCCTAACAAATGGAAACTCATCCCATGCTCTTGGCTAGGAAGAATTAATATCATCAAAATGGCCATCCTGCACAAAGCAATATGCAGATATGATTCAATCCCTATCAAATTACCAACAACATTCTTCAAAAAACTGGAAAATAGTTCAAAAATTCTTATGGAAATGCTGAAGACCCCGAATAGCCAAAGCCATCCTGAGAACGAAGAATAAAGTGGCGAGGATATCACTACTATGAAGCCAGAGTAATCAAGACAATTTGGTACTGGCACAAGAACAGAGTCACAGACCAGAGGAACAGATTAGAGACTCCAGACATTAACCCAAACATATGTGGTCAATTAATATATGATAAAGGATCCACGGACATACAACGGGGAAATGACAGTCTCTTCAACAGATGGTGCTGGCAAAAATGGGCAGCTGTTGAAACTGGATCACTGTCTAACCCCATACACAAAAGTAAATTCGAAATGGGTCAAAGGCCTGAATGTAAGTCATGAAACCATAAAATTCTTAGAAAAATACATAGGCAAAAATCTCTTGGACATAAACATTAGAGACTTCATCATGAACATGTCTCCCTGGGCAAGGAAAACAAAAGCAAATATAAACAAATGGGACTACATCAAGCTGAAAAGCTTCTGTACAGCACAGGATACCATCAATAGAACAAAAAGGTGCCCTACAGTATGAGAGAATATATTCATAAATGACAGATCCGATAAAGGCTTGACATTCAAAATATATAAAGAGCTAACGCACATCCACAAACAAAAGACAAATATTCCAATTAAAAAATGGGTAGAGGAGCTGAACAGACAGTTCTCCAAAGAAGAAACTCAGATGGCCATCAGACACATGAAAAGATCCTCCACATCGCTAGTTATCAGAGAAATGCAAATTAAAACCACAATGAGATATCACCTCACACCAGTAAAGATGGCACCATCCAAAAGACAACAACAAATGTCAGCTAGGTTGTGGAGAACGGGGAACCCTCCTACACTGCTGGTGGGAATGTAAATTAGTTCAACCATTGTGGAAAGCCGAATGGAGGTTCCTCAAACTGCAGAAAATAGACTTACCATTTGACCCAGGAATTCCACTTCTAGGAATTTACCCTAAGAATGCAGCGGCCCAGTTTGAAAAAGACAGATGCACCCCTATGTTTATCGCAGTACTATTTACTATAGCTAAGAAATGGAAACAACCTAAAGTGTCCATCAGTAGATGAATGGATAAAGAAGATGTGGTACATATACACAATGGAATATTATTCAGCCATAAGAAGAAAACAAATCCTACAATTTGCAACTACATGGATGGAGCTAGAGGGTATTATGCTCAGTGGAAGAAGCCAAGCATAGAAAGACAAATACCAAATGATTTCACTCATATGTGGAGTACAAGAAAAAAGAACAACTAAAGGAACAAACAGCAGCAGAATCACAGAACCCAAGAATGCACTAACAGTTACCAAAGGGAAAGGGACTGGGGAGAATGGGAGGGTAGGGAGGGATAAGGGCGGAGTAGAAGAAAGGGTGTATTATGATTAGCGTGTATAATGTGGGGATTGTGGGAAAGGGGAGGGCTGTGCAACACAGAGAAGAAAAGTAGTGATTCTACATCTTACTGTGCTGATGGACAGTGACCATAATGGGGTTTGTGAGGGGGGATTGGTGCAGGGGAGAGCCTAGCAAACATGATGTTCTTCATGTAATTGTAGATAAGTGATAACTACATAAAAATAAAAATAAATAAATAAATAAACAATTTAAAAAATGGAAGCAGATCAAGTAAGGCTTGCGCTCTCAGGGCATTGTGCTCTTCTGTGAGTCACCTTCAAAAATCTGGCCCTGTAACAATAATTAATTTCCAATGTTACTCACTCACTGAGGGTTTCTAAGGGTTAGATTCAAATTATCCAGTAACATTTTGATTCAGTTTTGTTTCTGGGGATAAATGGCAAGTTCAGAATCAGACAAAGGGAAACATATACACAGTTATTAAATTAAATTAATTTAAAAACTGAGAGCAACCCATCTTCCCTGGATCATGAAACAAAGAAAAAGCATTACCCCAATGTGTCCCTTCACACTACTGGGTTATACTTTTCCAACACTAATTTGAAATATACTAAAAAGGGGGAGTTTAAGTATATTAAAATTCAGAAGATTGCTTTGAGTTTTAGTATTTTACTGATATCAAACCAGATTTTAGTATGGTTTCATATTCCATGCTATCAGCCAACGCTTATAGAACATAAGAACTGTGACTTATGAGCCAAAACATTGGCTGCTTTTTCTAAATCAAATGCATTTATGGAAAATATATTTTTCAGGTTCTGAATACAATATGAAGGCATTCAGTTTAATTTTGTGTATTCTCAGTTTCAAAGATGACAGTAAGGTATTTTCTAAACTTCCTCTGTTATGTGAATCCTTCATGTAGTGATGGATACTTTCATCTTCTGTTTAGCATGTTCATCTCTTTCCTTTTTAATTCTCAGCTCCAAAAAAGTGTATGTCTTTCTTTAGTTTTATGTTCTTCTAATAAGCTTTATACTTCACTTTCTTCATGTGTTGTAGGCCTTCTAATAAGCATGAGGATCTATACATTGTTGGAGTTTGCATCGTTTTTTAACCCATTGCTCATAATTCATGTTATCATTCCATCATGATCAATTGCATTAAATTTGGCAGTCTCTGCCGACACACTTCTGTGTTCAACACCATGTATTTTGTTACCATATGTTGCTACTCCTGTGATAGTTTTATTAATTAGTTGTTAAGTAGTATAAAGTTGTCTGAACTATTCCTATGTGTTTTATCTTAGATGCTCATACACAATTTTACAGAGCCCTGATTACAGGGGCATCAGGTGTCTTGAGGGCTTTGGTGAAAAAATGGCATGCCATGGGTTTTTCTTCTTCTGAACTGTTTCTGTTCAGTCACCCAGGGAAAGTCGATGTACATTCACGGGACCTTCTTTTTGAATTCTGGTAATAGACCTAACTCACCATGGAATTTATCATTCTCCTAATGGTTAATTTTCTGTAACATTGATATAACTGAAATTGTCTTAAATAATTGAAGATGTATTATATTTTATAGTGTAATTTAAATTTATATATTTTATTTCAGCAGAGCCAGACATATTTTCAATTGCTTTATGGTTTTTACTTTCAAATTCTTAAACTATATCCATATCTCTTTAAAGTTTTACATTCATCAACCTTACTTTCAACATTATATAATCTCATTGGTTTAAAACAAACAGTGAACTGTCTAGTACTCTTACTACTTAAATTGTGAGAGTTTAGAAGAGTCAAAATTGTCAGGAGAGAGCAAAATGCATTTCAACTTAAAATGTCATTTCACAGTGCTAATTTGCATAATATCTAGTGATCATTTTGCTTTAGTTTCTGTGGATTTCAGTGTAGTGTATTTTCTCCTATGATATTGCATATCTAATTTTTTGATTAGGATTGTTAGTATGTGTGGAAGTTTCCCACATGGATTGATTTAGTTCACCATAAGGGCATCATCTCTGCATTATATTCCCCCAAAACCTCCTGCACCCAAATTTTCCTGCCTCGCATGTGTCACACCTTCCTGCCCCTTAGGCATTCATTCCTCTTGGCAGAATCCCACCATAACAGAGCCAGAGTGTATTTCTTCTCTCTCTCTCTAGGTTTTTCCTTATGTTCCTGATAACACTTGCAGGAACACACTCTGAGTGGCACAGTCCAAGACAGAACAATACCACTGAACCCTGATCTCCCATCCAATGCCTGCCTCATGGAAAAAGACAGGGTACAGTGATTCCAGGGGCTGCTAGGCCTGTTGGGAGGAGTGGCTGTGAGAGGAAATGCCCTCCTCTTGTCCTGTGACTCCTGGCAAGGGTCAGTTGGTGCTCACAGTGCCCAGCAGAGGAGGGGCTTCAAGTGGAAAATGAGGCTTGAAATACTATTTACACGGGCGTCGCAGGTGACCTTTGCAGCAGAGGTGCAGGGGCGTTGACACAGAGCACACATACTGCCTCTCCCAGGCACACCAGTTGCACAGCTTGGCTCATCTGAGCTGGCACAGGGATCTTCCTCTGTAACAGGCTGTGCTCAGATCTTTTCAATGGTGCAGTGTTAACATGGTCATTTAGGAGAGTGCCTGCAAATAATTTCAAATCTAGAGAAAACCTGCACTCTCACTGACATTCCTTCATTCAGATTCTCCCGTGGGTAACACTGCACCACATTTGCACCTCCACAGACAGCCCTTCAGCCTATTGGACCAATGACAGTCACAACTCTACCTCAAAAAGACCTCATGTCCCACATCAGGAAACCACCATTGTTGATACTCTCATTGACAGACCCACTGTAAATATCACCCACTGTACCAACACTGAGAAAAATATGTCTCTGTTCTGGTTCTGAGACTTTCCCTCATTTTCATAACCTCAGGTTATTAAGAGTCCAGAGATTTCCTGCATCATCATGTGCAGATCTGTCTTCTCCCTGATCTCATAGGGACGCTCTCAATGTTTCACCATTGCAGTAACTGTAGGTTTGTTGTGTATGGCCATTAGCTCAGTTATGTTCTGTCTGTACCCAGTTTGTTGAGGGTTTATATCATGAGTATATATTTTATTTCATCACATGCTCTTTCTGCATCTATTATGTGATGCTTTTTATCTTTAATTCTATTAATGTCATGCATCATATACTGATCTGCGCATGTCGAACCATCCTGACCTCTTTGTGATAAGTGTCAGTTTGTCATGGGGTGTAACGTTTAAAGTGTCCTTCAATTGCATTTACTACGATTTTTAGAATTTTTAAATCTATTTTCATCAGGAATATTGTCCTATAGTTTTGTTTTCCTGTAGAGTCTTACCTATATTCATCGCAGGGTAATACTGGACCCTTAGAATAAATTTGGAAGTGTTCTGCACTCTTCAATTTTCAGAAGATTTTGAGAATGATGATTGGCTTTAATTATTCTTTACCAGTTTGGTAGAGCTCATCACTGCTGCCGTGTGGTCCTGCGCACTTGTGTGCAGTCAGCATGCTTACAAACTGTCCTTAGAGTGGTGTATATTTAGCAATGTGGTGGAGACTCTTGTATATATTTCCTTAGGTTTATATTAATGAGCTTCTCACTTTGGGAATATTCATGTCAGCGGTATTTTGTTTGGAAATTCAGTCTCCATTTGCTCTTGGCTGAGGTGCAGCCATGTGACTGATGTGTGTGCAGTAGCTCGGTGTCTGCTCAACTCACCACGATGGCTCTTCACGGCCAGGTGTCTGTTCTTGCTGATTTTTTTGTTTTCTTTCCATAGACAGTCGTGTCCTCTGTGAAGAAATACAGGTGTTTCTCTTCTTTCCCAGTATTCATACCTTTCATTCCCTTTCCTTGGTTCGGTGCACAGCTGGAACCCCCAGTATGATGTGGAGGAGTGCTGTGGCAGGACATCCTTGCCCTTTTCCTCATCTTACCAGGAAAGCTCCATGTTTCTCACCTCTAAGGGTAATGTTATCTGTAGGTTTCTTGTCGATATTATTTAGCTGTTTTGGAAGGACATCCCCATCTTTTCCTGGATTACTGAGAGTTTTTATCGTGATGGTGTTGGATTGCACTGTTTTTCTGCATCTGTAGCTCTGGTCATGCAGTTTTCCTTTACAAAGGCTGTTGTGATGGATCACATTGACTTATCGATCGTCAGCCAGGATTGTATACCTGGGATAAATCCCCCTTGTCCAGGATGTATAATTTTTCCATATGATGTTGGTCTCAATTTACAAGTATTGGTTGAGGAATTTGGTGTCTCTGTTCATGACGTATGTTCGTAGTGTTCTTCTGGTAGCCTTGTCTGGTTTTGATGTTAAGATAATGCCATCCCAATATGATGAGTTGAGAATTCCCTCTGTTTCTAATGTGTGAGAGATACAGTAAAATACTGGCTTATTTCTTCCTTAAGTGTTTGGTAGGAGTCACCAGAAAACCCCTGGTGCTTCCTCTCACAGAGGTTACTTACTTTTCATTTGGTTTCTTTAGGAGATACAAGCCTATTCACATAGTCCATTTCTTCTTGTTTGATGTTGGAAGGCGTTAGTCTTAAGGAAGCAGTCTGTTCATCAATGTTTGGAAGTCTGTGGGCAGAGTAATCCTGATATTATTTCACTGTTGCCTTTAATGTCCATGGGACATCTAGAGGGATGTCCTCTCTTTCATTTCTGCTATTGGTAATTTGTGTGCACACTTTTAGCCTGGCTAGAGGCATATCGATTTTACTGACATGTTCAAAAAAATCAACTTTTGGCTTTATGGTTTCCTGTTTACAATTTCATTTACTTCTACTTGATATATTACTACTATTTACTTTGGATTTAATTTGCCATTCTGTTACTAAGTATCCTAAGGTGGGAACTTTGATTAGTGATTTGAGATCTTTCTTTTTCTCTAATGTGCATTTAATCAATGCTGTACATTTTGCTCAAATCCCTGCTTTTACTGGATGCCACAAATTTTAATAATCACATTTTCAGTTTAATTCAGTGTGTGGTGTTTTTTAATTTCTTGAGATTTCTGCTTTGGCTCATGTGTTACTTAGAAGTATGTTGTTAACATCGTTTAATTTGGGATTTTTCCCATTACCTGTCTGTTATTAATTTCTAGTTTGATTCCATCCTATGTGGGGAGTGACCCTGCAGCCAGCATCCATTCCATTTTCTCTTATGCAGGGGCCTTTTTGGTATGTGTGAAATGCAGCATGTGTTTCACACACATTTTTTCACTGAAAAATTGCTCAACAGATGATGCGAAATTCCACCATTCTTAGAAATGCCCATTATCGATGTAACTTTATACTGTAAACCATGCACTGTATGTGTGCAAAATAAATTCCCTAAATGAAGTAATACTGTTTTAGGTAATACAGACAAATGTCATTCTTAGAAACAACTTTTACACATGTGCATTATAAAATGTTTGTAGGATTGTCAGTGTGGTGAATATATACTTTCAATGAAATAACATTTTCATTATCACATGTACAGCCAGAATTCTGAGAAATATCTCTTATATATAAACATCTCCACAGAGTGCACTAAATGTAACACAGGTGAATAACATACTTTCACCAAAATACAATTCTCTGGGTTCAAAGTAATTTTGTTAATTTTTTTACATGTGATAAAGGAGCCATGGGAATTCAATGGGGGAAACGACAGCCTCATCAACAGCTGATGTTGGCAAAACTGGGCAGCTCGATATGTAAGAAAATGAAACTGAATCATTGTCTAACTCCATACACAAAATAAATTCATAATGGACTCAAGACTTGAGTGTAAGTCATGAAATCATCAAATTCTTAGAAGAAAACATAGGCAAAATTCTCTCAACTATAAATATGAGCAACTTCTTCATGAACATGTCCCCCCGGGCAAGGGAAACAAAAGTAAAAATGAACAAGTTGGATTATATCAAACTAAAAACCTCTGTACATCAAAAGACGCCATCAGTAGAACACAGAAGCATTCTACAGTATTGGAGAATATATTCATAAATGACATACGTGATAAGGGGCAGACATTCAAAATTTACAAAGAGCTCATGAAGCTCAACAAACAGAAAAAAAATAAGCCACTTAAATAATGGTCAGAGGAGCTGAAAGACAGTTCTCCAAAGGAGAAATTCAGATTGCCAACAGGCACATGAAAAGATGCTCTACATCACTAGTCGTCAGAGAAATGCAAATTAAAACCACAATGAGGTATCACCTCACACCAGTTAGGATGGCTAGCATCAAAAAAAGAAACAACAACAAATGCTGGTGGCAAGGAGGTGGAGAACGGGGAACCCTCCCACACTGCTTATGGGAATGTAAATTAGTTCCACCACTGTGGAAAGAAGTGTGGAGGTTCCTTAAAAATTTCAAAATGGGGGAGGGGCGGAAGATGGCGTGAGTAGAGAGGCGGAAATCTCCTCCCAAACCACATATATCTATGAAAATATAACAAAGACAACAATTCCTAGAATAAAGACCAGAGGTCACAGGACAATATCCAGACCACATCCGCACCTGAGAGAACCCAGCGCCTTGCGAAGGGGGTAAGATAGAAGCCCTGGCCAGGTGGGAGCCGAGCGCCCCTCCCCCCAGCTACCGGCGGTAGAAGAATAGGCAGAGCGGGAGGGAGACGGAGACCAGGACTGCCGAACACCCAGCCCCAGCCATCCGGGCCCAGACACAGTACGTGCCCAGGGGGCCATGGATACTAAGAATACAGGGCAGCAAGAACAGTGAGCGGGCACTGGAGGCTGGGCGCCAGAGGTCATAAGAAAAGCACGCAACCAATTTTTTTTTTGCTCTTTTGTTTTGGCAAGCGCTTTTTGGTAGTCTAAAAGGGATAGGGACCCCAATATTAGGGAAACAGGGCAGCAGCACCAGTGAGCAGAGGCCTGAGGCTGGCACTGGAGAATAAAGAAAAACGAGAGGCCACCTTTTTTTTTAATTAAAAAAAATTTTTTTTTTGGTCGTCTTTGCTTTGTTTTGGTGGTGCTTTTGGAAGTCTTAAAGGGGCAAGGCAGGACACTTAATCCAGAGGTAGGGTATCCGGAGATCTCTGGGCACCCTAACCCCTGGGCTGCAGGAGCAGGGAGGCCCCTTACGGAGATAAATAGCCTCCCAGCCGCTCCCGATCCAACGCGACTCCACCACCTTGGAGGAGATGCCTGAGCCAGGCCACGCCCACAGCAACAGCAGAGATTAACTCCATAGCAGCCCGGAAGGAATCAGAAACTGTCTGTGCGCAGTTGCGCAGCACAAGCCACTAGAGGCCGCTGATCTCCCAGGAGAGGAGGGCCACAAACCAACAAGAAGGGAAGTTCTTCCAGGCGTCACTCGTCCTAGCTCTGCAAACTATTCCTATCACCATGAAAAGGCAGAGCTACAGGCCGACAAAGATCTCAGAGACAACACCAGAGAAGGAGACAGACCTAACCAGTCTTCCTGAAAAAGAATTCAAAATAAGAATCATAAACATGCTGACAGAGATGCAGAGAAATACGCAAGAGAAATGGGATGAAGTCCGGAAGGAGATCACAGATGCCAGAAAGGAGATCGCAGAAATGAAACAAACTCTGGAAGGATATATAAGCAGAAAGGATAGAATGCAAGAGGCCATTAATGGAATTGAAATCAGAGAACAGGAACGCATAGAAGCTGACAGAGAGAGAGACAAAAGGATCTCCAGGAATGAAACAATATTAAGAGAACTGTGTGACCAATCCAAAAGGAACAATATCCGTATTATAGGGGTCCCAGAAGAAGAAGAGAGAGGAAAAGAGATGGAAAGTATCTTAGAAGAAATAATTGCTGAAAACTTCCCCACACTGGGGGAGGAAGTAATCGAACAGACCACGGAAATAAACAGAACCCCCAACAGAAAGGATCCAAGAAGGGCAACACCAAGACACATCATAATTAAAATGGCAAAGATCAAGGACAAGGAAAGAGTGTTAAAGGCAGCTAGAGAGAAAAAGGTCACCTATAAAGGGAAACCCATCAGGCTAATGTCAGATTTCTCAACAGAAACCCTACAGGCCAGAAGAGAATGGCATGATATATTTAATACAATGAAACAGAAGGGCCTTGAACCAAGGATACTGTATCCAGCACGACTATCATTCAAATATGACGGTGGGATTAAACAATTCCCAGACAAACAAAAGCTGAGGGAATTTGCTTTCCACAAACCACCTCTACAGAACATCTTACAGGGACTGCTCTAGATGGGAGCACTCCTAGAAAGAGCACAGTACAAAACACCCAACATATGAAGAATCGAGGAGGAGGAACAAGAAGGGAGAGAAGAAAAGAATCTGCAGACAGTGTATATAACAGCTCAATAAGCGAGCTAAGTTAGGCAGTAAGATACTAAAGAGGCTAACTTTGAACCTTTGGTAACCACGAATTTAAAGCCTGCAATGGCAATAAGTACATATCTTTCAATAGTCACCCTAAATGTTAATGGGTTGAATGCACCAATCAAAAGACACAGAGTAACAGAATGGATAAAAAAGCAAGACCCATCTATATGCTGCTTACAAGAAACTCACCTCAAATCCAAAGACATGTACGGACTAAAAGTCAAGGATGGAAAAACATATTTCAAGGAAACAACAGTGAGAAGAAAATAGGGGTTGCAGTACTAATATCAGACAAAATAGACTTCAAAACTAAGAAAGTAACAAGAGATAAAGAAGGACACTACATAATGATAAACGGCTCAATCCAACAAAAGGATATAACCATTCTAAATATATATGCACCCAACACAGGAGCACCAGCATATGTGAAACAAATGCTAACAGAACTAAAGGGGGACATAGACTGCAATGCATTCATTCTAGGAGACTTCAACACACCACTCACCCCAAAGGATAGATCCACCAGGCAGAAAATAAGTAAGGACACGGAAACACTGAACAACACAGTAGAGCAGATGGATCTAATAGACATTTACAGAACTCTACATCCAAAAGCAAAAGGATATACATTCTTCTCCATTGCACATGGAACATTCTCCAGAATAGACCACATACTAGCCCACAAAAAGAGCCTCAAAAAATTCCAAATATTGAAATCCTACCAACCAACTACTCAGACCACAAAGGCATAAAACAAGAAATAAACTGTACAAAGAAAGCAAAGAGGCTCACAAACATATGGAGGCTTAACAACACGCTCCTAAATAATCAATGGAGCAATGACCAAATCAAAATGGAGATCCAGCAATATATGGAAACAAATGACAACAACAACACTAAGCCCCAACTTCTGTGGGACACAGCAAAAGCAGTCTTAAGAGGAAAGTATATAGCAATCCAAGCATATTTAAAAAAGGAAGAGCAACCCCAAATGAATGGTCTAATATCACAATTATCGAAATTGGAAAAAGAAGAACAGATGAGGCCTAAGGTCAGCAGAAGGAGGGACATAATAAAGATCAGAGAAGAAATAAATAAAATTGAGAAGAATAAAACAATAGCAAAAATCAATGAAACCAAGAGCTGGTTCTTCGAGAAAATAAACAAAATAGATAAGCATCTAGCCAGACTTATTAAGAAGAAAAGAGAGTCAACACAAATCAACAGTATCAGCAATGAGAAAGGAAAAATCACGACGGACCCCACAGAAATACAAAGAATGATTAGAGAATACTAAGGAAACCTATGTGCTAACAAGCTGGGAAACCTAGGAGAAATGGACAACTTCCTAGAAAAATACAAACTTCCAAGATTGACCCAGAAAGAAACAGAAAATCTAAACAGACCAATTACCAGCAACGAAATTGAAGCGGTAATCAAAAAACTACCAAAGAATAAAACCCCCAGGCCAGATGGATTTACCTAGGAATTTTATCAGACATACAGGGAAGACATAATACCCATTCTCCTTAAAGTTTTCCAAAAAATAGAGGAGGAGGGGATACTCCCAAACTCCTTCTATTAAGCTAACATCACCCTAATACCAAAACCAGGCAAAGACCCCACCAAAAAAGAAAACCACAGACCAATATCCCTGATGAACATAGATGCAAAAATACTCAACAAAATATTAGCAAACCGAATTCAAAAATACATCAAAAAGATCATACACCATAACCAAGTGGGATTCATCCCAGGGATGCAAGGATGGTACAACATTTGAAAGTCCATCAACATCATCCACCACATCAACAAAAAGAAAGACAAAAACCACATGATCATCTCCATAGATGCTGAAAAAGCATTTGACAAAGTTCAACATCCATTCATGATAAAAACTCTCAGCAAAATGGGAACAGTGGGCAAGTACTCAACATAATAAAGGCCATCTATGACAAACCCACAGCCAACATTATATTGAGCAGCGAGAAACTGAAAGCATTTCCTCTCAGATCGGGAACTAGACAGGGATGCCCACTCTCTCCACTGTTATTTAACATAGTACTGGAAGTCCTAGCCACGGCAAATCTGACAAAACAAAGAAATACAAGGAATCAAGATTGGTAAAGAAGAAGTTAAACTGTCACTATTTGCAGATGACATGATACTGTACATAAAAAACCCTAAAGACTCCACCCCAAAACTACTAGAACTGATATCGGAATACAGCAAAGTTGCAGGATACAAAATCAACACACAGAAATCTGTGGCTTTCCGATATACTAACAATGAACCAACAGAAAGAGAAATCAGGAAAACAACTCCATTCACAATTGCATAAAAAAAAAATACCAATAAATAAACCTAACCAAAGAAGTGAAAGACTTATACTCTGAAAACTACAAGTCACTCTTAAGAGAAATTAAAGAGGATACTAACAGATGGAAACTTATCCCATGCTCGTTTCTAGGAAGAATTAATATCGTCAAAATGGCCATCCTGCCCAAAGCAATATACAGATTTGATGCAATCCCTTTGAAACTACCAGCAATGTTCTTCAATGAACTGGAAGAAATAATTCAAAAATTCATATGGAAACACCAAAGACCCCGAATAGCCAAAGCAATCCTGAGAAAGAAAAATAAAGTAGGGAGGATCTCACTCCCTAACTTCAAGCTCTACTATAAAGCCATAGTAATCAACACAATTTGGTACTGGCACAAGAGCAGAGCCACAGACCAATGGAACAGACTAGAGAATCCAGATATTAACCCAGACATATATGGTCAATTAATATTTGATAAAGGAGCCATGGACATACAATGGCGAAATGACAGTCTCTTCAACAGATGGTGCTGGCAAAGCTCGACAGCTACATGTAGGAGAATGAAACTGGACCATTGTCTAACCCCATATACAAAAGTAAACTCGAAATGGATCAAAGACCTGAATGTAAGTCATGAAACCATTAAACTCTTGGAAGAAAACATAGGCAAAAACCTCTTAGACATAAACATGAGTGACCTTTCTTGAACATATCTCCCCGGGCAAGGAAAACAACAGCAAAAATGAGTAAGTAGGACTATATTAAGCTGAAAAGCTTCTGTACAGCAAAAGACACCATCAATAGAACAAAAAGGATCCCAACAGTATGGGAGAATATAATTGAAAATGACACATCCGATAAAGGCTTGATGTCCAGTATACATAAAGAGCTCACACGTATCTACAAACAAAAAACAAATAACCCAATTAAAAAATGGGCAGAGGAACTGAACAGACAGTTCCACAGAAAAGAAATACAGATGGCCAACAGACACATGAAAAGATGCTCCACATCACTAATTATCAGAGAAATGCAAATTAAAACTACAATGAGGTATCACCTCACACCAGTAAGGATGGCTGCCATCCAAAAGACAAACAACAACAAATGTTGGCGAGGCTGTGGAGAAAGGGCAGCACTCCTACACTGCTGTGGGAATGTAAGTTAGTTCAGCCATTGTGGAAAGCAGTATGGAGGTACATCAGAATGCTCAAAACCGACTTATCATTTGACCCAGGAATTGCACTCCTAGGAATTTACCCTAAGAATGCAGCAATCAAGTTTGAGTAACACCAATGAACCCCTTTGTATATTGCAGCACTATTTACAATAGACAAGAATTGGAAGCAACCTAAATGTCCATCGATAGATGAATGGATAAAGAAGATGTGGTACATATACACAATGGAATACTACTCAGCCACAAGAAAAGTGCAAATCCTACCATTTGCAGCAACATGGATGGAGCTGGAGGGTATTATGCTCAGTGAACAAGCCAAGCGGAGAAAGAGAAATACCAAATGATTTCACTTATCTGTGGAATACAAGAACAAAGGAAAAACTGAAGGAACAAAATAGCAGCAGGATCACAGAACTCAAGAATGGACTAACAGGTACCAAAGGGAAAGGGACTGGGGAGGATGTGTGGGTAGGGAGGGATAATTGGGGAGAGAAGTAGGGGGGTGTTAAGATTAGCATGCTTGGGTGTAGGAGAAAAGGGAGGGCTGTACAACACAGAGAAGGCAAGTAGTGATTCTACAACATTTTGCTATGCTGATGGACAGTGACAGTAAAGGGGTTAATAGGGGAGACCTGGTATAGGGGAGAGCCTAGTAAACATAATATTCGTCATGTAAGTGTAGATTAGTGATACCAAAAACAACAAAACAAAACAAAAAGGCAGTTCCTGTGTGGTAACCTCCAATGAGTTCTACACAAGAGTATAAAGGGCATATAAAAGTGTAGCCAAAAGGTCTGTTTGTGTTTATACAGAGGATTAAAGCCTAATTCGGCTACCCCGAAAAAGAATTAAGATACAATATGAAAAAGAACTTCGAACTTCAGCACTCTTGGGAAGACTAATGCCAGAAGGTGATCATCAAAAAACCCCAACAAAGATCCACACACTGCTACAGCTGCACTCATCCCACCAGCTCCTGGACTTGCCATGGGAATGAAGGAGATATCTAAGCTGGCCTGTGCATACAGTAAAACAACAAATTTGACTGGATCTATACTCAATCAAGAATTAGGAGAAGTGCAAATTGTAGCACTTCAAAATCTTACAACTACAGACTATTTACTGTTAAAAGAACATAAGGGATGTAAACATTCCCTAGAAATGGGTTGTTTTAATTTGTCCGATTTCTCTCAGACTGTTCAACTTCCGTTGAACAATATCCACCATATCATAGATAAGTTTTCACAAATGCCTAAGGTGCCTAACTGGTTTTCTTGGTTTCACTGGAGATGGCTAGTAATTACAGATATGCTTTGGTTATGTAACTATACTCCTATTATGTTAATGTGTGTGCGCAATTTAAGTAGTAGCTTAAAACCTATACATACTGAAGTTACTCTACAAGAAGATATGTCAAAGAAGTAATCAATCTTCCCATGTTTTCTTCCACCTGCTACTTCTATAGCTTTCCTTCTTCCTTCCTAATTACAACCCTTAAATAGAATTTGTGCCTCATATCAAATTTACCGAGTATCATAATTCTTCCAAGTGGTAAAGGTACCTCAAGACAAATGCTGGGCATAGAAGCTACAGGGCATAAATATGCAAAGAAATAAAAAGCTAACATTTTCAAACAATGAGGCTTCTCTCTCACTTACCAAGTCTACACTTCCCTGCATGGCCCCGGAAGATGACTGGTTAGCCAGAGACGGGTAAGATTCCTCAAGGGAGGAACAACCTAAGACAGACACAGTTGCAGGGGGGTCATCAGGTAAGAAATTGGGGATCAACAGAGGTGAGGCTTAGAACCTCACCCCCCCTGTTCTGAGAGAAATCTTCTGCATACGTGGATGTTTTATTGCCCTTGTCTAGCTTGGATTAACACATAGTCTACAGGCACACACCTGATCATCTACATTTGCTCTCTTACAACACTAAACTATGTTTTCTACCTTTATCTTGTATCTACATACCACTTCAGCATTTTATTAAAAATAATAATAATAATAAAGAGAGAAATGTGGTATCCACATATAAATCATGTATAAAAACCAAATGAGTATTCATATTTGAACTGTTTATAGTTCATAATGCATGAGCAAAACTGAAAGTTTCTGTGATGACTGCCCTTGTATTGTTCACTATGTAACTTATTCATTATGTAAGAATTTGTTCTCCATCTAAGATCTTGTTTGTTATGCCTCAGAAGATTGGAGACTGATGAAAATTAGGCTTGGGGTGGATTAATGATTGTGCATTGAGCATTGACTCCCCTATACAGAATTTTATTGTCGTTAACAGCCATTTGATCAATAAATATGAGAGATGCCCTCACACACACAAAAAAAAATGGACAGACTTCCAATGGTAAAATAAATAAGTAACCGGGATGTAATGTATAGCATAAGGAATATAGTCAAGATATTGTAACAGCATGGTAGGGTGATAGCTGGAACCTAGAATTATGTATATAAATGTTTTATCACTATGTTGTACACCTGAAACTAATGTAATGTAATACTGTGCATCAACTACCCATCAATAAAAAATAATTACAAAAAAAAAAAAAAATCCAGGCAGAGGTCTGCAGAGAGACATTAGAAGAGTCAGATCTCAGGTTAACTCCTAAATGTAAGAAGCCACATTGCTTATGGGCATTTCTCTCCCACCCCCCATTATCTATTAATTCTTCAGGTTCTACTCACTTTATGCATTAAACAGGATTTTTTTATCATCCGGGGTATGAAGTAATGAATCAGTTATAGGCTTAAGCTTTTTCAGATTCAAGCCTTTAAAACATCTTCCTCCATCAGAGGTGGTGGGTGACTTGGTCTCATGATATCTGTGTGGTATAGTTCATATAGATCTGTTGTTAATCACAAGATAATATAATATAATTGCCCATCTGCTATCCTTCATTTAAATAAAAATGTATCTTATTGAAAAAAAATTTCAAAATAGAAATACCATTTGACACAGGCATTCCACTCCTAGGAATTTACCCTAAGAATGCAGGAGCCCATTTTGACAAAGACATATGCACCCTTATGCTTTCTGCAGCACTATTTACAATAGCCAAGAAATGGAAGCAACCTAAATGTCCATCAGTAGATGAATAAATAAAGAAGATATGGTACATATACATATGGAATATTATTCAGCCATAAGAAGGAAACCTTTTGCAACAACATGGATAGAGCTAGAGGGTATTATGGTCAGTGAAATAAGCCAGGCAGAGAAAGACAAGTATCAAATAATTTCACTCATCTGTGTAATATAAGAACAGAAAAACCCTGAAGGAACAAAACGTCAGCAGACTCACAGAACCCAAGAATGGACTAACAGTTACGAAAGGGAAAGGGACTGGGGAGGATGGGTAGGAAGGGAAGAAGAAGAGGAAAATTGGGCATTATGATTAGCCCACATAACATATGGGGCACGGGAGAGGTAGTATATACAGAGAAGTCAAGTAGTGTGATTCTATAGCATCTTACTATGCTGATGGACAGTGACTGTAATCAGGTACGTGCTGGGGACTTGATAATTTGGGGAATCTAGTAACCACAATGGTGTTCATGTAAGTGTATATTAATGACACCAAAAATATATATACTTTCTTTACTCCTAGAAGCATTTATTTTATGTGTCAAATTATGCAATGTAGTGTATCCAACAAAAGAGGTGAGGGCTCCTAGCAGTGAAATAGCGTGGGGTTTATGTGCATACTCAACCAGCATTCTTCACATTAGCTTTTGTACCTGAGTTTCAGAGTATAAAAAAGCTTCATGAGTCAGGAAAACAGTCTTTCTCCTGACATAACACTATTTACCTATAAAACCTTTGTTATTAGAAACAACTTCTATACATAGCATTTCTAGAGTGTATTGCATGCAGCACATGGTTATCACAGATTAAGTAATATAATGAACAGCCCTGTTCTTTTTACATTTATACATGTAGCTTTGTATTTGTACTAAATTCATCCCATCGTGACACATACACATATATAAGTAACATTGCTAGAAATCTCTCTTCTCACTGTGTCTTTATGTTGTACTGAATGTAGTCCAGTGTGGTGAGCACATCTTCCTCAGAAGTAATATCTGGATAGAAGACAATGCTATTACCCTTAGAAACATCCTTCAGACACGTGACTGCACCGTGGATTCCACATGCCACACACCGGTGAACACATGCTTCCAGTTATAGAACTCTTCAGTTATTCACATGTACACTTATTATCCTTAGAGATACCTTTCATACCTGTATCTTCTCAGCATATTAAATGCAGCACATTGTGTTGAACATATTTATCCACTGAAGTAACCCTCCATGTACACTCTTAGAAACACAGATGCAGTACTCTTAGAAATGTCTTTCATTCACATACTTTTTCATAATGTCTTAAATGTGGCATGATGTGAATATATTCATTCCTGGAATAACACCATAATTATGAGGAAAGCTACCATACATAGAAATGAATGGCTTTTTTGTACATATGACATTTTAAAGCATGTTATATGGAGCACTGTGTTGTGAACATGGCCTCACTGGAATACCAGGGCACATACTCATACATTAAGTCTAGCTTTCAGGAATATCTTCAATGCACATGTTATTACATAGTATGTTAAATGCAACACTGTGGTGAACAAAATCTTCCACTAAACTGCATTACCCAGGAACCATTAAATTATATTACTCTTACACATATATTTACGCATGTGGCTACGCATAGAATATAACATGAAGCAATGCATGGAGAATGTATGCTTGCAATTAAATAACAGGTTACAAAGTCAGACCATTTAATACAGTCTGTGAGCCATCCTTATGTGGTTGCCTTTAGATAGCATTGTTACTTCGGCATTCATAGGGGAACACATTCCTCCACTGTGAGGACCCAGAACCAGTCACACACATAGCTGCATCTTAGAGACATCATTTATGTAAGTACCTTTAAAAAGATATACTAAATGTGGCACAATGTGGTAAATAAATTCATTCACTGAGGTAACCTTATCCGGAATTCTAAAACATGGATAATTCTATATCTTCAAGCAAAATTATGTATCCTTTGAACCATCTTTTATGCATATGTTTACGTATTTAATTCCAAGAATCAAAACAGTCTTTCACTGACGTAACATTATGTGGATGCCACAAAATTCTTTCTACCTTGAAAATATCTTTTATACCTGAGACTACAGAGTGTACTTCGTCCACTGCAAGCTGGAGTACACATGCCTACAGTGAAAATCGCTGTGCTCAGTCACACTTTCAGAGAGCATTCATAGCAGCATCTTTAATACACGGGCTGTTACAGAGTTTCTTAAATGTATCCCAGTGTGATGAACATATTCATTCACTGAAGTTACTGTATTTGCATATGCCAGCACTGTTCTTAGAAGCATCTTTGTATATGTGATTTTTTAAAATGTACTAAATATAGTGTATTTTACTGAACATATCATTTCAGTGAAGTAATATTACTAATGGACATACTATTTTATAACTCTTAGAAACATCTTTACATATGTGAGTTTTTGTTCCTTTTCAAGAACCTTTTACGCTTAATCCACTAGTTCAGTGAAAGTGAATGCACACATCCACATAGTCTGAAATAAGTATTAGAAACTCCTTTTATACATGTGTATTTAGGGTGCCTTCCAAATGTAGTAGCACTGAAGCCAACACCCACTGTTTCACATATCATTCCAGAAACACCTGTCAGGCCTGGGCATTTCCAGAGAGCATGAACTGCACACACTGCTTCCAAGACACTCATCTACTAAGTTAATCTTGTCCTTCCTTACCTATGTAGGCTTCCTTTTCAGAAATAGGTTTTATGAGTTATCACAAAATGTATTAAAGCATCAGTGTGCTGTAACATGTCTGAAACCCTTGTCTGAAGTACTATGAGATATCACAAAAATCTATGACAATTAGAAGCAACTTTTACACATTGCTAATGTGTAATGAACATTCTTTTAATGATATACTGTACATAAGTCACACATTCCTAAAACCCTTAGGAGACATTTATTCTTGTGCCTTTACAGAGCATGTGAAATCATTCGTGTGAGGGGAATGTGCTTATTTACTAAAATCCCAGGATGCTCACTCACCTGTGTAATCTGTATTCTAAGAAACATCATTTTGACATGTGCTTGTACAGAATATGTTACAAGCAACACAGTGTTTTGAAGACACTCATTCACTGAAGATAAACTAGCTGTTCTCAGGCAAAACTTCCATCCTCAGAGGTGTCTGTGATGTGTGTGCCATTACAGAGCATATTGAACAGCACCTAGTGGCACATGCATCATTTCACTGCAACAATGTGACCTGAACACATCAGTTTCATACATGTGACTTTTCATAGTGTGGTCTGGGAACCACAGGAAGGCTCTCACATTTTAGTTATGAAACCAACTATCATAAATACAAAAAACTGTAATTCTTAAAAAATTGTCTATATGTGTATTTTTACAGACTAGAGAACAAAAAACAATGTGTTACATACATTGATTCACTGCAGTAACACTATACTTCTTCACATATACAAGCAGTTTTCTTAGAAACTTGCATTCTGATGTGCCTTTCCAGAAGGTGTCAGCTGCAGCACAGTGTTCTTGGCACATCCGCTCACTGCAGTGACACTGTATTTATAAACATAGACATTAGCACTCTAACAATTAACATAGACATCGAGTACTCCAATAAACATGGTGTGTTCCCAAGCCTTTACAGCATGTGTGAAATGCAGCCCATTCAGTGAACACTTATGCCTGTGAAATAACACTAACCAGCAGCAACAGGCTTCCACCACTCTCAGGTTTACTGCTCACTCACTGGGTTTTCAGAATGAATTTCCTGCTGCAGTGTGTGTGCAGTGCCACCTCTTATGACAGGACTGTACTTAGAGGCACTGTGAGATGCTTACACAGATTGTGTGCCACGTGTACCTTTACGGAGGGCATTCATTATGGCACAGTGTGGGGGATGTACACCTCCAGGCAGACCAGGCACATGGAAGGAAGTTCTAGTAACATAAACACCTTTTGTGCATATGACTCCAAAGAGTGTATCCCATGCCTCAGTGCAGTGTGAACACATTCTCTCTGTGAAGTAACTACATTTACTCATAAGCTCAACCAATATTCTGAGAATCATTATTACATGTGTCTGTATCCTACGGATTATCTGTAGTAGTTTGCTAAACCCATTCATTCACTGTCATACCTAGTGCTTATTCATATATATAACCTGCATTTTTAGAATCATCTTGCATGCATGTTGCTTCCCAGTGTGCTGAATACAGCATTGCATGGTGAACACATTCTCTCACAGAAAAAATACTGCTTTGAACGAATGAAATTTTATCTCTTAAACTCTTTGAATATGTCATTTTACACAGTGTATTCCATGCACCACGGTGTGTAAACATTATTCAAATGTAAAAATAGTTTACATAAGAACTTACAACTAGCATTGCTAGAATCTTCTTTTCCACCTCTGTTCACCGAACCTATTCCATTCATAGGAGTAACTTTTTCACATTTGCTTTTATAAAATGTATTAAATGCAGTGCAGTGTATACCTTCATTCACAAAGTTACAATATATGTTCATACGAACTGCTGTTATTTTGCGAAGCATCTTTCATACAAGTGCCATTAAGGTGTGTCTTACATATTTATTTTTATTAGGGTATCACTATTATACACTCTCATGAAGGTTTCATGTGGTTACTACATTCACCCATAGTACCAAGTCCACCCCAAACCCCATTGCAGTCACTGTCCATCAGCGTAGTAAGATGCCACAGATTCATTACTTGTCTAATCTGTGCTACACTGCCTTCCCCATGATCCCCACCACACCATGTGTACTAATCATAACATCCCTCAATCTCCTTCTCTCTCCCACCCCACCCACTGTCCCCCACCCCTCCACTTTGGTAACCGCTACTCCTTTCTTGGAGTCTGTGACTCTGATGCTGTTCTGTTCCTTCAGTTTTGCTTTGTTGTTTTATTACACAAATGAGGGAAATCACTTGGTATTTGTCTTTTTCTGCCTGACCTATTTCATGGATCATAATGACCTCTAGGTCCATCCACATTGTTGCAAATGGTAGGATTTGTTTTCATCTTTTGGCTAAACAATATTCCATTGTGTATATGTACCACATATTCTTTATCTGCTCATCTACTGATGGACACGGGTTGCTTCCATATCTTGGCTATTGTAAATAGTGCTGTGATAAACATAGGGGTGCACATGTCTTTTCGAATCTGGGCTCTTGCTTCCTTTGGGTAAGTTCTTAGGAGTGGAATTCCTGGGTCGAATAATATTTCTATTTTTAGTTTTCTGAGGAAAATCCATATTGCTTTTCACAATGGTTGAATTAATTTACTTTCCCACCAGCAGTGAAGGAGGGTACCCCTTTGTCTGCATCCTTACCAGGGTTTGTTGTTCCTTGTCTTTTGGATGGTGGTGATACTTACTGGTGTGAGGAGATATCTCATTGTGATTTTAATTTACATTTCCCTGATGATGAGCGATGTGGTGCATCTTTTCATGTGCCTGTTGGCCATCTGAGATTCTTCTTTAGAGAAGTGTCTATTCATATACTCCACCCATTTTTTATCATGATATATGCTTTTTGGGTGTTGAGACATGTGAGTTCATTATATATTTTTTATGTTAGCCTCTTGTCAGATATGTCATTTTTCAATACATTCCCCCACACTGTAGGATGCATTTTTCTTCTGCTTATGGTGTCCTTTACTGTACAGAAGATTTTTAGCTTGATGCAGTTACATGTTCATTTTTTATTTTGTTTCCCTTGCCTGAGGAGATGCATTCAGGAAAAACTTACTCATGTCTATATTCAAGAGATTTTTGCCTATGTTTTCTTCGGAGAGTTTTATGGTTTCATGAGTTACTTTCAGGTCTTTGATCCATTTTGAATTTATTTTGTATATGGGGTTAGACAATAAACCAGTTTCATTCTCGTTCATCTAGCTGTCCACTTTTGCCAACACCAGTTGCTGAAGAGGCTGTCATTTCTCTATTGTATGTCCATGGCTCCTTTATTGTATATCAATTGTCCATAGAAGCCTGGGTTTATATATGGGCTCACCATTCCATTCCATTGATCTATGGCTCCGTTCTGGTGCCAGTACCAACTTGTCTTGATTACTGTGGCTTTGAAGTAGAGTTTGAAGTTGAGGTGTGTAAAAACACCCAGCTTTATTTGTCCTTCTCAGGATTGTTGTGGCTATTTTGGGTATTTTGTGGTTCCATATGAATTGTAGAACTATTTGGTCTAGTTTATTGAAAAATGCGGCTGGTATTTTTGATAGGGATTACCTTGAATCTGTATATTGCTTTAGGCAGGATGTCCGTTTTGACAATATTGATTCTTCCTATCTATGAGCATGGGCTCTATTTCATTTCTTGATGTCTTCTTTAATTTTTCTCATGCCTATCTTGTAGTTGTCAGGGTATAGGTATTTCACCTCCTTACTTAGGTTTATTCCTAGGCATTGTATTCTTTTTGATTGAATTGTTTTCCTGATTTCTCTTTCTGCTAGTTCATCCTATAGGAATGCAACAGGTTTCTAGTTCATCATATAGGAATGCAACAGGTTTCTGTGTATTAATTTTATATCCTGCAACTTTGCCAAACTCAGTTCCTGTACATAGTAGTTTTGTGGTGGATTCTTTAGCCAGTATGCTTTACTGGCCTTATTGTCTTTCTACCCCACTCATATCTGTGTTCCTGACTGACAATTCTACTCTCATTTTCCTAAGATATTTGTTTGCCAACATCCGTTCAGGCTGTGGACACAGTGTAGTTAGGGGGGTGTTGTTTATTTTCCTTGGTTCATGTCCCCAACAAAACAAATAATTGAAGGGCAGAGACACAGTAGGGAAGCAGAGTAAAAGTTTTATTTAAATTATGCAGTTCAGATGAGAAAAAGTATGGGAGACCTCAGAGAGAGGTGCACCATGAAAGGTTGAGAGAAAGTTTTATTGAAGGTTATGCACTTAGAAAGTGCAGGCAACCTCAGAGAGAGGTGTGCTGAGAGGTTAGGTGTTGTTCCCTTTTAAGGATTTTTCAGGAATGTGACAAAGGGCTAGGGGTGTGGACCTGCCAAGTGGTCTCAAGGTGTTTATCTCTGATGAGAGACATTAAATCTCTTCTCTTCTATTATCAGTCTTCTATGCAATTTGGCAAAATTAAGGTAACAAAAGAAATTTACTGATCCAGTTTCTCCCCAGGATAGCAGCTTCCTTCTGGGGGTATATCAATCAAGACCACCACCTGCCCTGCCCCCACGAAGGCCTGAGTTATTGTCTGTTTGCTAAAGAATATGTGAAGAATGTTACTCATTAACTTCCTGAGTTTCAAAATGCAATCTTACCTTTAAGATGGAATCTTTCCTGTGTGTACTATGCTGTTTAGAGCTGGGCTTGTTGCTAAATTAATCATGATGCTCATCTCCTGCCCAGGTTGGAAATTTCTTGATTAGCTGACAGAGGAGGAGAAAAACAGAATGCAGGTTAAGTTACAGAATAAGCTGGGCTTCTTATCAGGCTAAAGTAAATCTTCCTTTTAGGCAGGAAATTAGATATGAGTGGAGTGGAAGAGAATAAGGCCAGTAAAGCCCACTACAAGGGACTCGTAGTCAACCAAAAAAACCCAGAGTTAATAAATTAATCAGTTAAAGCTCGAAAGGTTGGTAACAACTTGCCTGGGAATGTTTGAATATTCCCAGATAAAGGAGGGCAACTCAGCATAGCCCATGTCTTTATTGTGTTAATCATTGCTGGCCCAGCTCACATTTTTAACTTTACCTGTATGCTGTTTTTCCTACTTGAGCCCTTATCAGGTAATTTGCAACCTGGGCAGCTAATTTAGCAAGCAGGCCCAGCTGTGAACAACATTGTAAAAGGCAGGAAGGATTCTATATTAAAGACAGGCCCATGTCTTCCTTGTGTCATTTAAATCATGCCATATTAAGATCTAGCTTCCTACTGCAGACCGTAGTCTCCCCAGGGCTTTCTGATGATGGTGGAGTTTTTGTTCATGGAGTCAAAGAATGAACTTTTCAAATACTCAAAGTAGGAAAGCAAGTTACAGGCTTTGTTTAGAGATAAAGAAGAGGAGAGAGCTCCTGGCTTTCACCAGGCGGGAACAAGTGAGTCCAGGGTGATGCATTGTCTAGGGAATTTATAGGCAGTTGAGACATTTATAGGCAGTTGAGAGAAAAAGGACCTACCAGATGGTCCCATAATGTTTATTTTTTAGGAGATACTGGTTCTTATCGGGATTATTTTGCAAAGTTAGCTTAACACAAGAAATGTCCTGCTCTAATTCTTTCACAGAACAGCAGCTTTTTGATCTGGGTGCATATCAATTAAGACTGCCTGCCATAGTGACTCTGTAGCATCTTACTACAATAATGGGGTATATAGTGGGGATTTGCTAATGGGGGAAATCCAGTAATCACAGTGTTGCTCATGTGATTGTATATTAATGATGCCAAGAAAAAGGACTGCGTGGTTTGCTTCCAAGATGCAATGAGTTTTTGTTTGTTTGATTAAAATGCAATCTCTAAGAGAGAATTTTTCCTAAATAAGCTGGGCCATTGAGCAGGCTAAAGTAAATCTTTGCACATGTTCTAAGTGACGCAGTGAAAACATAGGCTATGCTGAGATGCTTTCTTTTATCTGAGGAGTATCCAAACTTCTAGGCCTAGTTGCGCCTGGCTTTTTAGTTTTAAGTAATCTCACTGAAGAATGCTTTTATTCCTAGTTTGATATTTTTACTTTAGAGAATTAATGCATCTCTGGCTTTGCTTAATTGTTTAAAATGGGGTTTTGGTAGGGGTCTTCTTCTGGAGACCCTCACCCTACTCTGTCTAAACCCATAGCCTGTCTCACTGGGGTATATTAGACTGATTAGATGCCTTACATGTCTCAACCTTCTTTCCAGTCCATTCCAGAATTCTCTGAGCTGAAGTGAACCTTTATCCAGGGCACTGGCCACAGGCCCTTTTTCTGACTGCTGAACAGTGAAACTCCAGGGGCAGCTTAGATCCATTCACATCCTTATGCCCCATGTCCCCATTACTGCCAAGGGTGAGGAAGAGCTATGTGCTTGCTCTGCACAAAGAGCATTAGGACAATTCCCTGTGCCCCTTTCCCACACTGCATAGGGCAGCCCCTTATCAGGACTCCACTACTTGTTATTGGCCCATAACCTCACTCTGGATGGGACCCAGACCTGCTGAGGAGCTCAGGGCACAAATGGGGTGGTGAGTTACCACAGGTAAGCCTTATTCCCAGGCATGGCTGTGGTGAGAGAGAGGCCCAGGTCAAGCCTCTGCACCCCCTTTGAGAAAGGGACCAGGCGTTTAGACAGAGTAGAGTGAGGGCCTCCTAAAAAAGCAACACAAGGTTGAGTGTTTGCTAAGTTCATTTTTCAGCCTTTGCTGTTATTATTCACACCTGGGCCAATACAGATGGTCAGAGCAATGTAACAATGTGCAAAGACACCCCCTACCAAAACTCTGTGTTAAACATTAAGCTCTACCACCATTCTTTAGAGAGATCACTTCATATACCCCATATAAAGGAAAGCATTACAGCATACCCCATGTTTTATTAGTGTGTTAATCATGCCTTTGTGACATTCACTTTAGCATGCTTAAAGACCCAGATCTGAATGCTGTTTTTCCTCCTTCAGACCTAATGAAGTAATTTGCATCCTGGGCAACGTATACAGCAGGAAAGCCCAGCCACAAACAATATAGTAAAAGCTAGAAAGATTCCATCTTAAAGATGATTGCCTTTTAAAACCCAAGAAGTTAAGTACTGTTCTTAAACTCTTTAGCAAACAGACAATAACTCAACCTACCTTGAGGGCAGGGCAGGTAGTCTTGATTGCTATGCTCCCAGACTAAGAAGCTGCTATTCTGAGAAAGAATCTGCAGTAAATTTCATAATGTAAATTTTCAGAATTACCTGGAAGACTGATGAGAAAAGAGACTTAATGTCTCATCAAGGGTGAACATTCTAGGACCACTTAACAAGTCCACACCCCTAGCCCCTTATCATATTCCTAAAATCGTCAACTACCTGTAAATCCCCTAGAAAATGCACAAGTACTGGCTCCCTTGATCCCTCCTGGCATGAGCCAGGATCTCTTTTCTTCTCACTTTATCTCTAAATAGAAGGCTGTCCCTGGCTCTCCTACTTTGAGTGTTTCCTAAGTTCATTGTTCAGTTCTGCATACAAGAACCCCAGCATAATCTTCAGGCTCTCTCTGCACTGGCTGCCTTGGGTGGGGGCACCACAGTCCTGATTATCTGGGAGAGGAGACTGAATGGGGGGAGGACACACAGAACCAACATTTGTTAATTTGTTACAGGGTGTGTGTGTGGGGAGAGTGTGTTAGAGAAGAAACAGACCATGGAGGCAGGCCTGCAGCATGGCACACCAGGGGAGGGCCACCCTCCAGCAGCACAGCCTGAGTGCCAGAGCCTTAGAATAAATCTGGCCAAGGAACAGGCACATGCAGGACTCACCCAAAGTTAAGGGAGAACTTTTAATTCTTCAACGAACAGTGACCATGACAACACCCAAGGGAGGAGTGATATTCCTCTTTTGGATGAATGGCCACAGAAGTACATAAACTCCAAACGTGTAGCATGGGCTCTGTGAGGGTGGGAAAGTCTCAGCTGTGGAGCTGTGACTGCACTCCAGGATCAAGGTTAGGCTGTGGCACCACACTGCTACTCCTGTGGGCATGCTCCCAGAAGATAGCGGGGTAGTTTCTGAAAAAAGAACATGACAGACTAAATGACGTAATTTGGAATACGGCCTGTCTCATGACAAGGGGTCATTGTGAGTAGTTTTTCTTAATATCATTGACAGAACCTGGTCCACTGTCATCATCAGTCATTGTGACCATCAGCCTCATCATAGTCCCCATGGATGACTGGGGCCCCCAAAGCCAGGGGACTACTGAACAGGCTCCTCCTGGGGTTGAAAGGCTCAGGGTCAAAGATTGAAAGTCTGCCTCCTCCTTCCTGGGCCCGCACCAGGCTCCCCATGGGCTCAGTGATAGAAAATGGAGAGAGGCCCCTCCTGTATTCACAAGACTGCTGAGGAACAGAAATGGGCCAGTGAGAACAGAGTGCACACATGGGGAACACCATGAGCGTTTGCTGTTATTATTCACACCTGGACCAATACTGACGGTCTGCAACTGGTAAGTGGACCAAAGGGCAAGATTCCAAGGTGCTCTGGGCACATCAGTGAGCTGTTCTATGGCAACCTCAGCCATTTCTTTGCACCTGTTGTCTGTAATATAGGTCCCTCCACTTGAATATGTCATAATCCCTTTCTTAAATTTAATTTAAATTTTTATTGAACTATCATTGATACACAACCTTATACTGTTTTCTAGTACAAAACACAGTGGTTCAACAATTTATCCACATTATTAAAACTTCACCCACACTAGAGCAGTTGCTGTCTGAAGATGTCACAGAATAATTGGATATATTCCTCATATTTCACTTTCATCCTCATGACTAATATATTATTATTGATATTTTTGTTCCCCTTTATCCACCTCACCCTCCCCACCCATTCACCCGAATGGCTCCTCCATGGTAACCACCAGTTATTTTTCAGTGTCTGTGAGTCTACTGTTGCTCACATTTGCTTGGTTTTTCTTGGAAGATTTCACAAATAAGTGAAATCATGCAGTATTGTTATTTCTACACTTGGTATGTTTCACTTAGTATAATACCCTCTAGGTCCATGTATGTTTTTGCAAATGGGTGGATTTCTTTCTTATGGCTGAATAATATTCCATTGTGTATGCCTAGCATGTGTTTATCTATTCATCTACTGATGAACACAGGTTCCTTCCATAACTTGGCTATGGTAAATAATGCTGCAATAAACATAGGGTGCATCTATCTTTTTGCATCAAGGACTTTGTTTTCTTAAGGTGAAGTCCTACAAGTGGAACTACTGGGTTTTATGGTATTTCTATTTTTTGGTTTTTGAGTAACGTCCACACTGCTTTTCACAGTGGCTTCACCAATCTACATTCCCACCAACAGTGTAGGAGGGTTCCCTTTTCTCCACGTCCTCACCCACATTTGTAATTTCATGTCTTTTAGATAGTGGCCATTCTGAGTGGTGTGGGGTGCTATCTCACTGTGGTTTTGATTTGCATTTCCTTGATGATTAGTGATGTGGTACGTTTTTTCATATGCCTGATGGTCATGTGTATTTCTTTGTAAAAATATCTGTTCATGTCCTGTAGAAGTTTTAACCCAATAAGTGATAATAAACTTAAGATAGAAGCAGCAATACAAAGCCAATGTCACCTTATCTTCTACAGATAATGCGTTGAGAATTTCATGATGCAATATGTTGAGCACAATAAAAAATAAAGCAGCCACAACACCACAATGAGGGCAAAAGCAAGAGGTCAACAGCAGCCTGAGACCCTGTTGGATCCTGTCATCTCCAGACTTCTCAGGGCAGGGATCTGCTGGAGAATGTTGAAATGAGAAAGATGACTGTTGAGAAAGTGAAGGTTCCTATGGCCAGGATTCTCACCTGACCCTGGTCAGCCATGTCACTGCGCATGTGAGGGCAATATGTTGTTATTGAGTCCATAGAAACAGCTCTGCCCAGTGATCTGGGATGCAGGCTGCAGGTGAGCAGGGCAGAGGCTGGAGTGGTGGCAGCACGAAGGACAGAGACTGAGATGGCTGCAGAGGCAGAGAGGCCCAGAGGCAGAGACCAGGTTGCTGCATGCAGACTTGGTCTGAGAGGATGGGATTCTAAGATTTGACTTGCCACCTTGGGAACAAAGTTGGGTATAAGCTCTTTCACCCCAAAAGTGTTCCATTGTCCTTATTCAGTCTCACTAAATCCATAGTGAACTTACCCGGGGCTGAAACCCTTTGGCATGACAATGACCTACTGGTCTCTCATCCCCAATTTACGGTAGAAGCCAGAAGTCTGCATTATTGACAGTTTACGAGTTGGCCCCCATGATGTCCAATCCCTTTTGCCACTCCCTTGGCTATGATATGCTTCCTGGCAAAAGGGGTGTTACAGGTGTAACTAGAGTTACCAAGCAGTTGACCTAAGAATGATGTGACGTGGGTGAATCTAATCAAATCATGAGCTCCCTTAAAAGCAACATATCTGCCAGGAATCAGATGGGGAAGACAGTGAGCATTCAAGTGTGAGGTGGACTCGTCCTTGGATGAAATAATGAACAAAAGTAAGACACAGAGTGGGAACTATGAATTGTGAAGTAAAGACAACTTTCTGGAATTGAAGGGGCCAAAAAAGAATTCCTTGATGAATACATTCCTTACAGTAATAGGCTACAAGAGTAAAGGAAAATTGGAACACAAGGGAGTATTTTAAAGATTTGGTGGTTTCAAAAGTATTTTTTGTGTTTGTTTTTATATGAACTGGGTTCCAGGACATCTGTTGAGAAGGTAGGTGGGGGAATCTTGGTGCTGTGAATATCTGTAATGATTTGGCAGATGACCACAGAGTTGACTACGGGAAAAGTTATGCAAGTCATGGGTCCTCAGAGTACAGACAGGATGCAGAACCTTGTTTTCAAACTGTGTACTAATGAATAGCATGCTTTTAGGTTTTTCAAACATTGCAGAACCATAAAAACATCTCATGATGTGTAGTAACTGTAATTCCAACATCCCTATCTAGTGAACTACAACCACACTAATGTGCTTGTGTACTGTCAGTTACTGATTGAACTGTTAAAGGAAATTCCAGTAGTTGTCAGAGAAACATAAGGCCTGAAAGTACAAAATACTTGTTATCTGATAATTCATGGAAAAGGTTTGGTCATGCATGATGTAAGTTCTAAGAAGCAGGACACTGTCTAATCTTCACACTGATATATTCTAACTGTACAAAGGCAGAAGAGTTTTGTGGAATTAGTGAATTATTTCCGTGGATTAACTGGGTTTGACCATTACTTGTAATTTTTTTTGTTTTGTTATCATTAATCTACAATTACATGAAGAACATTATGTTTACTAGGCTCTCTTGTACCACAAGTCCCCCCCGCAAACCCCATTACAGTCACTGTCCATCAGCATAGTAATATGCTGTAGAATTACTATTTGTCTTACCTGTGTTCCAAAGCCCTCCCCTTTCCACCTGCCCCCACATTATACACGCTAATCATAATACCCCTTTCCTTTTTCCCCACCCTTATCCCTCCTTACCCTGCCATTCTCCACAGTCTCTATAACATTGGTAACTCTTAGTCCATTCTTGGTTTCTGTGATTCTGCTGCTGTTTTGTTCCTTCAGTTTTTCTTTTCTTCTTATACTCCACAGATGAGTGAAATCATTTGGTATTTGTCTTTCTCTGCTTGGCTTATTTCACTGAGCATAATAACCTCTAGTTCCATCCATGTTGTAACAAATGGTAGGATTTGGTTTCTTCTTCTGGCTGAATAATATTCCATTGTGTATATGTACCACCTCTTCTTTATCCATTCATCTACTGATGGACACTTAGTTGCTTCCATTTCTTGGCTATTGTAAATTCTTCTGCAATAAACATAGGGGTGCATTTGTCTTTTTCAAACTGGAGTGCTGCATTATTAGGGTAAATTCTAGAAGTGGAATTCCTGGGTAAAATTGTAAGTCTGTTTTGAGCATTTTGAGGAACCTCCATATTGCTTTCCACAATCGTTGAACTTATTTACATTTCCACCAGCAGTGTAGGAGGGTACCCCGTTCTCCACAACCCTACCAACATTTGTTGTTGTTTGTCTTTTGGATGGTAGCCTTCCTTACTGGTGTGAGGTGATATCTCATTGTGGTTTTAATTCACATTTTTCTGATAACTAGCGATGTGGAGCATCTTTTCATGTGTCTGTTGGCCATCTGAATTTCTTCTTTGGAGAACTGTCTGTCCAGCTCCACTGCCCATTTTTAAATTGGATTGTTTGCTTTTTGTTTGCTGAGGTGCGTGAGCTCTTTATATATTTTGGATGTCAAGCCTTCACCGGATGTGAAATTTACGAATATATTCTCCCATATTGTAGGATACCTTTTTGTTCTACTGATGGTGTCCTTGGCTGTATAGAAGCTTTTCAGCTTGATATAGTCACACTTGTTCGTTTTTGCTTTCCTTTTCCTTGCCTGGGGAGATATGTTCATGAAGTAGTGACTCACGTTTATGTCCAGGAGATTTTTGCCTAAGTTTTTTTCTAAGAGTTTTATTGTTTCATGACTTACATGCAGGTCTTTGATCCACCTTGAATTTACTTTTGTGTATGGGGTTAGACAGTGATCCAGTTTCACTCTCTTACATGTAGCTGTCCAGTTTTGCCAGCACCAGCTGTTAAAGAGACTGTCGTTTCGCCATTGTATGTCCATGGCTCCTTTATTGTATATTGATTGACCATACATGTTTGAGCTAATGTCTTTAGTCTCTATTCTGTTCCACTTGTCTGTGGCTCTGTTCTTGTGGCAGTACCAAATTATCTTGATTACTGTGACTTTGTAGTAGAGCTTGAAGTTTTGGAGCGAGATCCCCCCACTTTATTCTTCCCTCTCAGGATTGCTTTGGCTGTTCGGGGTCTTTGGTGTTTCCATATGAGTTTTGGAACTATTCGTTCCAGTTCTTTGAAGAATGTTGTTTGTAATTTGATAGGGACTGTATCAAATCTGTATATTGCTTGGCAGGATGGCCGTTTTGACAATATTACTTCTTCCTAGCCAAGAGCATGGGATGAGTTTCCATTTGTTAGTGTCCCCTATAATTTCCCTTAACAGTGTCTTATAGTTTTCAGGGTACAGGTCTTTCACTTCTTTGGTTAGGTTCACTCCTAGGTATTTTACTCCTTTTGATGCAATTGTGAATGAAATTGTTTTCCTGATTTCTCTTTCTATTGGCTCATTGTTAGTGTATAGGAAAGCCAAAGGTTTCGGTGTGTTAATTTTGTATCCTGCAACTTTACTGTATTCCGGTATCAGTTCTAGTAGTTTTGGGGTGGAGTCTTTAGGGTTTTTTATGTACAATATCATGTCATCTGCAAATAGTGACAGTTTCACTTCTTCTTTACCAATCTGGATTACTTGTATTTCTTTGTTTTGTCTAATTGCCGTGGCTAGGACCTCCAGTACTATGTTAAATAACAGTGGGGAGAGTGGGCATCCCTGTCTTGTTCCTGACCTTAGAGGAAAAACTTTCAACTTCTCACTATTTAGTATGATGTTGGCTGTGGGTTTATCATAGATGGCCTTTATTATGTTGAGGTACTTGCCCTCTATTCCCACTTTGCTGAGAGTTTTTATCATGAATGGATGTTGAATTTTGTCGAATGCTTTTTCAGCATCTATGCAGATGATCATGTGATTTTTGTCTTTCTTTTTGTTGATGTGGTAGATGATGTTGATGGATTTTCGAATGTTGTACCATCCTTTTATCCCTGGGATGAATCCCACTTGGTCGTGGTATAAGATCCTTTTCATATATTTTTGAATTTGGTTTGCTAATATTTTATTGAGTATTTTTGCATCTACGTTCATTGGGAATATTGGTCTGTAATTTTCTTTCTTGGTGGGGTCTTTGCCTCGTTTTGGTATTAGGGTGATGTTAGCTTCATAGAATGTGTTTGGGAGTATTTTCCTCCTCTTCTATTTTTTGGAAAACGTTTAGGAGAATGGGTTTTACATGTTCTCTGTATGTGTGATAAAATTCCGAAGTAAATCCATCTGGTCCGTGTGAATTTTTCTTTGGTAGTTTTTTGATTACCGTTTCAATTTCTTTGCTGTTAATTGGTTTGTTTAAATTTTGTGTTTCTTCCTTGGTCCGTTTTGGAAGGTTGTATTTTTCTAGGAAGTTGTCCATTTCTTCTAGGTGTTCCAGCTTCTTAGCATATAGGTTTCCATAGTAGTCTCTAATAATTATTTGTATTTCTGTTGGGTCCGTCCTTGTGTTTCTTTTCTCATTTCTGATTCTGTTGATGTGTGCTGATTCTCTTTTTCTCTTTATATGTCTGGCTAGAGGCTTATCTATTTTGTTTATTTTCTCAAAGAACCAGCTCTTGGTTTCATTGATTTTTTTTTCTATTTTATTCTTCTCAATTTCATTTATTTCTTCTCTGATCTTTATTATGGCCCTTCCTTCTACTGACTTTAGGCCTCATTTGTTCTTCTTTTTCCAATTTTGATATTGTGACATTAGAGTATTCATTTGGGTTTCCTCTTCCTTCTTTAAATATGTCTGATTGCTATATACTTTCCTCTTAAGACTGCTTTCACTGTGTCCCACAGAAGTTGGGACTTTGTGTTGTTGTTGTCATTTGTTTCCATATATTGCTGGATCTCCATTTTAATTTGCTCATTGATCCATTGACTATTTAGAAGCGTGTTGTTAAGCCTCCATGTGTTTGTGAGCCTTTTTGCTTTCTTTGTACAATTTATTTCTAGTTTTTTACCTTTGTGGTCTTAAAAGTTGGTTGGTAGGATTTCAATCTTTTTGAATTTTACTAAGTCTCTTTTTGTGGCCTAGTATGTGGTCTATTCTGGAGAATGTTCCATGTGCACTTGAGAAGAATGTGTATCCTGTTGGTCTTGGATGTAGAGTTCTATAGATGTTTGTTAGGTCCATCTGTTCTAGTGTGGATTGTTCAGTGCCTCTGTGTCCTTACGTATTTTCTGTCTGGTGGATCTGTCCTTTGGAGTGAATGGTGTGTTGAAGTCTCCTAAAATGAGTGCATTTCAGTCTATTTCCTCCTTTAGTTCTGTTAGTATTTTTGTCACATATGCTGGTGCTCCTGTGTTGGGTTCTTATATATTTATAATGGTTATATCCTTTTTTTCTTGGATTGAGCCCTTTATCATTATGTAATGTCCTTTTTACCTCTTGTTGCTTTCTTTGTTTTGAAGTCTATTTTGCCTGATACTGGTACTGCACCATCTTTTTTCTACCTGTCGTGCATGAAATATCTTTTTCCAGCCCTTGACTTTAAGTCCGTGCATGTCTTTGGGTTTGAGATGAATCTCTTGTAAGCTGCATATAGATGGGTCTTGTTATTTATCCATTCAGTGACTCTATGTCTTTCGATTGGTGCATTCAGTCCATTTACATTTAGGGTGATTATCAATAGGTATGTACTTATTGCCATTTTAGGCTTTAGATTCGTGGTTACCTAAGGTTCCAGGTACTTTCCTTACTATCTAATAGCCTCACTTAACTCACTTAGTATGCTGTTACAAACAATCTAACGGTTCTTTTCTATTTCTCCTCCTTTTACTTCCTCCTACATTCTTTTTATACTAGGTATCAAATTCTGCACTTTTTGTCTATCCCTTGATTGGCGTTGGGGTTAGTCAATTTAATTTTGCATTTGCCTCGCAATCAGCTGCTCCACCTTCCATACCATGATTTTACTACCTCTGGTGACAGCTGTCCACCCCTAGGAACACTTCCATCTATAGTATTCCCTCCAAAATAGGCTGCAGAGATGGTTTGTGGGAGGTAAACTCTCTCAGCTTTTACTTATCTGGAAATTGTTTAATCCCTCCTTCAAATTTAAATGATAATCTTGCCGGATAAAGTAAGGTTGGTTCCAGGCCCTTCTGCTTCATGGCATTTAATACATCATGCCACTCCCTTCTGGCCTGTAAGGTTTCTGCTGAGAAGTCTGATGTTAGTCTGATGGGCTTTCCTCTGTATGTGATCTTATTTCTGCCTCTGGCTGCTTTTAACAGTCTGCCCTTATCCTTGATCTTTCCCATTTTAATTACTATGTGTCTTGCTGTTGTCTTCCTTGGGTCCCCTGTGTTGGGGGATCTGTGGATCTCCATGGCCTGACAGATTATGTCCTTCCCCAGATTGGGGAAGTTTTCAGCAACTACCTTCTCAAAGACACTTTCTGTCCCTTTCTCTCTCTCTTTTCTTCTTCTGTTATCCCTTTAATGCGAATATTGTTCCGCTTGGATTGGTCACACAGGTCTCTCCATGTTCTTTCATTTTTAGAGATCCTTTTTTCTCTCTGTGTCTCAACTTCGTTGTATTCCTCTTCACTAGTTTCTATTTCATTTATTGTCTCCTCCACCATATGCAACCTGCTTTTACTACCCTCCATCATTTGGATGGATTGGATCTCTGACCTGAATTCATTCCTGAGTTCTTGGATGTCTTTCCGTCCCTCCATTAGGATGTTGATTATTTTTATTTTGAACTCCCATGCAAGAAGAGTCATGTGGACCATATCATTTAAAACTTTCTCGGGAGTTGTATTAACAATTTACTCTGGACAAGGTTCCTTTGGCATGTCGTATTTGTATATGGTTTCCAGAAGCTCTATTCTGGAGCCGCTGAGCTCCTGAAGCAATGTCGGGTGTCGCAGGGGAGACGTACTGGTGCCTGGGGGTAGGAAAGAGCTGTTCCCCACCTCCTGGCTCCTGTGCCTGTCTCCACTGCCTGAGACAGTGGGCAGGTCACACAGGTATAAGTTTTTGTCCCAGAGCAGCCAAATATGGATCCCTGCTTTCCACAAGCAGCCGGAATCCCAGTCTCCCCAGGAACTCTGTCTGTATTAACTTTCCTACCCAGTAGTCATGCGAGTCTCATGAAAGCACCATGAAATGTAAGTTTGTGCTCCCAGAGCAGATCTCCGGAGCTAGGTATTCAGCAGTCCCAAGCCTTCCACTCCCTCCCTGCTCCGTTTGTCTTCCTCCCATCGGAGAGCTGGTGTTGGGGAGGGGCTCGGGTCCCGCGGAGCCACAGCTCTGGTACGTTACCCTGTTCGCTGAGGTCTGCTCCTTTCTCGAGGTGTGTGCAGTGTGATGCCGTCCTCTTTCCTATTGCTCTCTCAGGATTAGTTGCGCCAATTAAATTTTTAATTGTATCCAGCTTTAGGAGGAAGCCTCTGTCTCTCCTGTCATGCCACCATCTTTAATCCCAGAACCGATTACTTCTAAGATTTAAGTTTATGTTATATTCTTAGCTTATGGTAGCTTAATAAAAAGTTTGGTGCTTAGTCCAACAGATCTCAGCTACATGGGAGAAAGCTGATTTCAGACAGGAAGAGGAGATTCACCAGGGAAAACTGACCCAGTTGAAAGGGGAGCGCACATATGTGGCTGATGGAGTGGGGGCCTGTGAACTCAACCAGAGGGGATACCAAAGTCTGCTGACAAGGAAAGGCTCATGTGCCATCTACCAGCTCTGGGCTTAGAAGGGTATCCAGCAGGGAGGGGTGAGTCAGTGCAGAGACTTAAAGTTCAACATAGGCAGGGCACAGGTGTGGACATGGAGCCCAGCCTTCCACACCCGGGATCCCACCTGCCAACTCCGCGGCCACATCCCTGAAGGCTGCCGTGTCAGTCAGTGATTGCACCCAGGACTAGGGTCCGGATTGCTTCCCAGGCCCACGTGAGGCTGGGGACTGTTCTAAGTCTTCTCTGGCACCCTAGACAGGCTAATGCTGTCCTGGAAGACACTGAGAGGATGGCCTGTCAGTCCCAGCATGCACAGCATGTTCTGAGTCCTCCAGGGAGCCCTGAAACCTGTCGTCATTTACCTGTCTTACCTCCTGTGTGGCAGAGAACATGGAAAATGACACCCTCCAACATTCTGGGATCCAAGATGTGAGAACCCAGAATTTTCCAGGTCCTTGAAGGTTCCAAATGAGCACGTAAGAGAAGGTCAGCCCGGCTGAGGGGGCTGAGATGGTGCCAGATGCTTAATGTCTGTCACAAAAATGGCTTCTGCATGCCTAAGGGGAGGGCATTGGTCTGCAGGCCTATCTTCCTTGCAAGGAGCCCCATACCTTGGCCAGCTGGAGCTCTGAATCCTGGTGGGTGTGGAGCTGCTGTTGGTTCCCAGAGCCCTGGGTTCCTTTGGCCTGAAAATGGAGGTGTCCACTCTCCAGGTGTGCATGTGAGACCCCTAATCAATCCGGAGCCCTACCATGCTATGCTCTTCCATCTGATTATCTCTGACTGCTTGGAATACATGATGCAAACTTTGAGCTCTGACTTCCAAGTGCCAAGGACACCTGCCTCCTCTGAGGGGGATAAGGACCCTATTTCCCCATCCCCTTAGGTTCATTATCTTCATTATGATTATTACTATTTATGTCATTAGGAACATTATTACTGAGTATCATTTGTATTACTGTTGTTGACATTTTAGATAATTTTTAGTGTTGTTTCATAACACTGAATAGTTTCTCCAGTCCAAAAGGGGGTCCAACTTATTGCATGTGATTATGGATGGTTCTCCTACAGATATACAGAGCCATTCCCAGACTCCCACTGTGCTGTTGCTACTTTACCAAACAGCATCTTGAAATACCCACCATAAGCATGGATGTGCCAGTCCTGGCAGAAGAGCCTCAGGAGGGTGCTCCTGACCTGCCAGATTATGGAAACCTGAACGTCTCCATGGGGCCAGGAACTGCTTGTGTGGCCTGGTAGATGTAGTATGTCATTGTACTGCCACAGCCACCACGGAGTGATCTAAGTGATCTCAGGCCCACACGCCACTGTTGCCTGTCTGAAAAAGCTGATGAAGGAACAGGCAGCCTCCCAAACCTAAGGTGAATGTTCTAGGGCACCTTATGGATGTGGGCATCTAGGACCCTTGCTGGAAGTGGACACAGACTACTTCTAGGTCCGCTTGAGATGCTGGGTTTGTTCTATGTCCCCTTGGGTGCCTAAGAAAGGCTGGTGTCATCCTGGTAGTCATGGAGAGGGACAGCCCCTGCCTGAGCCAGTGTGGAACATTCTCAATCATCCAGGAAGACTGGAAAATTCATTTTGCTGCCCCGTGTTGCTCTTTGCTGGCCAGAGAATAAGGACACCATTCAACATGCCAGGACCTGAATATGGGTAAAGAGATAACTGGGCTTTGAGGAACCTGTGTAGAATAAGTATCAGAAGGGTAACCACATGCTGATAGGTGAGAAAATGGGGTCCCCATGCCCATCCAGGTGGGAAGTTAGTGCACCCAGCAGGGGTTTCTGGACAAGGGGCCGTGACTTCCTTGCAAAGGGCTCTTCCCCACAGCCACCTGGCAGAATTCCTGAAATATGGGGGCTGTTTTGAAGCAAGTGGGACTAGGATAAAACATCGCAGTCTCTGCCCTTTGGCCTCTCCTCCCAAGCTGGGCACAGGTTTATCCCCAAGTTCAACCATACCTTCCTCCAGGTTTATTTTATTTTTTCTTGCTACTCATCTTTGTCTGCAGAGAACACATTTCATGATGAAAACCTAGGACACTTTGTACAACTTCCCTATGAGGCCTGATCACAGTATCTTGTTATTGATTTAGGAGTCTGTACACTAATCTCACGCTTCTCAAAACAATCTCATTATATTCTGAGTTTGACAGGGTACTGGTGAACTGCTGTCCCAGCCATCTCCCCATTGTGGGTCTTGAGCATGGAGAATCAGGCCCTCCAAAGTCCTCAGGCTGAGATATGCATACTGGTGCTGGATCTTCAGGGTTCCTGGGTGATCAGTGTCAAAAATGGAAACCAGGCAAAGAGGGCTGAGATGGTGCTGGGAGTTTAATGCACATCCTACGTGGGGCTTCTGCTCTGTGTGTGTGGCTCTGCATCCTTTCATCCTTGCATGGATCACAGTCACAACAGCCAGCTCTTTAACTGTGGAAAGCAGGTGAGTATTAAGCAATGGGAAAGCTTCTGACTGGAAGGCCCCTCTACCTTCACCCTGTAGGATTCCCTTCTGGGTGTTGGTCAACCAGTTCCCCATTCTCCCATGCTGTCCCCTACGTTTATTGGCTTCCATGCTGCTGCTCATATTTGTCTTCTAGATCATATTTCATTATGCGATCCTGGACTCTGAATGCAACTCCATGAGATCCACTATCTACCTTGTCAGTCACAGAGGGAAGTCTGTTCTCGTTCTATCATCTATATTCTTATGCTCTAACCCCTTATGTTTATCATTAGTAGTAGTAATAATATCTGATGGCCATCAGTATTATTGTTACTAATCATTACTTTTGATATTACGTTTATTACTATGAGTTGTTTCTGTGGCTATTGCCTCACAACATTGTGTAGATTTGCTCTGTGCAGATAGAGTATATGGTTTACTGTAGATTATTATGGAGGTTTCTTCAAGGGACATACATACATGTGTCCACCCCAAGCCTACTGAAAATTTCGCATGTCACTCAGGAGCCTGGGAACCACCACTGGTGCCACTTGAGTCTCAAGGAGGTGATCTTAGGCCAACCTGGATTCTGGATATATTATACGTTGACTCAGAGTACTTTTAAAAACTGGTATTTTACTGGAAAACCTGGAGTGACCAGTCAGCCTGTAGCATTGTTACAGAAAATACTGATAAAAAGGCCTGGACTGGATCACCGACGGAAAAACCAAGCGGCACTTGGAGGTCTTTGAGTGTTGAGGCTTTATTTCACACTGGCATGCTCAGAGGGGAGCAAAAGCCCCACCTAAAAAGAAAACTACAGACCAATAACCGTGATGAACATACATGCAAAAATTCTCAACAAAATATTAGCAAACCGAATTAAAAAATACATCAGGAGTTCCATACACCATGATCAACAGGGGTACATCTCACGGACGCACGGACAGTACAACATTCGAAAATCTATCGACAACATCCACCCCGTCAACAAAAAGAAGGACAAAAACCACCTGATCATCTGCTCAGATGCTGAGAAAGCATTTGACCAAGTTTAACATCCATTCATGATAAAAACTCTCAACGAAATGGTTAGAGAGGGCGAGTAGCTCAACATAATACAGTACATATATGACAAACCCATAGAAAACATCATACTTAGTGAGAGGCTGAAAGCATTCCACCTAAGACCGGGAACAAGACAGGGATGCTCACTCTCCCCACTGCTATTCAATACAGTGCTGGAGTTCCCAGCAGTGGCAATGAGACAAAACAAAGAAATTAAAGGTATCCTGATTGGTAAAGACAAAAGAGAAACTTTCACTGTTTGCAGATGACATGATATTGCACATAAAAACCCAGAAGACTCCATTCCAAAACTAGTAGAACTAATATCTGATTTCAGCACAGTTGCAGGTTACAAAATTAATCCACAGAAATCTGTTGTTTTCCTCTACACTAATGATGAACTAGCCGAAAGAGAATCAGGAAAACAATTCCATTCACAAATGCAGCCAAAGGGATAAAATACCTAGGAATAAACATAACCAAGCAAGCAAAAGACCTATACACTGAAAAGTACAAGACACTCTTAAGAGAAATTAAAGAGGACACAAACGAGTGGAAACTCATCCCATGCTCCTGGCTAGGAAGAGTGAATATCATCTAAATGGACATCCTGCCTAAAGCAATATACAGATTCAATGCAATCCCTATCAAAATACCAACAGCCTCCTTCAACGAACTGGAACAAGTAGGGTTAAAATTCATAGGCAGACACCAAAGACCCCGAACAGTAGAGGCAATCCAGAAAAGGAAGAGTAAACTGCGAGGGATCTCGCTTCCCAACTTCAAGTCCCACTACCAATCCACAGTAATCAAGACAATATGGCACTGGTACAAGAACAGACCCACAGACCAGTGGAAAGGGATACAGAGTCCAGACGTTAACCCAAACGCATATGGTCAACTAATGTATGATAAAGGAGCCATGGAGATACAATGGGGAAATAGCCTCTTCAACAGACAGTGTTGGCAAAACTGCCCAGTTACATGCAAGAGAATGAAACTGGATCATTGTGTAACCCCATACACAATAGTAAACTTGAAATGGATCAGAGACCTGTATGTAAGTAGGTGAAACCATAAAACCTTTAAGAAAACACAGGCAAAAATCTCTTGGACGTGTACATGAGCAACTTCTTTGTGAACATGTCTCCCTGGGCAACGTTAACAAAAGTAAACATGAACAAGTGGGACTATACCAAGCCGAAAAGCTTCTGTTCAGCAAGGACAAGATCAATAGAACAAAAAGGCAACCTACGGTATGGGAGAATATGTTCATGAATGACAGACCCGATAAAAGGTTGACATCCAAAATACATAAAGAGCTCACGTGCCTCAACACCCAAAAAGCAAACAATCCAATTAAAAAATGGGCACAGGATCTGAACAGACCCTTCTCCAAAGAAGAAATTCAGAGGGCCAACAGGCACATGAAAAGATGCTCCACATCGCTAATCATCAGAGAAATGCAAACTAAAGCTCCAGTGAGATATCACCTCACCCCAGTAAGGATGGCCACCATCCAAGAGGCAAACAACAACAAATGCCGGCGAGGGTGCGGAGAAAGGGGAACCCTCCTACACTGTTATTCGTAATGTAAATTAGTTCAACAGCTGTGGAAAGCAGTATGGAGGTTCCTCAAAAAACGAAAAGTAGAAATAACACTGGACCCAGGAATTCCACTCCTATGAATTTACCCTAAGAATGCAGCATCCCAGTTTGTAAAGACATACGACCCCCTATGTTTATCGCAGCACTACTTACAATAGCCAAGAAAGGGAAGCAACGGAAGTGTCCATCAGCAGATGAATGCATGAAGAAGATGTGGTACATGGTACATGTACACAATTAAATATTATTCAGCCGTAAGAAGAAAATATATTCTACCGTTTGCAACAGCATGAATGTAGCTAGAGGGTATTCTGCTCAGTGTAATAAGCCAGGCGGAAAAAGAGAAGTATCAAATGATTTCACTTTGATAAGAACAAAGAAAAAAACTGAAGGAACAAAACAGCAGCTGACTCACAGAACTCAAGAATGGACTGACAGTTGCCAAGGGAAAGGGACTGGGGAGGAAGGGTCTGAAGGGACGGATAAGGGCAAAAAGAGGGCCATTACTATTAGCAGACATAACGTAGGGTGGCACATGTGGAGGGCTGTACAGCACAGAGAAGACTAGTGATTCTATAGCATCTTACTACGCTGATGGACAGTCAGTGTACTGGGCTATGTGGTGGGGACTTGATGATGGGGGGCAGTCTAGTAAACATAATGTTTCACATGTAACTGTAGATTAATGAAAGCAAAATAAAAAAAGACTTAGAAGACATCAAAAAATCATTGCACTAATTTATTCAGCGGTTATACTGTTTAATGTAAACAGGAAAAATATTCAGAAAACCATTAGGTGTTATAATAGCAAAAAAAACTATAAAGTTGTTTATACTGAGTTGCTATGCTGTCCTTAAAACTGAAATTAGAAAAATAAGAAGACTTCCGTTTTTTACTTAGCATTCTTGTCATCTTTGGCACTTAAATTACCCTTTTTAAAACACGGCAGGAAAATCAAGAATGGCAATATATATAAGGACATCTCATTAACGTCCGTTTCATTAGCAAACGTGCCATTGTACTTGGATGGATGCCCGTATGTTTACACAAAAGACGAACACATATAGTAACAAACTGAATCCTGCAATATATAAAAAACATTCTACATCATGATAAAGTGTTATTTGTTGCAGGAATGCATATGTTTTAACATATGAAAATCAACCAACGAAATATACCATGTTATCAGATAGTATAAAACCCACACACGGTCGGCTCCAGATGTTTCGCCAATGGATAACAGGCTTTCCTCTTATTCGCTAGGAAGATGACCTGACCTTCTCGATCCTGAACAGTTGACCACTTCCTCCCACCTTGGAACTCCAAGAAAGGGCCTCAAAAAGGCAGGAAAGGGCGGTGTGTAGAGTTGCGTCCATTCACGCGGCAGGGCAGTTAAATGAGGACGCACTCAGCATCTGCTCTCCAGGGCCACCTTTTCTCTCTCCTCCCCCCATTCAGGAAACATTTAAGGCCGGGTGACATTATCATACCGGTTCGTCAGCCAGGCAGATTCCCAAAGCATCAAAACCAGCGATGTAAGTTGAGCTGTCAAAAATGTCGCTGTTTCAATCGTCGCGATTAATCTTTTTCACGAAATACATACTCATCTGAGTTGCCGCTTTACTTGTTCCGGCAGATTCTCAGTCTCAATACTTCTCTTTTTCCTTATTGTCCCCAGTCCTCGATCTAGCTCAATCCCTAAATTGCTCCAGAACCGAAAGAGGATTAGAGAGACAAGATCTTCCTCAGCCCTGCTACCGGTAGGTGCCCCACAGCCAAGCATACCTTGGGCTACCTTTACCGCATGATCTTCCCCGCCTCTGTCCAAGTCCTTCTGGATCAAGGAGACTCAGTCAGGGCTCAGCTTCCGGCTTCGGGCGCAAATTCCTTCTCCTTTACGGGATAGTGAAGAGGTGGGGGAGGGTAGAGGGATAAAGGAAGAAGAGGCTGAGGGGGAAAGGGGCTGGGCTAGAGTAAGGGGGAGGGCCTAGGGGCGGGATTTGAAGGAGGCGGAAGTGCTCTAGGGTGTGGGTGGCGCTGGGGCTGCTGGGAGTCGGGGCTGCTGGGAGTCCGCGCCGCTGCAGTTGCCCCTGCGCTCGGTGTTTTTTTTTTTTTTTTTTTTCCGCGTTTGCCTGATTCGCCATGTTGGGGAGGACACCCTAGGGGACTGCTAGAACACCAGTCTCCCGGCGCCGAGCACTTTCGGGGCCCTCTTAAGGCCAGGCCTTTCCACCCTCAACTGTCTTCTAGACCTTTCTGGAGATTATCCAAGGTTCTGCCTCTTCCTGAAGGGAGGTGACCTCCTCAGCGCCTGGTGTTGGTGTCGGCGTCGGGAGCTAGGGGTGACTCGGCAAAGACACCTGGCCCGGAACGCCAAGCAGGAGAAGATAAAGCCACAGGTCCAGGAGGGCCACGAGGGTTGACGCGGCCCTTGGAGTCCATATAAGCTCACCGAGAGTCCCAAAACCGACGGAACAAAAGAGGTAAGGAGGACGGAGTGGGCGCGCTTCCTTTTTCCCTTCGCCCGCAGCCGCCAGCCTGGCCTGTGACGACCGGTATCTTGCCGGACTTGAAACGGAGAGTGGCCTTTGTGTCCCTCCTTTGCGTATTCAGCTTTTGGTGTAAAGGCATGATTGCTATGAAACGAGTAGCAACACCTGAGAGACGTTAGCATGTCGAGGGGCTTATGTTCCATTCTACCGCCAGGCCAAGAACTGGTCGCCCCTCACATCGCCCTCTCCACTCCTCAGCGCACAAATAGGTGTCAGCTATCGATCTCAGGAGCACGTCCGTGCTTTGAATTACAGCGAAAATGCCTGACGGTTCTGTCACCCTGCCATCTCCCGCGAGCCACTGCCTGTGCGTGAGGGTTAACCGCTCCAGTTTACGAGCCTTGCCTCACAGCCTTCCTGGGGCCCTAGGCGCGTCTCCTTGCTTTTGACAACAAATGGCATCACTGAGGTGTAATTTCGAACAGAGCTAGGCCCTAGGTATTCCTGGTTATCGGGTTTGACTTTTGACCACCCTCCTGCGATAGACTGAGAGACTGCACAATTGTTTTTCCCTTCCATATCTCAGCAAAATGCTGAGGGCTAGGGAGCAGTTAAAGGTGATTTTAATGTCGATTCCATACTAGCTTTTACCTGTTTTTCTGTGATTCTGTAGAAGTACTAGCGTCTGTGTTGGTAAAATCTCATTCTTGTGAGGTGAGGCACTGCGTTTGGTAAGTATTTTTCATTATAATGTGTTAATTTAGAGATGAGCAGATATTTTAATTACTTGGAATTCTGTGGAAACTAGAATTTACATAGGGATTTTAATAATAAAATAATTTTTGTTCTGTGGACTTCCGTTATAATGGACTTGAATATTCCACTTGTGCATTTTCCCCAACTCGTGTTTGAATAATTTCTTAAGATACTTTTCGAACTCAGTTTCACAAATTGTAGGTGTAGGCTAAATATTTGTGCTATAGTTTTTAAAGGGGATGCTTTGGACAATTTTCTTACGGTCAAAAATTTTTTTAATGCACATAATTCACTATTTTGGCTTTTGGGGTGTTTGGTTAAGAAACTTGGAAATGTTTTCTTGGGAGTTAATACTAGGATTATTCCTAAGAACTACTTAATGATAAGGTGGATATCTTAAGCCATATTTTAAAATTAAAACAATAAATCACTACAATTTTTTTTGCCTCTACTAGCAACTGCCATTTTATCATCCGCAGATGAAGACAGTTTAAAGACTTGTTTACCAAGGGGCCAGAATTTGTTTTTTCAATTTGAAAACTAGTGTTTGAAACTTAGATGTCCCCTCGTTTGTGAAAATCTAGCTTAAGGTATTTGCAACTAGTGTTTCAAGGGGCAACATCGACTATATTTTAACTTCACTGATTTAAAGATAGGGTGTTTAGAGTTCTTCCCTTTTCCTATACAAGTTTTGTTTAAACTATGATTAGCTCCTTTTGTTGGTTGGCTCTAATCATATCTGATATGTCTTTAAAACTTGGAAATAATTTCTATAGCAACTAAGCAGAAAAACTTTAAGAATCCTAAATTACTGAAGAAATTATTTCAAGAGATTTTCCCTTAAGATTTTGCATCGGTGGTTTTTCTCCTAGGGACTGGAAATGCATTTTCAGTGTATCAGAAAGACACTTTTCATGAATCTCTCTTAAGAAATATCCTTTGGCGAGGTATTTATAATGCACCACTGATTTTAAAACTGGATGTTTGTGATGAAATTTCAGTGCACACCCTTCTTTGAGCTTTTTAATCTTTTTACATTTGTTTTAGCATTTTAATATGGAAACCACCCTTTCCTCAAGCCAAATTTAAGAAAATTACTTCAAACACAGACTTTCTGATGTGTGTGCATTAAAAGGATTTTATTTTAAACTGGAAATACAGTTAAGTATTCTGGTTAACAGTTGGTAATATTTCACAGCTTTGAGGTGTAATTTTTACATGTAGCAAAATTTACTCACTTTATATACACAGTTAAACAATTTTTAGTAAATTTAGCATTGTGAAAACAGTATCCCAATGCAGTTTTTTAATATTTACATCACTCGAGTTACTTCTGCTGCTTTGTTGTGATTTCAAGGACTTTCGCTCTAGGCCCAGGCAATTGTAATCTGTTTTCTGCCTCTTTAGGTCTTCTATCCTGACAGTTTCACAGAAATAAAATGATCACGGAGTCTTTCTATTTGGCTTCTTTCACTTAAATAATTTTCTTGAGGTTCATTCATACTGTAATGTGGATCCATAAAACTGTTGGTTTTCCTGTTACTCTTTCTGACTTTTGGGTTATACCATTCTAAGGTGAACAGTGTTGTTCAGTGGTTTTATTTTGCACATACTATTGATGGAGAGCACACTTTGCTGTGCTTATTGGCTGTTGCGCATCTTTGAAGAAATGTCTGTTTAGATAACCCATTTTTAAAGTTAGTCTTTTTAATTTTTTAATTGTATTTATTTTGGTAACATTAATCTACAGTTACGTGAGGAACATTATGTCTACTAGACTACCCTCTTCACCATGTCCCCCCACCCAAACCCCATTACAGATAGTGTCCATCAGCGTAGTGAGATGCTGTAGAATCCCGACTTGTTTTCTCTGTTGCACAGCCCATCCTGTGCCACCTGTGCCACATTATACATGCTAATCACAATGCGGGCTTTCTTCCCACCCCCCCTTATTCCTCCATTCCCACCTAACCACCCCAGTCCCTTTCCCTTTTTTCCCTTTGGTAACTTTTAGTCCATTCCTGGGTTCTATGAGTCTGCTGCTGTTTTGTTTCTTCAGTTTTTTCTTTGTTCTTACACTCCACGTATGAGTGAAATCATTTGATTCTTGTCTTTCCCTGCCTGGCTTTTTTCACTGAGCATAATACCCTCTAGCTCCATCCATGTTGTTGCAAATTGTAGCATTTGTTTTCTTCTTATCGCTGAATAATATTCCATTTTGTATATGTACCGCCTCTTCTTTATCCATTCATCTAGTGATGGACACTTAGGTTGCTTCCATATCTTGGCTATTGTAAATAGTGCTGCGATAAACATACAGATTCCACTGTCTTTTTCAAACTGGGCTGCTGCATTCTTAGGGTAAATTCCTAGAAGTGGAATTCCTTGGTCAAATGGTATGTCTGCTTTGAGCTTTTTGGGGAACCTCCATACTGCTTTCCACAGTGATCAAACTATTACATTCCTACCAGCAGTGTAGGATGGTTCCCGTTTCTCCACAACCTCGCCAACATTTGTTGTTGTTTGTCTTTTGGATGATGTTGGCATTCCTTACTGGTGTGAGGTGATACCTTATTGTGGTTTTAATTTGCATTTCTCTGGTGACTAGCGATGTGGAGCATCTTTTCATGTGTCTGTTGGCCATCTGCACTTCTTCTTTGGAGAATTGTATGTTCAGCTCCTCTGCCCATTTTTTAATTGGATTATTTGCTTTTTGTTTCTTGAGGTGCATGACCTTTATATGTATTTTGGATGTCATCCCTTTATCGGATTGGTCATTTATAGATATATTCTCCAGTGCTGTAGGGTACCTTTTTGTTCTATTGATGGTGTCCTTTGCTGTACAGAAGCTCGTCAACTTGATATAGTCCCACTTGTTCATTTTTGCTTTTGTTTCCCTTGCCCAGGGTGATATGTTCATGAAGAAGTTGCTCATGTTTATGTCCAAAAGATTTTTTCCTATGTTCTTTTCTAGGAGTTTTACGGTTTCATGACTTACATTCAGGTCTTTGGTCCATTTCGAGTTTGCTTTTGTGTATGGGGTTAGACAGTGATCCAGTTTCACTCTCTTACATGTAGCTATCCAGTTTTGCCAGCACCAGCTGTTAAAGAGACTGTCGTTTCGCCATTGTATGTCCATGGCTCCTTTATTGTATATTGATTGACCATACATGTTTGAGCTAATGTCTGGAGTCTCTATTCTGTTCCACTTGTCTGTGGCTCTGTTCTTGTGGCAGTACCAAATTATCTTGATTACTGTGACTTTGTAGTAGAGCTTGAAGTTTTGGAGCGAGATCCCCCCACTTTATTCTTCCCTCTCAGGATTGCTTTGGCTGTTCGGGGTCTTTGGTGTTTCCATATGAATTTTGGAACTATTCGTTCCAGTTCTTTGAAGAATGTTGTTTGTAATTTGATAGGGACTGTATCAAATCTGTATATTGCTTGGCAGGATGGCCGTTTTGACAATATTACTTCTTCCTAGCCAAGAGCATGGGATGAGTTTCCATTTGTTAGTGTCCCCTATAATTTCTCTTAACAGTGTCTTATAGTTTTCAGGGTACAGGTCTTTCACTTCTTTGGTTAGGTTCACTCCTAGGTATTTTACTCCTTTTGATGCAATTGTGAATGAAATTGTTTTCCTGATTTCTCTTTCTATTGGCTCATTGTTAGTGTATAGGAAAGCCAAAGGTTTCGGTGTGTTAATTTTGTATCCTGCAACTTTACTGTATTCCGGTTATCAGTTCTAGTAGTTTTGGGGTGGAGTCTTTAGGGTTTTTTATGTACAATATCATGTCATCTGCAAATAGTGACAGTTTCACTTCTTCTTTACCAATCTGGATTACTTGTATTTCTTTGTTTTGTCTAATTGCCGTGGCTAGGACCTCCAGTACTATGTTGAATAACAGTGCGGAGAGTGGGCATCCCTGTCTTGTTCCTGACCTTAGAGGAAAACCTTTCAGCTTCTCGCTGTTTGGTATCATGTTGGCTGTGGGCTTATCATATATGGCCTTTATTATGTTGAGGTACTTGTCATGTATACCCATTTTTGCTGAGAGTTTTTATCATGAATGGGTGTTGAATTTTGTCGAATGCTTTTTCAGCGTCTGGAGATGTTCATGTGGTTTTTGTCTTTCTTTTTGTTTCTGTGGTGGATGATGTTGATGAATTTTCGAATGTTCTGCCAACCTTGCATCCCAGGGATGAATCCCACTTGGTCATGGTATATGATCCTTTGATGTATTTTTGAATTCAGTTTGCTTTTATTTTGTTGAGTATTTTTGCATCTACGTTCATCAGGAATATTGGTCTGTAATTTTCTTTTTTGGTGGGGTCTTTGCGTGGTTGTGGTATTCGGTGAAGTTGGCTTCATAGAATGAGTTTGGGAGTATTCCGCCGTCTTGTATTTGTTGTAAATCTTTAAGGAGAATGGGTATTATGTCTTCTCTGTACGTCTGATCAAATTCCGATGTAAGTCCATCTGCCCCGGGGGTTTTGTTCCTTGGTAGTTTTTTGATTACTGCTTCAATTTCTATGCTGGTAATTGGTTTGTTTAGATTTTGTGTTTCTTCCATGGTCATTTTGGGAGGTTGCATTTTTGTAGGAAGTTGTCCATTTCCTCTAGGTTTTCCAGCGTGTTAGAATATAGGTTTTCATGGTATTCTCTAATAATTCTTTCTATATCTGTGGGGTCTGTCGTGATTTTTTCTTCTCGTTTCTGTTTCTGTTGACGTGTGTTGATTCTCTTTTTCTCTTAATAAGTCTGTCTAGAGGCTTATATATTTTGTTTATACTCTCAGAGAACCAGCTCTTGGTTTCATTGATTTTTTTTTTCTATTTTTTCTCCTCAATTTTATTTATTTATTTATTTCTTCTCTGATTTTTATTATGTCCCTCCTTCTACTGACTTTAGGCCTCATTTGTTCTTCTTTTTCCAATTTCCATGATTGTGACATTATACTATTCATTTGGGATTGTTCTCCCTTCTTTAAATATGCCTGGATTACTATATAGTTTCCTCTTAAGACTGCTTTTTGCTGTGTGCCACAGAAGTTGGAGCTTTGTGTTGTTGTTGTCCTTTGTTTCCATATATTGCTTGATCTCTATTTTAATTTTGTCATTGATCCATTCATTATTTAAGAGCATATTGTTAAGCCTTCATGTGTTCGTGGTCCTTTTGTTTTCTTTGTACAATTTATTTCTAGTGTTATTCCTTTGTGGTCTCAAAAGTTGGTTGGTAGAATTTCAGTCTTTTTGAATTAACTGAGGCTCTTTTTGTGTCCGAGTTTGTGGTCTGTTCTGGAGAATGTTCCATGTGCACTTGAGAAGAATGTGTATCTGGTTGCTTTTGGATGTAGAGGTCTATAGATGTCTATTAGGTCCATCTGTTCTTGTGTGTTGTTCAGTGCCTCTGTGTCCTTATTTTTAGTTTAGTGGATCTATCCTTTGGAATGAGTGGTGTGTTGAAGTCTCCTAAAATGAATGCATTGCATTCTGTTTCCTCCTTAAGTTCTCTTAGTATTTGTTTCACATATGCTTGTGCTCCTGTGTTGGGTGCATATATATTTGTAATGGTTATATCCTCTTGTTGGACTGAGCCCTTTATCATTCTGTAATGTCCTTCTTTATCGCTTGTTACTTTCTTTGTTTTGAAGTTTATTTTGTCTGATACTAGTAGTGCAACACCTGCTTTTTTCTCTGTATTGTTTACATGAAATATCTTTTTCCATCCCTTGACTTTTAGTCTGTGCATGTCTTTGGGTTTGAGGTGGATCTCTTGTAAGCAGCATATGGATGGGTCTTGCTTTTTTTCCATTCTGTTACTCTGTGTCTTTTGATTGGTGTATTCATTCATTTATATTTAGGGTGATTATTGAAAGATATATACTTCTTTCCATTGCAGGCTTTAGGTTCGTGGTTAGGAAAGGTTCAAGGGTCGCTTTTTTACTATCTTACTGCCTAAATTAACTCGCTTATTGAGCTTTTATAGGTACTGTCTGGTGATTCTTTATTTCTCTCCCTTCTTATTCCTCCTTCTCCATTCTTTATATGTTGGGTGTTTCATTTTGTGCTGTTTTGTGTTTCCTTTAACTGCTTTTGTGGGTAGTTGATTTTATTTTTTCCTTTATTTAGTATTTGGTTGGTCTGCTTTCTTTGCTGTGATTTTATTTTGTCTGGTGACATCCCTTTAGCCTTAGGAATGCTCCCATCTTGAGCAGTCCCTCTAAAATACCCCATAGAGGTGGTTTGTGGGAGGCAAATTCCCTCAACTTTTCTTATCTGGGAATTGTTTAATCCCTCCTTCATATTTAAATGATAATCGTGCTGGATACAGTATTCCTGGTTCAAGGCCCTTCTGTTTCATTGCATTAAATATATCATGCCATTCTCTTCTGGCCGGTAAGGTTTCTGTTGAGAAGTCTGATGATAGCCTGATGGGTTTTCCTTTGTAGGTGACCTTTTACCTCTCTCTAGCTGCCTTTAAAACTCTGTCCTTGTCCTTGATCTTTGCCATTTTAATTATTATATGTCTTGGTGTTGTCCTCCTTGGGTCCCTTCTGTTGGGAGTTCTGTGCACTTCTGTGGTCTGAACGATTATTTCCTCCCCCAGTTTGGAGAAGTTTTCAGGAATTATTTTTTCAAAGACACTTTATCCCTTTTTCTCTCTCTTCTTCTTCTGGTACCCCTAAAATGCGGATATTGTTCCTTTAGGATTGGTCACCCAGTTCTCTTAATATTGTTTGATTCCTCGAGATCCTTTTATCTCTCTCTGCGTCAGCTTCTATGTGTTCCTGTTCTCTGGTTTCTATTCAGTCAATGGCCTCTTGCATCTTATCCATTCTGCTTATAAATCCTTCCATAGATTGTTTTATTTCTGTAGTTTCCCTCCCTACTTTGTTGGTTAGCTCTTGTATTTTTCTCTGCGGCTGCATCAGCATGGTTATGACCGTTATTTTGAATTCTTTTTCAGGGAGATTGGTTAGGTCTCTCTCCCAAGATTCCTTCTCAGGGGAGGATGTCTGGGTTAGTCTGGTCTGTATCAAATTCTTCTGCCTTTTCATGGCGATAGAGGTAGTTGTGGGGAGCTGGCACGTGTGTCGGCTGGGAGAACGACCCTTCTTACTGGTTTGTGGCCTTCCTCTCCTGGGAGAACCGCAACCCCTAGCGGCTTGTGCTGGGCAGCTGTGCGCAGATGGGACTTCAAATTCTTGCCGGGCCGCTGTGAAAGTAGCTCTGCCCTGCTGCTGTGGTCATGGCCTGTCTCAGGCTGCTGCTCCACTATGGCAGAGCCGTGTCAGATGGCAAATGGGCGGGAGGCTGTTTATCGCCGGGAGGGGCCTCCGAGCCGCGCTGCCACCCAGGGCGTTAGGGCTCCTGGAGTTCCCTGGGATTCCCAGCTGCTGGGCTAAGTGTCCCGGGATGCTTCCGTCCAGCTGTGGGTTCCCTGTCCCTTTAAGACTTTATAAAAGCACTCGCTTTTCTCTGTCCCAGGGGCGCCGGCTGCAGGGACCCGCTCACAGGTTTTACTGTCCTGTTTCCTTGGCATCCAGCATGCGGTGTGTGTCTGCACTCCCTATGCAGTTGGCTAGGGTTGGCTATTTAGCAGTCCCGGGCTCCCTCTCCCTCCCCGCTCCGACTCCTCTCTCCTGCCGGGAGCTGGGGTGAGGGGTGCTCAGGTCCACTGGGCCGGGGCTTGTATCTTACACCCTCCGTGAGGCGCTGGGTTTTCGCAGGTGTGGATGTAGCCTGGCTGTTGTCCTGTATCTTCTGGTCTCTCTTTTATGGATAGTTGTGTTTGTTGTATTTTCAAAAATATATATGGTTTTGGGAGGGGATTTCCGCTGCTCTCCTCATGCCGCCATCTTGGCTCCTCCCCTCTGTGTAGTTTTTATGTTTTCTTGTTTATTATGTTGTAAGTGCTGGTACAATGATGTGACTATTAAGTTGAGTAATAGTACTAAAATTTTGCCTTTTCAATTTAGATTTCATTTTTATAGTCATCTGTTACTGACTGTAAAGACTGCTATTAACTACACATTAAAATTAGAATGATTCATTATTTACCTTCTTGATGGTTAAAACAAGTATACCTTCTTTCCTTCTACTTTTAGGTCATGAGATCGTCTGTGTGAGCGGTCTGTCATTGAATTGGAGTTTTTTAAAGCTGACATACAGCTGGGACTTATCTCCTATAAGTGGACTACAAATTCTTCTCTTACAACAACTACGTAAAGAGACAAAATAGCAAAGATCTGTCCTCCGACAAGTATGACCGCCACCCCTCATGGACATCCTGGAGGAGGGAGTGACAGCCATGGCCAGGCTCCTGATGGGCAGTCTCAGCCCCCCTTTCAACAGAATCAGGTAGGATGTTTAGGCTACATTGTTCTGGGCACTATGGAAAGCTAAGCAGTGCCATCTGTACTGAATAATTTGTAAAGAAATCGTAAAAGCTATTATTTTAAATTAAACTTTAAGAAAAGTTGCTGATATTTAGTAATAGGAATGCTATTATATATGCTTTAGAATATACTTATATATTTTTTTGTATGTAAGGCCCTGTGTATATCTAAGGGCAAAGGCATTAACTAAGTCAGTCATTTTACCCTTTAGTGATAAGTGTAGGCTCTAAGCAGTTGTTGTTCAAACCCCATCTTTGAACCACGTTAACCTTATAGTGCAGTTAAGTAATGTTTCCAATCCTTCATTTTCCTTCTTTGAAATGAGAGTAAATGAAGTAATGTTTATTGAAAGCTTGACATACTTTAATATCAAAGGTTTGTGCTGGTCTACATTCAAAGAATTGTCTTTTGTCTGGAAATAATTTGTCATAAGTGGAAAAGTATTTGTAAAAGTCTAAACATTTTTTCATTTTTTATTTCTGATGTTGGTAATTGTATTTCCTTTCTCTTGCCTAGTTTTACTGCCTTTCATTAAACTGTAAAGTAAAATTTTGCAAAGCATTGGGTTTTGTTTTTTGCCCCATTTGTATATATTGTTATTTTCATTTGTTCATCTTGTTTTCTTTGGGTTTACTTTACTGGTCCTTTTCTGATTTCTTAATATGGAAATTTATATAGTTACTGTCAACTTGTCTTTCAGTTCTTCTGTTTTCTGAAACATGCCGTTCTTAGACTATAAATTTTCTGAAACTCATTCCCATGATTTTAGATGTATTGACACCTACTGTAATTCACTAAGCATGATTTAAGATTTTTTGTGGTGGTTTGATGTGAGAATAGTTTTAGAAACATGCTGCTTCATTTTCAAGTATTTAGAGGTTTTCTCATTAACTTCTCGTTATTTTTTGTAGCTTGATTCCTCTGTGTGTAGAGAGTATGTTCTCAATGATGTCACTGCTTGGGGGGTTTATTGAGGCTTTGTGTGTTCCCTGGCATGTGGTCCATTTCAATTCTATGAGTACTTCACAAGTACTGTTAATGCTATACTCTATGCTTTAGTGTTCATTATACACGTCCAGTACTTCCAGTTTGCTCATTATGCTCTTTCGATGTTCTGTATAGCCTTTTCTTTGTTGTTTTGTTGGTCAGCTGGTTTTCCTACGAGTTGAGAAGTCTGTTAATTTCTACCTGGGATTATGCCATTTTACCTTTTTTTTGCTCTGTCAATTTCATCTAGAAATATATGCTAGATATAGTTTGAGCTTGTAAGATGCATACAGTGATTTTTCCTACTCCTAAGTGAACAATTTGTACAAAATAACAAAAGCAGTGGTTATAGTATCGCATATACATAAAAGCTGGTTATAGTTTACAGGTAAATGAAAGAAGTGACAGGAATGATAGAAAGGAGCAAAGGAAGGAAGTTTGGAATAATTTGTTGTTATATGCTACCCATGAAGCTGTGTAGTGTGTATGTATACATACATAGATGCCTTTGGAACCATATATATATTTCTCTCTATATATATTTATTTAGTATGTATTTTATATATATATATAACATATATCATATATTTTACTGAAATAAAGTTGATACATAACCTCATATTTGTTTCAGGTATACAACACAGTAGTTCAGGTACCCACATATTAAATCCTAACTGCACTAAGTGTGGTTACTATGTGTCAACACAGAAAGTTGTTACAGAATCGCTGACTACATTCTCCATGCTGCACTTCCACCCGTGACCAACTTATATTATGATTGAGTATTATCCCCCTCATTTTCCCACTCACCTGCCCCAACCCCTACCCCATGGTAATCTCAAATCACTTCTTAGTGTCTATAAATCTACTGTTCTTTTTTTGTCTTAAGAATTCACAAATAAGTAAAATCATACATCTAATGCTTTTCCTTTCTGGATAAAAGTTCAAGTCCTGACCTACATAATTTTTCTTATATCTGAAGAACTTTTTTTTGCAAGGCAGATCTACTGACAAAAAAATTACCTCAATTTTTGCTTGTGTATAGTATATAATACACTTCCCTTTGAAGTATAAGTTTTCAGGATAGGGAATTCTGAATTGGTTGTGATTTTCTCTCAGCCCTGTTGCATTTTCTTGTTTGTGTGGTTTCTGAGGAAAAGTCTGCTATAATTGCTACCCTTGCTTCTTGATAGGTCCTGTGCTTTTATCCCACTTCCCTGCAGTTTGAATATGATGCCTAAATGTCGTTTTTTGACATCTACCTTGCTTGGTGTTCTGTAAGCTTCCTGGAACTGTGCTTTGGTGTCTGCCATTAATTTGGGAGGAATTCTCAGTTCTATCTACTTCCAGTATTGTCTCTTCTTCTCTTTGCATCCTGACCATATGTTTTATAGTTGGCCTAGAGTTCTTGGGCATTTAAAAAAAATTAAGTATCATTGCTACACAACCTTGTGCTCAGGTTTCACATGAGGAACATTGTGGTTACTACATTCCCTGTATTATCAAGTCCCCAGCACATACCCCACTAGAGTCACTGTTCCATCAGGGTAGTAAGATGCTGTAAGTAGAGGCACTATGTGTTTTCTCTGTGCTATACTACCTTCTCCGTGCCACCCCTATTTATGTGTGCTAATCATAATGCCCCTTAATCCCCATATACATCCCTCCCCACCCGCCCCCCTGAGCCCCTTTCCCTTTGATAAATGTTAGTCCATTCTTTGGTTCTGTGAGTCTGCCGCTGTTTTGTTTCTTCAGTTTTTGCTTTGTTCTTATGCTTCACAGATAAGTGAAATGATTTTGTACTGGTCTTTCTCCACCTAGTTTATTTCACTGAGCTGAGCATAATACCCTGTAGCTCCATCCATGGTGCTGCAAATGGTAGGATTTGTTTTCTTCTTAACGGCTGAAAAATATTCCATCGTGTATATGTATCCATTCCCTCTACTGATGGACACTTAGGTTGCATCTTTATCTTGGCTATTGTCAATAGTGCTGCAATAAATATAGGGGTGCACATGTCTTTTTGAATCTGCAAAGTTGTTTTCTTTGGGTAAATTCCTAGCAGTGGACTTCCTAGGTCAACTGGTAGTTCTATATTTAGTTTTTTGAGGAACGTCCATACTACTTACCATCATGTTTCAACTAATTTACATTCCCACCAGCAGTGTGGGAGGGTTCACCTTTCTCCACATCCTCACCAGGATTTGTGGTTGTCTGTCTTTTGGATGTTGGCCATCCTAACTGGTGTAAGGTGATCGCTCATTGTGTTTTGAATTTGCGTATCTCTGATGATTAGCAATGTGGACCATCTCTTCATGTGCCTGTTGGCCATCTGAATCTCCTCTTTGGAGAATTGTCTGTTCATATCCTCCACCCATCTTTTAATTGGTCTATTTGCTTTTTGGGTGTTGACGTGTGTGAGTTCTTTACATATTTTGGATGGTAACCTTACCTTGTCAGATAGGTCATTTATGAATATATTCTCCGATGCTGTAGGATGCCTTTTTGTTCTGTTGGTGGTGTCCTTTCCTGTATAGAAGCTTTTCAGCTTGATTTAGTGTCACTTATTCATTTTTGCTTTTGTTTCCCGTGCCCGGGGAGATATGTTCATGAAGAAGTTGCTCATATATATATAGATTTTTGCCTATGTTTGTTTCTAAGAGGTTTATGGTTTGTTTGATCCATTCTGAATTTACTTCTGTGTATGGGGTTAGACAATGATCCAATTTAATTGTCTTACATTTAGCTGTCCATTTTTGCCAACACCAGCTGTTGAAGAGGCCGTCATTTCCCCATTGTATGTCCATGGCTCCTTTATCGTATAGTAGTTGACCATACATGTTTGAGTTAATAGCTGGACTCTCTGTTCTGTTCCACTGGTCTGCTCTTATGCCAGTACCACTTTGTCTTGTGTACTGTGGCTTTGTAGTAGAGCGTGAAGTTGGAAAGCAAGATCTCCCACACTCATTCTTCCTTTGCAGGATTGCTTTGGTTAGGTTTATTCCTAGGTATTTTAATATTTTGATGTAATTGTGAATAGAATTGTTTTCCTGATTTCTTCTGGTGGTTTGTCATTAGAGCATAGGAAAGCAGCAGGTTTCTGTGTATTAGTTTTGTATCCTGCAACTTTGCTGAATTCAGATATTAGTTGTAGTTTTGGAGTGGAGCCTAAGGGTTTTTTATGTATAATATGTCGTCTGCAAATAGTGACAGTTTGACTTCTTCTTTACCCATCTGGATGCGTTTTATTTCTTTGTTTTATCTGATTGCTGTGGCTAGGACCTCCCAGTATGACGTTGACTAGCAGTGGGGAGAGTGGGCTTCCCTGTCTTGTTTCCGATCTTAGAGGAAATCTTTCAGCTTCTCGCTGTTAAGTACAGTGTTGGCTGTGGGCTTCTCATATATGGCGTCTGTTATGTTGAGGTACTTGGCCTCTATATCCATTTTGTTGTGAATATTTATCATGAGTGAATCAGTGTCTGGAGATGGTCATGTGGATTTGTCCTTTTTGTTAATGTGGTGAATGATGTTGATAGATTTGCAATGTTGTACCGTCCTTGCATCCCTGAGATGAATCCCACTAGATCATGGTGTACGATCCTCTTGATGTATTTTTGAATTTGAATTGCTAATATTTTGGGGAGTATTTTTGAATCTATGTTCATCATGGCTATTGGTCTGTAATTTTCTTTTATGGTCGGGTCTTTGCCTGGTTTTGGTGTTTGAGTGATGCTGGCTGACTTCATAGAATGAGTTTGGAAGTAGTGCGTCCCTCTTCTATTTTTTGGAAAACTTTGTGGAGAATGGGTATTATGTTTTCTCCATGTGTCTGATAAAATTCACGGGTAAATCCATCTGGCCCGGGTGTTTTGTTGTTGAGTCGTTTTTTGATTACCAATTTAATTTCTTTGCTGTTAATTGGTCTGTTTAGATGATCTGTTTCTTCCTTGGTCAGTCTTGGAAGGTTGTACTTTTCCAGGATGTTGTCCATTTCTTCCAGTTTCTCCAGCTTGTTATCATATAGATTTTCATTGTATTGTCTAATAATTTTTTGTATTTCTGGGGGGTCCGTCATGACTTTTCCATTCTCGTTTATGATTCTGTTGATGTATATAGATTCTCTTTTTATCTTAATAAGTCTGGCTAGGGGTTTTTCTATTTTGTTTATTTTCTAAAGGAACCAGCTCTTGCTTTCATTTATTTTTTCTATTGTTTTATTCCCTCTATTTTATTTATTTCTTCTCTGATCTTTTCTGTGTACCTCCTTCTGCTGAGTTTCGGCCTCATTCGTTCTTCTTTTTCCAATTTCAGTAATTGTTCCTTTAGACTATTCATTTGGGATTGTTCTTCCTGCTTTAAATAGGCCTGGTTTACTATATACTTTCCTCTTAATACTGCCTTCACTTTGTCTCTCAGAAGTTGGGGCTTTGTGCTGTGTTTGCCATTTGTCTCCATGTATTGCTTGATCTGTTTTAATTTGGTCGTTAATCCATTAATTACTTAGAAGCATGTTGTCATGCGTCCATGTGTGTTTGTTTTCTTTTTAAGGTTTATTTCTGGTCTTAGCTATAGCTTTGTCATCTGAGAAGTTGGCTGGTAGAATTTCAATCTTTAGGAATTTACTGAGGCTCTTTTTGTGGCCTAGTATGTAGTCTATTCTGGAAAATGTTCCATGTGCACTTGAGAAGAATGTGTATCCTGCTGCTTTTGGGTGTACTGTTCTGCAGATGTCTGTTAGGTCTGTCTGTTCTAATGTGTTGTTCAGTGCCTGTGTGTCGTTACGCATTTTCTGTCTTGTAGATCTGCCCTTTGAAGAGAGTGGTGTGTTGAAGTCTCCTAGATTGAGTGCATTGCATTCTATTTCCTCCTTAAGTTCTGTTACTATTTGTTTCCTCTATGTCGGTTCTCCGGTATTGGGTGCATATATATTTGTAATGGTTGTATCCTGTTGTTAGACTGACCCCTTTTTTCATTATGAAATGTGCTTCTTTGTCTCTTGTTACTTTCTTTGTTTTGAAATCTATTTTGTCTTTTACAAGTACTGCATCACCAGCTTTTCTCTCCGTGTTGTTTGCATGAAGTATCTTTTTCCATCCCTTCACTTTCTGTCCATGTATGTGTTTGGTTTTGAGGTGAGTCTCTTTGAGCGGCATATAGATGGGTGTTGCTATTTTATGCATTCTGTTATTGCTCTGTGTCTTTTGATTGGTCCATCCAGTCCATTTACCTTTAGGGTCATTATCCAAAAATATGTTCTTACTGCCATTGCAGGCCTTCTATGTGTGGTTAGCCAGTGTTCAAGTGTATCTTCTTTACTATCTAACCGTCTAACTTAACTCACTTATTAAGCTATTGTAAACATAGTGTAATGATTCCTTAATCGATGTCTCCCTTCTTATTGTTCCTTCTCCATTCTTTATATATTAGGTGTTTTAATCTGTACTCTTCTGTGTTTCCTTTAACTGCTTATGTGAGGAGTTGATTTTATTTTTTCCTGTAGTTAGTATTTGGTTGGTCTGATTTTTCGTGTGATTTTATTTTCTCTGGTGACATCTGTTTAGATTTATGAGTGCTTCCATCTAGAGCATTGCCTTTAAAATGTCCTGTAAAGGTGGTTTGTTTGAAGCAAATTCCCTCAACGTTTGCTTGTCTGGGTATTATTTAATCTCTCCTTCATACTTAAATGACAGTCATGCTGGATACAGTATTCTTGGTTCATGGCCCTTCTGTTTCATTGTGTTGCATATACCATGCCATTCCCTTCTGACCTGTAAGGTTTCTGTTGAGAAGTGTGATGATAGCCTGATGGGTTTTCCTTTGTAGATGACCTTTTCTCTCTCTGGCTGCCTTTAATACTCTGTCCTTGTCTTTGATCTTTGTCATTTTAATTATGATATGTCTTGTTGTTGTCCTCCTTTTGTCCCTTGTGTTGGGAGTTCTGTGGGCTTCCATGGTCTGAGAGACTATTTCCTCCCCCAGTTTGGTGAAGTTTTCAGCAGTTATTTCTTCAAAGACAGTTTCTATCCCTTTTTCTCTCTCTTCTACTTCTGGTACCCCTACAATGCGAATATTGTTCCATTTGGATTGGTCACACATTTTTCTTAATAGTTTTTCATTTCTGGAGATCCTTTTATCTCTTTCTGCCTCAGCTTCTCTGTATTCCTGTTCCCTGATTTCTATTCCATTAGCAGTCTCCGCACCTCATCCAGTCTGCTCTTCAGTCATTCCAGGGATTGTTTCATTTCTGTAATCTCCCTCCGGACTTCATCCCTTAGCTGTTACATATTTCTCTGCAGGTCCATCAGTACGGTTATCACCTTTATTTTGAATTCTTTTTCAGGAATATTGGTGATACATATCTCCCCAGGCCCTCTCTCAGTGGTTGTCTGGGTGATTCTTGACTGTACCAGATTCTTCCTCCTTTTCATGGTGCTAGAGTTAGTCGTAGGCTGGTAGCGCATATGTCAGGTGGGGGAACAGAGTCCGTTCCTGCTTGCTGTTCGCCTTGCCCTTCTGCATTGACTGTGTAGGTTACCCGCACACTGGGAGCAGCCTCTTGGTTAATGTCCTTCACGACTCCTTGTGGGGCAGCCCTCGGGATAGCCCAGAGCCCTGTGGGAGTCGCAGGTGTACTGGGTGTGCTCTCCTGCACGATCGGCACCCCTTCGTGCTTTCTGAACCTTGTTCTCGTTTGCTCTGTGTGTGCCGGGTAGGTGCACACTGGCGGCAGCCTCTTTCTGTGGCTCGGTTAACTGCGTGCTGGGAGGAGAATCTGGGCTCTTGCTGTGGGTGGGACTGCTCTCAGCCTGCTCAGCTGCTGTGTTTGGGCACCGCCAGCTGGGGAGAACAAATGGCAGGCTGCTTATTGCCATGAGGGGCTTCAGAGCTGCATTGCCACCAAGGGGGTTAGGGCATATGAAGGTCCTTAGGATTCCCAGCCTGCTGGGCTTAGTGTGCCAGTATGCTTCCGTCCAGAGGTTAAGCCCTTCTCCCTTTAAGACTTTCAAGAAGTACTTGCTTTTCTTTTGTCCTAGAGGAGCTGGCTGTGGGGACATGCTCACAGGTTTTATTTTTCCATTTCCCTAATATCCAGCACACCATTCCATGTGTGTCTTTTCTCCCAGTGCGTATTACTAGGGCTGGTTATTTAGCAGTCCTGTGCTTCCACTTCCTCCCCACTGTGACTCCTTTCCTCCTGCCAGTGAGCTGGACTCGGGGAGTGCTCAGGTCCTGCCGGGTTGTGGCTTTGTAGCTTACCTTTTCGTGAGATGCTGAGTTCTTACACATGTAGATGTTGTCTGCCTGTTGTACTATGTCTTCTGGTCTCTCTTTTAGGCATAGTTGTATTTGTTCTATTTTCAAATATATACATGGTTTTGGGAGGAGATTTCCATTGCCCTTCTCAAGCCTCCATGTTGGCTCATCCGTTCCCTGTTTTCTTTTGAATACTGATGTGTGGGGTTTATCTGTCCTCTTGATTTCATTTTTTTTTGAACTCTTGGATTATGAAATAGTTGTTTCTTTACCTTTGTACTCTTTAGGTATATATTTGTTAATGCTTGTAGTTATTACTTTAGGAATGATAACATGTTTTATGTAACCTATTAAGCAAGTTTTGTCACTTAACAATAAAGTAACTTAGGTTGTTACTGTGTGATATAACAATTACTTCACAGTTACTGTTAAATAAGAATGTAGGAGTGACTTTTGAGTGGTTCAGGCAGAGTGTCTCTTATGTTGTGGTTAGCATGTCAGCCACGGTTACAGTACTCCGATGGCTTGACTCTGGCGTTGGGGAATACATTTCCACAATTGCTCACTCACATAGCAGGAATGTCACTTCCTCACCACATGGGCCCGTGAGTAGGGTTTCTTTAGAATCTCTCAGGCATGGAACTTCATTTCTTCCTGAAAGATTTCTCTAAGGAGAAAGAAGGCATGGTTATTCTTACGGTTTAGCCTCAGAAATTCATGCATCATTTCCAAAGTTTTGTGTAAATATTTGTGGTTAAGAAGTTTCATTGCCTGTCAACAATGATTCAGTTTTAAAAGGTTCATTACAGCTTTTATTTGTACTAAACATTGTAAAAACTAATGTTCTCTAATTTCAACTTACTTAAATTCATGCAGTATGATTAGGCCATTATTTTTTAGAAGATTCTTAAATCACAAGTATAAAAATGTGAAAAAATAATCACAGATTGGCCAAAATCTTAAGTATTCTGATCCCACCTTATTAAATATTTACAGCTACATACAGACAGTTATAGATTTGTAATATTTTCACTTAACTGTGTTGGTATCTGAATCGAGAAACGTACATATGTTATAGACTTAAGTCCAGAATATTTAATTTTTAAGATATTATCATCTGATTCCTCCAATGAGAATTCCTCAGCAACTCCTCCAGATGAACAGGGTCAAGGTGATGCTCCACCACAGCATGAAGATAAAGAACCTGCATTTCCACATACTGACCTGGCAGAGTTGGATGACATGATCAACAGGTAAATTTGACGGGAAAAACAAACTACGACCAGCATTTTAACTGGTACTGGAAGAGAAAAAGAGTGGACTGCAGTGTCAAAATAGTCTTACTGTCCATTAAATAGCCTTAACATTTTAGTCATTACCAAGTACCTCATAATTTATCGGTCTTAGTGCATGCATTTGTATGGGTTTTTAACAACTGGGTAATAATGAATAAAGCTTGAAAATGTTCTTTAATATTTTAGTTGGTATGTTTCTGGCTTAGAAGTACAGACAGGAATTTCCTTTTAAGCATTTATGAAATGTGTTTCTTCTTGATACACATAGATTGCTTGAGTTGCTAGATGACTTTCCTTATATTGTCCATTTTAAACAGCAGAGATATTTCAACAGTTTATTTTTCTTTTATTTTGTCTGGTGGTTGCTGATTTGTTCATAAGAGTTTACTTCTGATTAGAACTGAGTTACAAAAAATTCCTAATGCCAGGAAAATAAAGATGCTTTTTAGTGTAACTGAAAAGAACAAAAAAATGTACCAATTTATATCTAGCAGATGGCTTGTAATAAGTATTTTTTTATCAAAATGATGCAGGTGATAAAGGGATGCAGGCAGATAAGAATTCAGGACCCCAGTCATTTCAAGGCCTTTTTAAGTTTCAAGAAGCTTCAGGGCCCTTGTAAGTTGCAGAAAGCTCCAGTCCAACTCAGCCAGCCATTCAGAAGTACACTTAGATACATGGACCTCAACTCTAATTGATTTGCCCTGTACTAATAAAGCATCGTACTTTCAGCCAATCAAGAATGAGTTGTAATGTCATTATTTCAATGTTTTGTTTGGTCCAGGGAGGGGGGAAGTTCTCCTCTCAGGAGGCAGTATAAAACCACAGCCACTACAGCACTAACATCATCCTCCCTTGACGACTGTCCTGAGTAGCAGGAATGTTCTGTTTACTCATTGAAAGAGCTTTGCTCGTTGCTGCTCCATACTCTTTTCCCTGCTGGCTCCATTCTTTGTCTCCTCCAAGATATGTTCCTGGGGAAAACATCATCTCAGCCAGTAACACAAATACAGTATTTGGGATTTCTGCTGTCCTTTAGTAAATAATTAAGGGACAGATGGAAGGAAGTTCTTTCTGGGATAGTGGGTTAATTTCGGGTACATTCCTAGATGCCTGACATTTTCATGAAGCTAGGGAAAATACTGGCTTCTGCGTTGCTTTTTGATCTAGGGGTGTACTTACAAGGCCATAAGTGCTTGGGACTCTAGAAATCATGTAATCTGTAAGAAAAATTGTTAACTGTTCTATAAAGGTGATTTTTGAGGGAGAAATCAGCCATTTGTCTCTCTCTTTTGTGTTTCTGAAGATAATCACAAGAAAAAAGGGTCATTGTGTTGTGCCTTACCAGTAAAACAACCTCAGAGGAACACTTTCTTTCTTACTAACAATGGGTTTACATCTAATTGGTTTTTGATTAGTTTTAGTTGTCTATGAAAGTTCTTAAATGAAGTCTTCCCTTATTGTTGTATTAAAATTATATGTGGGTTCAATAAATACCTTAGGTTCACAAAGCAGATTTAAGAAGGTTTTTTACTTTTATAGTGAATATATATTATCAGAGATTTTTACATACTTTCCTAGCAAAAGTAATTGTAGTATGTAAGTTGTTTATAGTATTTCATTTTGTGCACAATGAATATGGCATCTTTTCATTTCATAAAAATTCTTATGCCTAGTTGGATGGTTCCAGTTTGGCCCAAAGGGGAATTAGAAGTGCTTTTAGAAGCTGCTATTGATCTTAGTAAGAAAGGTGAGTTTATATTTTACTGTGTGATCCGTAATGTATTCAAGTGTGTATACTTCCACATTGTTCTTGATAGCTTTGTTTTTCTCTGTTACCCAATTCTTGTGTCTTCTTAGACTGCACTTTCTCACTAAACTTCCTGGAAGGACTTTATAATATGTAGAGCAAAGACTCATAGAAACCTTTGGACAGCCCTTAATGACACCTGAGTCCTTTAAAATGTTATGCAGAATTTTGTATGTGTATTCATAATCCTACGGATAGGATCTATTGTGTCATTGTATTTTCAAAGGGGTAGTTACTTAAAAGTTAAAAACATTTTTTAAATATAAAAGACTTTGAAAATCTGTTGCATGAAATAGTGTAAGTAGTATACATTCAAGTATATATTTTACAAATTAAAAAATACTATATGACCATATGGCTTGACATTATTAACTGTTTTTTTGTACTTAAGTCATTTGTAATTGAGAAAAACTAATTAGCAAAAATTTCAGACAAAGCATTTAAACTTGACATTTGAATGATTGACTGGAAAGTCATGAATCAAAGTGCATGCTAATAGAAACCCCATCTGTTATATTTAAATGGAAATTGGTGTTTCATTAGTATCATTTTTATAATAGACTAACAATTTTGATGTTAAAAACTTTTTTTCTGGAAGAGAGAAAAGTTTTGAAAATGAATTTTTTAGTTTTGTTTTGGGGTTTTGTTCTTGTTTAGCAACCAATAAAGAAAATCTAGTATTACTGCTACCAAGAATGAACTTTTATATTGGAATAGATCATCTTTAAATGACTTGTTCTAATGTTAGGTTCAGCTGAATTCTTGCAAATCACTAATTTTGATAATAGTATTTGGTTAAAGATTTGAAGGCTTAAAGAAAGGGCTGAAGCATTTTCTGGGCCATTTAAAAATGAATGGAAGTGGAGTAGCCACAGGTACATGTATTGTCAGTGTCCTTAATCAGTTTTTAACATCTATCTTTGGTTTCCTGTGAAGTCTGTCTTACTCTTTGGCCAAGGTAATAATTTTATTTAACAGTAATTATCCTACCATCATCTAAAGAGTGTTTACCTTTTATTTACCTATTAAAATATTTTTTCTGAATATATGTTTCTCAACACTCAAATTTCTTTTGTTAGTTTGAGCATTTATTCCTTAATTGAAGGGTTTAGGTATTTAGCGTGTTCTAGGTCCTAACAGTACAAGATGAACAAACATTAAAATGCTACTTTGCTAGAATTGCATTCAGAATATGCAGAGGATTATTCCCTTATTTATTTATTTTTTTGTAATCATGGTTACTGTGAGGCAGAAGTCCTGGGTTTAAGTGACATATCAATAACTATATAAACAAAACCAAAATATACTTTTTTATGCAAATTTGATATTTCCTGGGTTTTTTTGAGGAGATAAGAAGGTTTTTTTTTAGATGAAGACATATGAGTGTACTACTTTCCTTAAATCAGATGAAATTAAAAAGAAGTAAAGATGCTTAGGTGCCAAGTGAAAGGACTTATTTAGGAAAGCAAGACCAGATTCTTTAAAATACTTTAATAATCAGATAATTTACAACAAGATGAATTTTTTAAAGTCACTTATACAAAGCTTTTATTTCAGTGAGTAAAATGCTGTGATATGTTTGATTCTGTGTAGTAATTGTTGTGTTTAAAGTCCAGTATCATGTTTCGAAGCATATCGGTTAATCATTATATTACCGGATTTGACATAGATTCATACAACTCAGTGTTTCTAAAATTCACTGGATATAGTATTACATTTTTCTGAATTCCACATTTTCAGTGTAAATAAATTACCCTTTAGCCCTTTATGATAATGCGTCTTCTTGTTTCAAAATCTACTGTGCTGTATGTGTGTTGGAAACCTGAAACAATTTTTAACAATGTATTATCTTTAATTATACAATTGGTCAGAGAAATGTTGTCTTCACATTAAGTGTATTGTAATTTTTCCATCTTGTCTTAGGTCTTGATGTTAAAAGCGAAGCATGTCAACGTTTTTTCCGAGATGGACTGACAGTATCTTTCACTAAAATCCTTATGGATGAGACAGTGAGTGACTGGAAGTTTGAAGTTCATGTGAGTCTTTTTAATTATGTTGGAGACAAAGAGTTACATGGTGATCCATGTGGATTTGTGTCTGGAAAGCATTACTCTTAAGTCCTTTGATAACGTTTGACAAAATTGAAGGCCTTTGAGAGCTGTATTTTAGAGTGAGCATGAGATTTGAAGTTATGAAACCTCATTTTAATGCTGTCACCTGAATCCCAAGTTCCTGTGACCTTATGCAAAACAGAGTATATCTTCTAATGTATCAGGTTATTGATTGTGGAAGTATGCAGTTTTATGTAGTGGTAAGAAACATTCCCAAGATGGGGAATATAATAGAAGAATTCAGTATAGCTGAGGTACCAGAGGAAATGATTTCATTGCAATGCAGTATGTAAATAAACACAGCATGAATGACAGAGAATCTTGGCAACCTTGTCCTTGTCAGTTTGTAGAAAAGGAAAGTTTTCCTTGGAAAACTAGTACTCCCCAAAGTTTCTGATCTGAATTCAGACTACAGTTTTAATGATAAAAAAAAAATCAAAACAGAACTTAAAATGTTCTCAGATTGGTAGTATTTTCAAGTGACGGGCTGTAGAAAATACAAGTACTCTCAAGGAAATTTCTTTGGTCTGGGACAAAAGTAATGCATTGATCCTGTGATACCTTCATATTGCAAAGATTTTGAAAACAAACAAACAAAAGTACTGTGAGAATCATTGAATTTCTGTAATTACTCCAAACCTCTGGTCCTAATTTATAAAGTGGAATTAGTCAAAAGTTACGAAGCAAACTTCCACTTGTTTGTGGACTGCAGCATTAGAAAATGTAAATGGGACCTTTCCTACAAATGACAATGGCATATAAAACCCAACATTTCCGATTTGGTAAGTGATAGACGGCTTTGGACGTGATCTGTGACTTTTGAGGTTTGGATGACGTATCTCCCAATTTGGGATAATTGACTACTTTAAATGTTTAAATTTTAGAATGAACTGTCTCCATGGTACAAATTTCAAGAGAAGAGAATGGTGATTTGCATGTGTCCTGTAGACATAAGACTGAAATAGACATCCAGTAAAGTCTGCTTCATTGCAGCCATTCTTAGATAGCTTTTGAAATTAGGTGTAATACAACTGTGAAATAAGTAAATACTTACTTTCAAAGATACATCAGTTTGATCACAATATCTGTGAAATAAATGAAGCAGAATTCAGGCTACCAGGATAGAAACGTGGAGACAGATCATTACTAATACGAATTGAAATGTTTTTGTTTAGGAAATTGGATTGTTTTTTCTTCTAACTCACCTTCCTCCCCTTAACGTAACAGAGGTGTATTATTAACAATGCTCATCGCCTAGTGGAACTTTGTGTGACCAAGTTGTCCCAAGACTCGTTTCCACTTCTGGAACTTCTCTCCATGGCCTTAAATCCTCATTGCAAATTCCATGTCTACAACGGTACACGTCTAAGTGAATCAGTTTCCCCAGGTGCTCAGTTGCCTGAAGACGAACTGTTTGCTCATTCCTCAGATCCACGATCACCAAAAGTATGTTGGTTTGTTCTCAGAATTAAATAGTAAAATGACTTTGTCTAAAAACTTTAGTGACATGAACCATCTTTTAACACGATAAGCACACAACGCTGTTGTATGTAGGTTTCTGTTTACAGACACATTATGTAAGTATTGTTCATTCATTAACGATGAACTCCTGGCCACTACCACTGTAACTCCTACCTGAACAAAGATTAGTATGTGTTGATTGGTTGTTGAATATGTTTGTTGGGATCTAACTTTGTATTTCACCTAGACGCAGTGATTCAGTATTTGTTCCTTCTGTGTTTAGAGTGACTTTAGAGAATATAATTACTGCAAATAAGGAGCATCAGTTGTTTGTACATATATATTTAACAGCAGGAGGCAGATTTATTTACAGACTGTAAACAGATTTTTAAATTTTATTCTTTGCTTTCATTACATACTATTGTTATTTTGATTTTTTTATTAGAAACCCTTAGTGCTGATCAAGATCTTAGTCTTGGGTCAAGTAAATAATCTCAGTCTGTTATTAACCCAAAGGATAATTAATTGCATGGAAGCAAGGCTTAAGAAAACGGGAACCAAGGGTACAGACCAAACTAAAAAACGAGCCAGAAGCACTGAGTAGCAGACCAGGCTATGGAAAAGGCTCCTGGTTCTATGTACATTCCTTCTACTGTTTTGCTGGCTTAATTTATCATGCTACTGAAGTTTTAATAGTAAAGTCTATTTTATTTTTATACTCATTTTGGTTAAATATTTTAAACACATGGAAAAATGTAAACCAACAGTAGAAACAGAAAGCAGAACATAACTTTAGTGTGTGTGCATGCTAATGAATACCAAAAACACTGTTCTCTGTGTTTAGAAACCTCTCCTTTCTTTTTCCTTCCTAATATTCTCTGCTTAACACTTCAGTAGTGTGAATAGATTGGGTTAATGCAAGCATCTTTGTCTTAATTCTGATCTTCAAGGGAAAGTTTTCAATTTTTTAATCATTGACTTTGATGTTGGCTGTGGGTTTGTGAGGTGCCCTTAATTGTGTCAAGGTAGATTCTTTTTATTCTTGTTTTTTATTATGTTAGGTTGTTGAATTTTGCCCAGTCCTTTTTCTGCATCAGTTGAGATGATCATATCAAATTTTCTTTCCTTTATTCTGTTAATGTGGTATATTAATTTGATTTTTAAAAATTGAAACCTGGCATCCCAGTGGACATATATCCCACGTACTTGTGTGTATACTTACTTTGCTGATGAGTTTGGTTGCCAGTATATTGTTGAGGGATTTTTACATCAAATATTCAGCATAGATACAGTCTTTAGTTTCCATTTGTCTTTGGTACTAGAGAAATGCCGGCCTCTTAAAGTGAGTTTGGACATGTTCCTTCCTCTTCTGCTTTTGGAAAGATTGAGGATTGGTGTATATGTTCTTTAATATTTGGTAGAACTCTACAATGAAACCAACCATCTGGTACTTGATTTTCTTTTGCTGGTTTTGTTTGCTGATTCAATCGCCTTATTAATTATAGGTCTTTTCAGATTTTCTGTTCCTGATACAGTTGTAGCATAGGTGGGTTGTTCTTGAAATGTGTCAGTTTCATCTAGGTTATCCATATGTTGACATAAATTTTTTATAATTATTACTAATATTTCTTACAAATCTATGATGGGTCTTCTCTTTCGTTTACAGTTTTAGTTACTTGAGTCTTGCTCTCTTCTTTTTCCTGTAGCTGACCTAAGGGCTTCTCATCTCACAGGTAAATTTTATGAAACAGTTCTTGATTTTACTGATTTTTTTCTCTCTCTCTGTTGTTTTTCTCTTTCTCTGTTTTGTTTATCCTTGTTCTAGTGTCTTCTTGCCAAAATACTAGTTTTGAGATTAATTGGATAGGATAATTTTTTTCTTGCTTCCTAGGAGAAGTTAGGTTGTCAAACTGAGAGCTTTCTTTAAAAATAAGAAATGTTTTAAACTATAAATTTTTCTCTTACAACTGATTCTTCTTTTCACTAGTTGGATGAGTTGTTCTCTATTTATTTTGGGTTTTCCAGGTTTTCTTCTATTAATTGATGTCCAGCTCCATTGTATTGTGATGGGAAAATAGGCTATGATTTAAATCCTTTGAAAAGACTTGTTCCCACACAGTGTTCTGTGTGCCCTTATAAAAGTGTGTGTTCTCCCATTGTTGGGCAAAGTGTTCTGTGTATCTAAGCAAGATTCAGTTGTTCTTTATTATTATATAAAACTATGTTCCTCCACCCCCAAAAAAACATAGTGCTTTCATTTTTTTCTTTATTGAAGTATCGTTAATATACACTTACATTGCTTTCAGATATATACAGCACAGTGATTCAGCAATCCCTACATTATTAAGCCTCTCCCACTCTCTGGTGCAGTTACTATTGGTCAACATAGAAAGATGTTACCGAATCATTGACTATATTGTCCCTGTGACCAGCTTATATTATGATTGAAATTTTCTGTTTGCACTTTATCCCCCACACCCATTGTAACCACCCATTCAAACCCCTTCCCCATGGTAACCACTAGTCACTTTTGAGTTTCTGTGAGTCTACTGTGGTTTTGTTAATTCTCTTCTACTTTATTATTATGATGAAATCGTATGGAATTTGTCTTTCTCCACCTGGCCTATTCGACTTAACATAATACCCTCTAGGTCTATCCGTGTTGTTTCAAATGGCAGAACTTTTCTTAATGGCTGAATAATATTCCATTGTGTATATTTATGTGCCACATCTTCCTTACCCATTTATGTGTTGGTGGACATTTTGGTTACTTCCATTTCTTGACTATTGTAAACAATGCCACGATCAACATAGAGGTGACATATCTTCAAATTAGAGATTTTGTTTTCTTGGGTACTTTCCTACACACGGAGTTACTATTTCTAGTGTCCGTTTCTTGAGGAATCCCCATATTGCTTCCCACAACAGTTGTACCACCTGTTGACATTTCCACCAAGAGTGTAGGAGGTTCCCATTTTTCCACATAATCGCCAACACTTGTTACTTCTTGTCTTTTGGAGAGTGCCCGTTCTAATTGGTGTAAGGTGGTATCTCATTGTGGTTTTTATTAGCGTTTCCCATATGTTTAGTGATGTGGAGTATCTTTTTCTTGTGCCTGTTGGTGAAGTACCAGCTCGGTTCTTCAACCAGTTTTTTGATCAGGGTATTTGTTTTTTGGTTGTTGAAGCATGTGAATAATGTGTTAGTCCCTTATTGGATGAAACATTTATGAATATAGTCTCTCCATACTGTAGGTTGCCTTTTCTACTAATGGTGTCCTTTGCTGCATAGAAGCTTTTTAGTTTGATGTGTTGTCCCATTTATTCATTTTTTCTTCTGTTTCCCTTGCCTGAGGAGGTGTGCTCAGAAAAAAGTTGGTCATGTGTATATTCAAGAGATTTTTACCTATGATTTCTTGTATGAGTGTTATAGTTTCATGACTTATATCCAGGTCTCTGATCCATTTCGAGATTAGTTTTGTGTATGAGTTAGACAATAATCAGGTTTCATCCTCCTACATGTAGTTCTCCAGTTTTGCCAACACCAGTTGTTGAAGAGGCTGCCATTTCCCTATTATCTATCAAAGGCTCCTTTATCATTTATTTATTGGGCATGTATGTGTGGATTTATATGTGGACTCTCTATTCTGTCCCATTGATCTATGGGTCTGTTCTTGTGCCAGTACCAAATTGTCTTAATTACTGTGGCTTTGTAGTAGAGCTTGAAATTGGGGAGTGTAATCCCTCCCCCCAAATTTATTCTTTCTCCTCAGGATTCTTTTGGCTATTTGGGGTCTTTTGTGGTTCCCTGTGAATTTTAGAACTAGTTTGTTATATTTGTTGAAGAATTCTGTTGGTATTTTGATGGTGATTACATTGAATCTGAGATTGCTTTAGGCAGGATGGCCATCTTGACAATACTAATTCTTCTTATCCATGAGCATGGGATGCATTTCCATTTACTGCTATTTAAAGAAGTTTAATTTCTCTCAAGAGTGTCTTATAGTTATCAGGGTGTAGGTCTTTAACCTCCTTGGTTAGGTTTATTCCTAGGTATTTTATTGATGCTGCTGTAAATGGAGTTGATTTCCTGATTTCTTTTTCTGCTAGTTCATTGTTAGTAGTACACAGGAGTGCAGCAGATTTCTGTGTATTAATTTTGTATCCTGCAACTTTGCTGAATTCAGTTAATTCTAGTAGTTTTGGAATAGAGTCTTTAGGGTTTTTTATGTATGCTGTCATGTCATCTGCAGACAGTGACAGTTAAACTTCTTGATCTGTCCCTTGGAGTGAGTGGTGTGTTGAAGTCTCCTAGAATGAATGCATTGCATTCTATTTCACAGGACCTTTAATTCTGTTAGTATTTGTCTGACATACGTAGATACTCCTGCGATGGGTGCATAGATGTTTATCATGGTTACATCCTGTTGTTGGACTGCCCCCTTTATCATTATGTAATGACCTTCTTTGTCTCTTGCTACGGTCTTGGTTTTGAAGTCAATTTTGTCTGATACAAGTACTGCAACTACTGCTTTTTCCTCCCTATTCGTTGCATGAAATACCTTTTGCCATCCCTTCACTTTCAGTCTGTATGGCTTTGAGTTTGAAGTGAGTCTCTTGTAGGCAGCATATAGACAGGTCTTTTTTTTTTTCTCTTTTCAGTGACTTAGTGTCTATTGATTGGTGCATTCAGAACATTTACAGTTACGGTGATTATTAGTAGGTATGTACTCTTTGCCATTGCAGGCTTTAAATTCATGGTTATCAAAGGTTCAGGGGTAGCCTCTTTAATATGTAACAGTCTAACAACTTAACTTGCTTATTATGCCATAACAAACACAGTCTAAAAGTTGTTTTTCTTTTTCTCCCTTCTCTTTCTTCCTCCTCTACACTTTATGTATTAGGATTCTGTACACTCTGTGTGTAACCTTTGACCAGCTTTGTGGGCAGTTGATTTAATTTTGCATTGGCTTAGTAATTAATGATCTACTGCCATTACTGTGGTTTTATTTTCCCTGGTAACAGCTATTTAGCCTTAGCGGTACTTCCATCTAGAGCAGTGCCTCCAAAATACACTGTAGAGATGGTTTGTAGGAGGTACATTCCCTCAACTTCTGCTAATCTAAAGATTGCTGGATCCCTGCTTCAAATTTAAATGATAATCTTGCCAGGTAGAGTATTCTTGGTTAGAGGCTTGGCTGTTTTATTGCCTTAAATATGCGATGCCATTCCCTTCTGGCCTGAAAAGTTTCTATTGAGAAGCCTGATGATGGCCTGATGGATTTTCCTTTGTATGTGATCTTTTGTCTCTCTCTGGCTGCGTTTAATACTCTGTCCTTATTCTTGATCGTTGCCATTTTAATTATATGCTTTGGTGTTGTCTTCCTTGGGTGCCTTGGTTGGGACATCTGTGCACTCCCATGGCCTGAGAGACTGTTCTTCCCCAGACTGGAGAGTTTTTAAGCAGTTATTTCCTCAAAGTTATTCTTTTGGTACCCCTGAAATGCGAATATTACTTGATTGGTCGCACAGATCTCTTCGTATTCTTTCATTCCGAGAGGTCCCTTCTTTCTGTTTTTGGATTCATTGTTTTCCTGTTCTCTGATTTCTATTTCATTTACCATTTTCTCTGCCTCATCTGATCTTCTTTTCAACCCCATTGTATGTTTGATTTCAGATACTGTATTTTTTCAAAGTTTCTGTGTCTTCCTTGACGTGTTGCCTGAGGTCTTGAGTATTTTTCTGTAGCTCTGTGTGCATGTTGATGATTTTTATTTTGAAAACTTTACCAAGAATATTCGTGATTTCAGTTTCATTTATCCCTCTTTCTGGTGTTTGCGGGATTTTGGTTTGTACAAGGATCTTTTGCCACTTCATATTTCTGACAAATAATAGGGAAGAAAAACTATGTATATGCCCTGTCCTCTAGTGTCCCGAAGCTCTAGTCTGTGGAGCTGCCCAGGATCTGGAGTGTTGGCCGGGCTTGAGGTGATCAAGCCAGTGCCTGCCGGGAGGTAAGAGCTCTTTTCTGCTTCCCAGCTGCAGTGCCTGCCTGCACTGCCAGGGCCAGTGGGAAGAGCACTCTGGGAGCATCTTTGCGTTATACCCCTGTAGCTGTTAAGGCCTCCGGCTGGCCTGGCATGACGGCAGGGGCTACAGGTTCACAAACCAAAGCCCAGAGGAAGGAGCATCAGGCTGTGTATCAGAGTGGGGGCCTCAGCACTGCATTGCCAGCCAGGCGGATGGAGCTGGTGAAGCTCCTAAAAGTCCCCAACCTGCTGGGCTGAGTGTGCTGGGACTATTTTGTTCACTTCTCCTTTCTCCTGTACAGTAAGCTCTGTGCAATCATTGCCCCTTTAGCAGCCCTCCCGCTGTTGGGACATCTTTCTAAGTGCCTGCCTTTCTTTTGCTTCAGAGTGGTCTGTTTGGGTACCTGTTCTCCACAAGTGGCTAGAATCTCAGTGTCTCTAAGTATTCCACCTCTGTTTGCTTTCCAACCCCACTAAATCTCCAGAGCTCCTTGTGATGGGTGTTCACGCTCCCAGGAGAGATCTCCAGGGGTGGATATTTAGCAGTCCTGGGCTTCTACTCCCTGCCCCATTTTTTTTTTCCTCCCACCTGTGAGCTGGGGTGGGGGATGGGCTTGGATCCTGCCATATCACAACTTTGCTACTTTACCTTTCCTTAAGGTCCCCTTTTTTTCCCCAGTTGGAGGGCCATCAGTTGCAGTCTTTGTTCTGATCTCTCTTTTCAGAATTAGTTGTTATTTGCTGTATTTCTGTGTTACATGTGGTTTTACAGGGAGGTTTTTGCCTAACTTCTCTCACCACCTTTTCCCCTTTCTCAGATAAAGGCTTCCTTCCCTTCAATTCTTTTTGTTTTTAAGGGTGGAAATTATTTCTGCTTAAGATTGGTAATAAAATGCTTATGTTCCCTTTTTTTCTTTTTATTTCCTCCTAAAACCTGGCTTTTTAGAAGATAAGACTTAAAACATCTTTTAGGGGCACCTATGTATTCGATTTTTATTTTTATATACCTTTAAAATTCACTTACATTCTTACACATGGAAACATGTTCAACTGAACACCCTTTCCTAATTTCTTTTCAGCAGATATACAGGGTAAATAACAAATAGTATCCGTGTCCCTATGAACTACTATGTATTTGCAACCTGTGTTGCTTCTGGCTTAAGGGAAAGAAAGAAAATACACTAGGAAAACAATAAATCTTTGAAAATATATGTTTGTTTTGTACTCTATTTAAACATTCTTTCAAACAGTTTACTGAACTTCCTTTTTTTGACTGACTTCAAACACATTTCAATAGCACGTTTGAAATTTTTTTCTGCTGGAAAGAACTAACTTATCATTACCTGCATTACAGGGTTGGCTAGTGGACCTCATCAATAAATTTGGCACATTAAATGGATTCCAGATTTTGCATGATCGTTTTATTAGTGGAGCAACATTAAATGTTCAAATAATTGCAGCTCTTATTAAGTAAGTTATTTTAAAAGTAGTAATCATTGTAGTGTAAAGATTTTACTGCTTTAAAAACTGACTCAGTTTTCTAGTTCCTTCTTATTTTTAACTGGTAAGTTAATGTTTATTTAAGCATTGAACTTGTGGATATTGCAAAAGTTGTGTGTTTTTCCTTATTTAGACCATTTGGACAGTGCTGTGAGTTTCTCAGTCAGCGTACAGTGAAAAAGTACTTCATTCCAGTTATAGAAAGAGTTCCACAGTTTTTAGAAAATTTAACTGATGAAGAACTGAAAAAAGAAGCAAAGAATAAAACCAAAAATGATGCCCTTTCAGTGATTATTAAGTCTCTGAGGAATTTAGCTTCAAGGATTCCAGGAGAAGAGGAAACTGTAAAAAATTTAGATATTTTTAGGTTGAGAATGATACTCAGGTAAGATGCTCTCCCTTTAAATAATCATTTGCTTGATTTCTCATAGTAATACTTCTTCCAAATTTCTCTTGCAGACAGTTGGAGATATGTTCTTTTAATGGAAAGATGAATGCCCTGGATGAAATTAACAAGGTCATATCTAGTGTGATATATTACAGTGGCCGACATTGTAATCCTGAGGAGGAAGAGTGGCTGACTGCTGAGAGAATGGCAGTAAGCTCCTTTGCTTTTTTTATAAGTAAGAATCTATTGAAGGAAAATTAGTACCAGTTAATTCTAGGAGCAACAATAACAAAAACTTTGAAATTGGAAGATTGATTCATGACCATTATATCCTAAAACTTACCTTGTAATAGTAGTAAAAAATGATTTGTTTGAAGTGATACAGTAATGCCCTGCATCTTCAGTAACTATATCATCCTAAGTACAGATGGTCATTGTTCTTCTAGTTTAGTGTTTTGTGAGATATTAAATAAATAAGAGGTAATATTTATAGGGATTAAATCTGGAATCTGGTGAATGAATTGGCATGATGGTAATATGCCAATTTAGAAGTTTTAAATTGGAGGTTATACTAAAGAAGTAATGTTTTATATAATACTAAGAACTTCTCAAACCATTTACATTTTGATATTGAAAGGAAATTATTTACCATATAGATCATTATACATGTTGGTGTTGAAAAATGTATAACATACGGTAGTAGGTTACTCAGTAATTTCTTTCTCGTGTGTCTTGTATGCCAGCCTTGTGGGTGCCTCTATGAAGAATAATTTCTGCCTTAATGGAGTCTTCAGTTTAATGGTGGAAATGACCAAACATAAAAAGCATTTTGAGGAAACTCGGTTGATACTGAGAAAATAGTCAATAACCTACACCTAGGCTCTGACTCAGTGTTGGTGGTCAGGGTTACATGTATGCAGTTTGCCCACTTTGTGGAATGTCAGGCAAAGAACTACTCAAAAATGCCTGCTAGTCCTTGACAGAAAATAGTGTTCAGACAATTTTTAACCAATTTGTATTGTTGTGGCTTTTTTACAAAAGAATCTCGTAGGACAGATTCACATACAACATGGTTCTCTACAGATAGTTTGAGATGTTACTGCAGTAATATGGGGACATGTTTGTATCTGAAAAATTAACTTTTGTGTAACAGTTTATTGTAATGTTTATTTATTTTTGCATTAAAAAATAAGCACATCAAATTGGTTTATAATTTATAAAATATAGCACATCATAGGAGCATTAATGTGCAAATTAGAATTCTGTGTAATTACTGTAAATTGAATGCTTTTCTCTAAAACAACATTTAAACACATAGTTGTCCCTAGAATAATGCTGGATTTCGCTTTTGATTGCAGAACTTAATTTTGAATAGCCCTTCTCAATAACAAACACATATGTTAGGTTATGATTAACACATACTTTAAGTGTTTTTTCAAATTATCACAGGTCTCTAGAATATTTTCAGCATGTTAATTGAAAAAAATCTGCATATCAGTGGATGCAGTTAGTTCAAATCCGTGTTGTTCATGGGTTAACTATATTTTAGTTATAATGTATGAACATAAATGTAATTTGAGCTTTTGAATTTCCATTGATGTTTCTTAGAAGTCTGAATTACTCAGTTTTCTATTCATTGAGATGTATTTGACGTAATAGCACTATATTAGTTACTCAACATAAGGTGTGCAGCGACGGTTTGATTTTCATACATTTTCATATGATTACCACAAGTTTAGTTAATAACATTCATTATCTCATAGATACAAAAAGAGAAAAATGTTTTTTCCTTGTGATGAGAGAAGTGTAAGAATCTGTTGTATTAAAGATTTTCAAATATTTCATACAGCAGTGTTAACTACAGTGAGCAATCTGTACTTTACATTCTCACTACTTATTTATCTTATAACAGGAAGTTCGTACCTTTTAACACATTTATTCAATTCCCCCATCCTCATAGTTTGCGTTTTATAAAAGCTTTTCAGTTTCTGTTATGAAACAAATTTTTATATTATATTTAGGAATGGATACAACAGAACAATATTTTATCCATAGTTTTGCGAGATAGTCTTCATCAGCCTCAGTATGTAGAAAAGCTAGAGAAGATTCTGCGTTTTGTGACAAAAGAAAAGGCTCTTACCTTGCAGGATCTTGATAATATCTGGGCCACACAGGTAAGGAATTTAAGAGGATAGCTATTTTATTGTTGTAAGGAAAATACTAAAAGTTTACTCCCTATAGTAGTCATTACGCAGTAGTCTGTTAATTTGTATTACTTTAGTTTAAACTCTTGATCTATACAGAAATCCTGCCAATAATTGAAATACAGTTTTGCTGGAGTCCAGCTCCAGTGAGTCCAGGAGTCCCTGAAGGATGGACGGCATCGGTGACTAACGGAAATAAATGACACAGGCACTAGCAAAAGCTGAGCCTGGCCTTTACTGACAAGTAGCACTTTGATCATATACTCTTTGATTACATAAAGTACAGATATTAATCATTTAATTGACACACAGCACGGTGACATGCGTTTGGAGACTGAGATTACATCATGTGGCAGGTCTTAGCAGTTAACTTGTTTCTGCGTAAGCTTTGTTCTTAGTTATTGTGGCCAGAAAATCTTAACAAAGATCAGGTAGGTGCCAGACTCTTGGTTTCTTCACAGATGACTACCTAAAGGTCACTATTCTCTTATTTTTATGTAGGGCCTTCATTCTTCTGTACATATACTCCCATTCTTCATCTCTGGTAGGAAAGAAGGAGGCTCTTTCTAAAAGAACACGACTTTTTTTGGCAGGCAGGGACAAAGTTTATGGACTGTGTGTCTCAGACCCATTTTCAGTAAGACCTACAGTGGAGATTTTTCTGATGTGGAGTTAGGTGATGCGCTGTTCTCATTTGTTTTATAGCTTGCCAGGTTGTTCTCTGGCTGGCTCACCACAGAATATCATTTGTTCTCTGTACCCAGCTGTTGCCATTAATCTTTGAATATGTTATTTGGAGGCCACATAGGGGTGGGGGAAGGAACCTCAACCCAGGTAAATTTCCCATATCTTTTTCCCATAAACTTGGGTTCAGTTCTCGTGGGGTCTCACTTTCCCATCATCGGGGGTAGTCACAGGGACAGTAGTGGTTTTTTCCTATTTCCTTTAGGGCCAGTACCTAAAATTTTCAGGGAGAATTAGATATGGCCTCTTCCCTGAAGGGGCAGTTTGAATTAAAACCATAATAAACAAATTTATTAGGAGAGGGACATTTTCAGCAGGAGGGATATTGGGTTGCTCCTCTGGGAAGGCCACTGTGCAGTCCCTTCCATCCGACTTCTTGGACTGTGTCATCAGACTGGCGGTTCGGACCGCCTCCCAGTACAGTTTATGTAACAATTATATTAGTTTGAGATGAACACCTTAGAGATTCATCAGTTATCTACATTACTCCATGCTCACAGTGTTAAGTGTAGCTTTTACCCCACAAAGATACTGTAATATTATCGGCTACGTAGTACTTAACGCTAATACCTTCATCATGATTAATTTTATAACTGGAAGGTTGCACCTCTTTTTTTGATTGAAGTTCATTCATAATAAAGTTTTGAGTCAGTTTCTGGTGTACTGTATAGTAATTTGATAGTTAAATACATTATTAAATGGTCGTTCCCAATAAGTGAGTTGATATCTGTCAACATAGATACTGCAGTATTATTGACTATATTCTGTGTGCTGAGTGTTCATCCTCATCACTCAAATACATTGTAATTGAGATGATGGAGATTTTGTGTCTCTCTATCCCCTTCACCTCTTTCACCCAACACCATTTATTCAAGAGACTGATGGTCTTTTCCTTTCTGAATACACTTGTCATATATTAATTGACCACATTACTGTTGATTTATATCTGGACTCTCCGTTTGCCTGTAAACGTATTCTTGTCCCAGTAGAAAAGTGTATTCATTACTCTAGTTTTGTGGAAGAGTTTGAAATCAGGAAGCGTGACACCTCCGACTTTGTTCTTCTTCTCCAAGGTTTCATTGGCTATTCAGGGATTTTTGTAGTTCCATGCAAATTTAGGATTATTTCCTCTAGTTTCATGAAAAATACCATTGGTATTTTGATAAGGATTGTGTTGGAAATACTGCTTTTGGCAGGACTTTTACAGTATTCTTTCTGTGCACATGGACTAGCTTTCCATTTATTTGTGTTGTCTTCATTTTCTTACATCAGTGTTTTATAACTTCATAACTTTTAGCTTCATGGGTAGACTTATTACTAGGTATTTAATTCTTTTGGATGCATTGATATTTGGGATTTTAATTTCTCTTTCTGCTATTTTGTCATTTGTATATAGAAACTCAACAGATTTCTATATGTTAATTGTGTATCCTGTGACATTACTGAAATTATTTATTAATAAGCTAGTAGTTTTATGGTAGGGTTGGGGTATTTACAAGCTTCAGTATACAGAGTAATGTCATCTGCAAATATTGACAGTTTTACTTTATCCTTATCTATTTGGATGCCTTTAATATCTTCTTGTCTAATTGACATGGCTACAGTTCCAGTACTATGTTGAATAAAAGTGGTGAGAGTGGGCATCCTTGTCCTCGATATGTGGATATCGAACCCTCCAGCATGCCTTGGATAAACTGTACATGATGGTGGTAGATGACCTTCTTAATGTATTTTTTTTTTGCTATCATTAATCTACAATTACATGAGGAACATTCTGTTTACTAGGCTCCCTTCTTCACCAAGTTGCCCCACACAAACCCCATTACAGTCACTGTCCATCAGCGTAGTAAGATGCTGTAGAACCACTACTTGTTGCACAGCCCTCCCCGTGCCCTGACCGTCACATTATACATGCTATTCGTAATGCCCCCTGTCTTTCCCCTCCCAGTCATTCCTCTCTTCCTACCCACACTCCCCAGTCCCTTTCCCTTTGGTAACTGTTAGTCAATTCTTGGGTTCTGTGTTTCTGCTGTTGTTTTGTTCCTTCTTTTTTTCTTTGGTCTTAAACTCCACAGATGAGTGAAATGTTTTGATACTTGTCTTTCTCTGCCTGGCTTATTTCACTGAGCATAATACCCTCCAGCTCCATCCATGTTGTTGCAAATGGCAGGATTTGTTTTCTTGTTATGGCTGTATAATATTGCATTGTGTATATGTACCACATCTTTATCCGTTCATCTGCTGGTGGAAACTTAGGTTGCTTCCATTTCTTCACTGTTGTAAATAGAGCTCTGATAAAAATAGGGGTGCATATGTCTTTTTCAGACTGGGCTGCTACATTCTTAGGATAAATTCCTAAGAGTGGAATTTCTGGGTCAAAGGGTATTTCTATTTTGAATCTTTTTGAGTTATCTCCATACTGCCTTCCACAATGGTTGAACTAAATTACATTGCCAGCAGCAGTGCAGGACGGTTCCCCTTTCTCCACAACCTCGCCAACATTCGTTGTTGTTGGTTTTTAGGATGGTAGTCATCGTAACTGGTGTGAGGTGATGATATTTCATTGTGGTTTTAATTTGCATTTCTCTGGTGACTAGCGATGTGGAGCATCTTTTCACGTGTCTGTTGGCCCTCTGAGTTTCTGCTTTGGAGACCTGTTCAGATCCTCTGCCCATTTTTTATTGGATTATTTGCTTTTCGTTGTGGTGCGTGAGCTCATTATATCTTTTGGATGTCAACCCTTTATCAGATCTGTCATTTATGAATATATTTTCCCATACTTCTCAGCTTGATATAGTCCCACTTGTTCATTTTTGCTTTTGTTTCCCTTTCCGGGGAGATATGTTCATGAAAAAGTTGCTCACTTTTATGCCCAAGAGATTTCTGCCTGTGTTTTTTTCTTAGAGTTCTATGGTTTTATGGCTTACATTCAGGTCTTTAATCCATTCCGAATTTACTTTTATGTATGGGGTTAGACAGTGATCCAGTTTCATTCCCTTACATGTAGCTGTTCAGCTTTGCCAACACCAGCTGTTGAAGAGGCTGTCATCTCCCCATTGTATGTCCATGGCTCCTTTATCTTATATTAATTGACAATGTATGTTTGGGGTAATCTCTGTAGTCTGTATCCCGTTCCATTTGGGAAGCAAGATCCCCCCCCACACACACTTATTTTTTCTTCTCAGGATTGCTTTGGCTATCTGGGGACTTTTTTGCTTCCATATGAATTTTAGAACTATTTGTTCCAGTTCGTTGAAGAAGGCTGTTGGTTTTTTGATAGGGATTGCATTGAATCTGTATGTTGCTTTAGGCAGGATGGCCATTTTGACAATATTAATCTTTCCTAGACAAGTGCATGGGATGAGGTTCCATTGTTAATTTCTCTGAAGAGTGTCCTGTAGTTTTCATGCTATAGGTCTTTCACTTCCTTGGTTAAGTTTATACCTAGGTAAATTTTTTCTTTTTGATGCAATTGTGAATGGAATTGTTTTCCTGATTTCTGTTTCTGCTATTTCATTATTAGTGTATAGGAAAGCAACAGATTATTTTGTGTCCTGCAACTTTGCTGAATTCAGATATTAGTTGTAGTAGTTCTGGAGTGGAGTTTTTAGGGGTTTTTATTTACAATATCATGTCATCTGCAAATAGTGACAGTTTGTCTCCTTCTTTCCCAATCTGGATTCTTTGTATTTCTTTGTTTTGTCTGATTGTTATGGCCAGGACCTCCAGTACTGTGTTGAATGTCAGTGGGTAAAGTGGGCATCCCTGTGTTGTTGCCCATCTTAGAGGAAAAACTTTCAGCTTTTCACTGTTAAGTATGATGTTGGCTGTGGGCTTATCATATATGGCTTTTATTGTGTTGAGGAACTTGCCCTGTTATACCGATTTTCTTGAGAGTTTTTGTCGTGAATGGATGTTGAGTTTTGTCAAATGCTCTTTCAGCTTCTATCAAAATGATCATGCTTTTTATCCTTCTTTTTGTTTCTGTGGTGGATGATGTTGATAGACTTTCGAACGTTGTACCATCCTTGCATCCCTGAGATGATTCCCACTTGGTCGTGCTGTATGATCCTCTCGATGTATTTTTGAATTCTATTTGGTAATATTTTGTTGAGTATTTTTGCAGGTATGTTCATTGGGGATATGGTGTATAATTTTCTTCTTCTTTGCGGTGTTTGCTTGGTTGTGTGATTAGAGTGATTCGGTCTTCACAGACTGAGTTTGGAAGTATTCTGTCCTCTTCTATTTTTGGGAAAACTTTAAGGGGAATGGGTATTATGACTTCTCTGCATGTCTGATAAACTTGCGAGGTAAATCTATCTGGCCCAGGGGTTTTGTTCTTGGGTCGTTTTTTTGATGGCTGTTTCAATTTCTTTGCTGGTAAGTGGTCTGTTTAGACTTTCTCTTTCTTCCTTGGTCAGTCTTGGAAGGTTGTATTTTTCTAGGAAGTTGTCCATTTTTCTAGCTTTTCCAGCTTGTTAACATATAGATAGATTCTCATAGTATCCTCTAATGATTCTTTGTATTTCTGTGGGATCCGTCATGATTTTTCCTTTCTTGTTTCTGATTCTGTTTATATGTGTAGATTCTCTTTTTCTCTTAATAAGGCTGGCTAGGGGCTTACCTATTTTGTTTATTTTCTCAAAGAACCAGCCTTGGTTTCATTGATTTTTTTCCTATTGTTTTTATTCTTCTCAATTTTATTTATTTCTTCTCTGATCTTTATTATGTCACTCCTTCTGCTGACTTTGGGCCTCATTTGTTCTTCTTTTTCCAATTTTAATAATTGTTACTTTCAACTATTCATTTGGGATTGTTTTTCCTTCTTTAAAGTGGCCTGGATTGCTATATTATTTCCTCTTAGAACTGCCTTCTGTTTGTCCCACAGAAATTGAGGCTTTGTGCTGTTTTTTGTCATTTGTCTCCATACATTACTTGATCTCTATTTTAATTTGGTCATTGATCCAGTGATTACTTAGGAGCATGTTGTTAAGCCTTCATGTGTTTGTGAGCCTTTTTGTTTTCTTTGTGCAGTTTATTTCTAGTTGTATACCTTTGTTGTCTGACAAGTTGGTTCTTAGAATTTCAGTCTTTTTTAATGTACTTTGGCTCTTTTTGTGGCCTAGTATGTGGTCTATTCTGGTAAATGTTCCATGAGAAGAATGTGTATCCTGCTGCTTTTGAGTGTAGCGTTCTGTAGACGTCTGTTAGGTCTATCAGCTGTTCTAGTGTGTTGTTCAGCACCTCTGTGTCCTACTTATTTTCTGTCTGGTGGAACTGTCCTTTGGAGTGAGTGGTGTGTTGAAGTCTCCTCAAATGAATGCATTGCATTCTATTTCCTCCCTTAATTCTGTTAGTATTTGTTTCACATATGTTTGTGGTCCTCTATTGGGTGCATGTATGTTTATAATGGTTATATCCTCTTGATGGAGTGCCCCCTTTATCATTACGTAATGTCCTTCTTTATCTCTTGTTACTTTCTTTGTTTTGAGGTCTATTTTGTGTGATACTGTACTGCAATACCTGTTTTGTTCTCTCTGTTGTTTGTATGAAATATCTTCTTCCATCCCTTGACTTTTAGTCTGTGTATGTCTTTGGGTTTTCAGGGGATTCTCATAAGCAGTATGTAGATGGGTCTGGCTGTTTTATCCATTCTCTTACTCTTTGTCTTTTGATTGGTGCACTCAGTCAATTAATATTTAGGGTCATTACTGAAAGACATGTACTTATAGCCATTGTAGGCTTTAGATCTGTGGTTACCAAAGGTTCAAGGGTAGCTTCTTTGCTATCTACCTGTCTGCCTTAACTTGCTTATTAAGCTGTTATAGACATAGTCTGATGGTTCTTGATTCCTCTCCCTTCTTACTCCTCACCCTCCATTCTTTATGTGTTAGGTGTTTTATTCTGTACTCTATTGTATTTCCTTTGCCTGCATTTGTGAGTCGATGATTTTATCTTTTGCCTTTACTTAGTATTTGTTTGGTGTACTTTCTTTGCTGTGATTTTATTTTCTCTGGTGACATCTTGTTAGCCTTAGGAGTGCTTCCATCGAGAGCAGTCCCTTTAAAATATCCTGTAGACGTGGTTTCAGCAGGCAGATTCCCTCAGCTTTTTCTTGTCTGGGAATTGTTTAATCCGTCCTTCATATTTAAATGATAATCGTGCTGGATACAGTATTCTTGACTCTAGGCCATTCTGTTTCATTACACTACATGTATCATGCCATTCTCTTCTGGCCGGTAAGGTTTCTGTTGAAAAGTCTGATGATGGCCTGATGGGTTTTCCTTTGTAGGTGACCTTTTTTCTCTCTCTGGCTGCCTTTAATACTCTGTCCTTGTCCTTGATCTTTGCCATTTTAATTATTATGTGTCTTGGTGTTGTCTCTCTTGGGTCCCTTGTTTTGGGAGTTCTCTGTGCTTCCATGCTCGCAAAGACTATTTTGTCTCCCAGTTTGGGGAAGTTCTCAGCAATTATTTCTTCAAAGACACTTTATTTCCCTTTTCTCTCTCTGCGTCTTTGTGTACCCCTTTAATGCAAACATTGTTCCGTTTGGCTTGATCACACAGGTCTCTTAATGTTCTTTCATTCCTGGAGATCCTTTTATCTCTCTCAGCCTCACCTTCTCTGTCTTCCTGTCCTCTGATTTCTATTCCATTAATGGCCTCTTGCACCTCATCCACTCTACTCTGAAGTCCTCCCAGAGATTCTTTTATTTCCGTATTCTACCTCCTAACGTGATCCTTTAGCTCCTGCATATTTCTCTACAGCTCCATCAGCATGGTTATGACCTTTATTTTGAATTCTTCTTCAGGAAGATTTGTTAAATCTACGTCCCCAGGCTCCCTCTCAGGGGTCGTCTTGGTAATTCTGGACTGGATCAAATTATTCTGCCTTTTCATGGCGGTTGAGGTAGTCATAGGCAGTTGGCGTGTTTGTGAGCTGGGAGAACAACGTCCCTTTCTGCGTCTTGCTGTCCTCCGCTGCCTGTGCCAGTTACCCGCACACGGGAAGCAGCTTCCAGTTTTATTTCCTGAGCCGCTGTGGGCGGGGCAGCTTTCAGTGCAGCCGTGATCCCCGCGGGGAGAGGCAGGCCTGCTGGGTGTGCTCTCCTGCAAGAACGGCGACCCTTCGCATCCTGTCCCGGCTTCCTCTGTCTGTGCTGGGCTGCCAAGCACAGGTGTGGCCTCTGAGTCTGGCTCGGGCAGCTGCAGGGGAGGGTCTGGGCATTTTCTGTGGGCGCGGCCGCTCCCAAGCCGCGCTCCTGCTGTGGTGCATCCGCGCAGGGGGGTAATGGTCAGGAGGGTCTTTATCAGCATGAGGGGCTACAGAGCTTCACTGCCACCCAGGGGTTTAGGGCGCCTGGAGTTCCCTGGGATTCCCAGCTGGTGGTCTGAGTGCTGGGATGCTTCTGTCCAGCTGTGAGGCCCCTGTCTGTTTAAGACTTTCAAAAAGCACTCGCTTTTCTTTTGTCCCAGTGGCGCCAGCTGTGGGGACCTGCTCGCAGCTTTTCCTCTTTCGTCTTGCTAATACCCAGAACACCATTCAGTGTGTGTCTGCCCTCCCAATGTGGCTGACTAGGGCTGGGTGTTTAGCAGGCCTTGTCTTCCACCCCCTTCCCGCTCCGACTCCTCTCCTTCCACCGGTGGGCTGGTGTGGGGAGAGCGCTCGTGTCCCGCAGGGCCGCGACTTGTGTCTTACCCCTTTCATGAGGTGCTGAGTTCTCGCAGATGTAGATGTAGCCTGACTGTGGTACTGTATCTTCTCGTCTCTCTTTTAGGATTAGTTATATTTGTTGTATTTTCAAAAACGTGTACGGTTTTTGGGAGGAGATTTCTGCTGCCCTATTCACGCTGCCTTCTTGGCTTCGACCCTCATTTGGTTCTTTTTTATCTTGTTGTTTTGTTTCAAGCCTATTCTTTATCTCCTCATTCAGTTTTCACTGTCTGTGTTTGGTTCTGAGTTAATAGAAAGCATCTCCAGTTGCAGGATAGTCCTCGTGCAGGGAAGGTCCCCTGAGCAAACTGCGGGTGCCTAGTGGTTTTAACTGGCTGGCTGTAGGCCTACTGAGCATGAGATGGGGGTGTCCTGATGTCAGGACTCTCAGTGCTTGTTGGAGGAGAACATGGTTGGAGGGGTCCAATCAGAGGGCTTCCTTAGTAGCTCCTGATGGAGTTCACTCTTTCAGGCCCAGGTACAGTCTCCCAGAAAGCCCTGCCTCTAGCTACTATTTCCTTGCATTGGGTGGAGCAGTGGCATGGCCATGTTCTCCATGGGTTTGTGGTGACTGGCCCACTCTGCTAGTGCAATCTCAAGTCCAGGTATGGCCTCCAGGGAAGCCTCACTTCTGTGGCTACTGGCTTTAGAGTTTTCATTCATCAGCATTGAGCACACAGAGGTGGTAAGTGGCTCTAGGGAAGCCTCGCTTCTGCAGTTACGTGGCAGTGCCCACAGTGCAGTCCTGGCAAGATGCACTCTCCACTGCGTCTGGGTGTGGGTAGGGTCTGGGAAACCACCTAGACTGAATCTTGAAATTGTGCATGCCCCAGCCCTACTCCCCCACACCACTTTTGATGTGGGGAAGCAGTGCTAACAGTGACACTCACCAGATCTGATCCAGAGAGAATTTCACGCATTCTTCCACCAAACAGCAGGTGCTTTTCTTTCACTGGATTGGGGTTTTTTTTGCTTATCCTCTAGATGAACTTGAAATGTGACATCTTTCTGTGCCTCAGGACAGGGTTTGTGCCCAGTCCTCTGCGGGTCATTGCCATGGGGGTGAGGTTCCCTGCGTTACCATGTGTTCCTCTCTCCCGCTGTTTGTATTTGATTTTTCTGCCCCTGTTGTGGTGAAGCTGCTCACTTAGCCAGTCCTCCATACTTCCTGAAATTGAACCGCTCTGTATGTAGGTGAAGATTCAGTGTGAAGGTAGAAGAAGTAGATTCAAGGTCTCTCTGTGACACTATCTTCCCAGAAATCACTACAAAGAGTATTTTTAAGTGAAATGAATTTCCTCCATCCTGACACTCATCGTTAAAGGCTTAAGGAATGTATGTAGTATATATAGATTATAGCAATTACAAAGTGGTTATTTTTCTATTACAGTCCTGGAGTGAGAATACTGCTGTATTATAAATACTTACAGATTTTAACTTTTCACATGAACAGATAACCTTTGTTTTCAGAACTGCTAATGCATATTTATTTATCTTAATGGCAGGTGTTTTGGTGCATTGCTGATGAACTATGATTAAGCTGTAGGTTAAAAAGCTTTTTAATTTTTTAAGTAAAACCAATTAAATATTCTTGCCCTTATTTAACAGTTTTAAGTGTTCAGCTTATGTCAGTGCATTATTTTCTCTTATTGTCTCTTAATTTTTAAAAAAGGAGTCTATAATAAACTCTTACCTGAATTCTTAAAGTACATTGCTCTTCATATGAAGAAATTGAGTATATAAGGAGTAGAAGAGACAGCTCTGAAGCATTAAAAATACTAGAAATTCTGTTAAAATCTCACATGAAAGAGTTACGAATACTTCATTAATTAGTAGACATTAACACAGTAAAGCTCCTATTGGTTTTATTGGAATTCAAGTGTTACACGATTTGTTTGCCTTTACTTATCGTGGTTTTGTTTTTTCAATAGGCAGGGAAACATGAAGCCATTGTGAAGAATGTACATGACCTACTGGCAAAGTTGGCTGGGAATTTTTCTCCAGAACAACTTGATCATCTTTTTGATTGCTTTAAGGTTGTAGTTTTAAATAATGAAGAACTACCATATAATTTTAAGTAGAATTCATTAAGCAGACATATCGTGTGTTTAGTTAAACCAATAATCTCTCGTGAAGACTTGGTTGTTGTGTATTACCAGCACAAAGACAGAATCATAAACATTTTTCATTCAGGTTACTTTAAATTCTTACGGCAATGATTCATTTTTACTTTTGATTAAAATAAACTGTAGAAAAACATGGAAATGTTTCTTTTAGTGGAAAGGGACATCTGATACAAATACAGAGTGAGGCAGAATGGTCTTTGGGGTAATGTACTCAGGCATATAGAGGCCAGAGTCAGAAAAAAGTCCAAGAGTCTCTGAGGTCACATTTGCATTGATATAAGGGGCCAATAGCCTTTTCTTTTTTTTAATTTTAACTCTTTTTTAACTCTCTCTGATTGTTAAGATTTGGACAATTTGTGGATCAAGAACATAAAATTATATGTCATTGCTCATGAATCTCTGTAACCGTAGGCATTAGAATCACTATGATTTTTGTTGAAATAACAATTACATTGCTGTTGGCAATTTAAGTTTGTGCAGTCACATGAGAAAAGTTTGGCATTATCTCTTAGCATGTATGTTCTTGTGTCCTATTACAAAACTGTTAGATTTCTGAATATATACCTTGATGAACTTACATTATATGTACCAGAGTACATGTTCAGTAGTTTCTATCGGTGAGTTTTTTGTATGAACCCCAAAATGAAAGGAACTCAGATGTCTGTAAGTAATGATATAGTGTAATGTAATAATGGAATGCTACCAACCATGAAAATTAATACTGAATAGCAACTCAGCAAATGAAAGAATCTTAGTACATGTGATGAAATCTGTACATATATTTTAATCCACTGGGGTTTATGATAGGTAGGCAAGGAAATCAGTATTGGGAAGTTATTGTGTAACTCTAAATGTTAATTTCTGAGATAACTTCTGAAATGGTGTATCAGTAATGGCCATAAGGACAGAAGGAGTGAGTGGTGGCAAGTCCTCCTCTTTGTATGTCAGAAATTCTCAAGATGGTATAAGTATAACCTTAATAAAAATTCCATTATCTGTTCATGCCCTTTTGTCTTACCAATTGTTGAACACGTATTATTAAGTAAGCATCATATTTTTTTGATATCGTTAATGTACAATTACTTGAACATTATGGTTGCTAGACTCCCCCTATTATCAAGTCCCCCCCACATACCCCATTACAGTCACTGTCCATCAGCGTAGTAGGATGCTAGAGAATCACTACTTGTCTTCTCTGTATATACTGCCTTTCCCTTGTCCCCCCTGCTACATTATGTGTAAGCATTTTATTTTTAAGTGTTGATAAATCTGGTGATTCATACTACCAAATAAATGTTTTATTGTGTAGATACGACACATCTTACCCATTCATCAGCTGATCAATATTTGGGTATTTTCCATTTTTTGGTAATTATAAAGAATGGTGTGAATGTTACTGTACACATTTTTGTGTGGACATAGGTCCTCAGTTCTCTTGGAGATATAATAGTAGAATTGCTAGATCATGTAGTAACTAAACAGAATATTTTTGAGGAATTGCTAAGCTCTTTTCCAAGCTGTTGGTCTCATTTTACATTCCCAACAGTGTATGACGGTTTCAGTTTTTTCTCATCATTGACAATGCTTGTTATTGTCGTTTTTATTTTTACCATCCTCATGAAGTAGAACAGCTACCTCATTGTAGTTTAGATTTGCTTTTCGTTAAAGGCTGGTGATGTTAAATATATTATGTGTTTATTAGTTATTTGAAAGTCATCTCTGACAAATTCCAGTCCAAATCATTTAGTTATTTCTTTTTATTTTTTATTCAAAACAATCCTTTATACATTCTGTATACAAATCCCTTATATCATGATTTGCGATATTATCCTTTACAGGTTAGGTTACAAAGTGTCTTTCCACTTTCTTTATGTTCTTTTCATTACATAAGTTAAAACTTCTTTTTCAGGTGAATTTCACGTAACATAAACTTAACCATTTTAAAATGTACAATTCAGTATAATTTAGTACATTCAGTGTTGTGTGAGCACTCTTCTTTTGTCAAGTTCTAAAATGTTTTCATCACCCCAGCCATTTATCTTTCCACCCTTTCTTTTCCTGCTCATGGAAAAAAAGCAATCTGCTTTCCATCACTGAAAATAGAACGTTTTCATTTTCATGAAAACGAATTAAATTTCTTTTCAATCTGTATTTTTTTTGGTCACTTGTGCTTTAGTTTCATATTTAAGATGCCATTGCCTATAGCTTCACAGACTTTAAAAGGTGTTTTCTAATAAGTGGTTTTAGCTTTTACATTTAGGTCTATATTCCATTTTTAATTAATTTCTTGGATATGTCATGTGAATATCCTTTTGCATGTGAATATATTCAGGTATCCCAGCAACATTTGTTTAAACAGACTATTCTTACAAGAACTTCCCATCTAAAGTCAGTTAATCATAGTTACAAGGGTTTTATTTCTGGGTTTTTTTGTTATGTTTTTTCTGTTTTTTCTTATTCTATTTTAACACTAATCTCTGTGTTATGATTTTAGCACCACACTGATTCAGTTACATAACTGTAGAACGTTTTCAAGGTAGGAAGTGTTTCTTCTCTTTACTCAAGTTTATTCTCATGAATAAAACATTAAAAGAAACGAGTAAATGATTTTGGATAGGAACTTTTTCAGAGATGACACTCAAACTTTTCCTTTTTAAGTCCATTTTGCCTAGTGTAGGTCTTTTGACTTTGTATTTTTTTAAATTAGCTTGTCAACTTCTGCACAGAGGTTAGGTGGGATATTTAGAATAAGATTTTTGGCAATTAGCTTGCATTGTATTGCCATTGTAGTAATAGTAGTCTTCCAGCTCATGAATATGCACAATTTTTACATTTATTTAGAGGTGTTTTTCCATTTACTTAGGACTTCAATTTCTTTCAGCAATGCCTTTTTAGAATTCACCCCATTTTTGTTAAATTTCTAGTGAAGTAATTTACTGTTTTTGATGTTACCTGTAAGTGGAAGTAGTTTCTTCAGTCTTAAACTGTTCTTACTCTGTATATAGAAAACACACCCCTTACAAAGAAATATTGTTGATTTTTTAAAAATTCATTTTGTGTCCTGCAACCATTATATTTACTACTTCTGATAGATTTTTTTTGAATGGATTCCCTAGATTTTCAATGTGCAAGATCAAATCATTAGCGAATAGAAAGTTTTACTCCCTCCTTTCCAGTCTGGGCACCCTTTTGTTTTCCCTTGCCTGATTATCCTGACTAGAACATAATAGCACATTGTTGAAAGAAGTAGCAAAGTGGGCGTTCTTGATGTTAGTCAGAAAGCTGACAGTCTTTTGCCGTTAGTTATAATGTTAGTTGTGGGGGCTTTGTAGATGTCATTTATCAGATTTAGGAAATTCCCTTCTGTACCTAATTTATTATTTTAATCACGAAAAAGTGTTGCATTTAGTCAGTTGCCTTTCTGTATCTACTGTGATGTATGGACTTTTTGTCTTTGTCCTATGTTTACATTGATCTTTGTATATTCAAAGTGTTACACTTCTGGAATAAATCTTACTTGTTGTGATGCATAATCCTCTTCTGTGTTGGTGGATTTAATTTGTGAGTAATTTATTGAGGGCATATTTAGATTTTTAAGAAACTGTCAAACTGTTCAGCAGAGTAGCTATAATATCCCACCCATATTATGAATGATCCATTTTCTCCACATCTTTCTGAGAATTTGAGGTTGTCGCCCTTTTTTTCTTTATTCTCATAGATGAGTTAGAAATGTCATAGTTAAATTATATTTCCTTAACGGCCAGTATGTTAAAATACTTCCTTACTGTGTGCTGAATCTTTAGTGAAATACTTCTGCATGTCATTTTCCTGTTTTCTAATTGGGTTGCTTGTTTACTCACTGTTGAATTTACAGAGGTCTTATTCTATTCCAAGGCCTAGTTGTTCATTAGATACCTGGTATGCAAATATTTTTTCGCAGTCCTTAGGTTGTGTTTTCATCCTCAAGATCTTTTTCCAGCAAAAGTTCTTAATTTTAAGGAAGTTTAATTTATATCCCCTTACGTTATGTTAGAGGATCACACTTCTGGTGTCACAACTAAGAATTTACAGCCTTCCTGTAAATACCAAAGAATTTCCCCTATGTTGTTTTTCCTGAAAGTATTGCCGTTTTACAGTTTAATATGATTGATTATGAACTGGTTTTGTTTATATGTAAGACTTAGGTTGCTGTTCATTTTGTTAGTCCCCTATGTATCTGTAGTTGTTATAGTACCATTTAGTGAAAAGCTTTCATTGCACCTGTGTTTATTTACCTGTGCACCTTTGTCAAATGTTAACTGAGCGTGTTTGTATGGAACTATTTCTGGGTTCTTTGTTTTGTTTCATTCGTCTGTCTCCATACCACGTGGGTCCTGTACAGTGTTAAAGGGAAGTAGGTAAAGCAGACGTCTTTTTTGTCTTAGGGAGATTGAAAGCATTGGTGTTTCACTATTGAAAATAATGTTAGCTGTATTTTTTTTATGGATGCCTTTCATCAGATTGAGGAAGTTCCCATCCATTTATATTTTATGAGAGTTTTTGTCATGAGCGGTTTGTCAGATTTCTTTTTTCTACATTGATAGAAGTGATTGTATCATTTTTTTATTTTCGCTGCTAATGCAGTGGATTGTACTAATTGTTTTTCAATTACGGAATCAGTATTGCATCCCTGGAATAAGCCACTCTTGGTCATGCTGCATTATTTTTATATGTTGTTGAATTCTGTTTACTAACATTTTGTTATGGACTTTTACATGTGTATTCATGAGAGGCACAGTCTGTAGTTTTCTTTTTTTGTGTTTAAGTGAAGAAGTGTTTTTTTCCTCTTACATTTCTGGGAGAAATTATGAGCAACAGTGTTACTTCTTTAAGTGTCAAGTAGAATTTTTCAGTAGAGCTACCTGTTACTGGTGATTTTGTTTCCGGGAGTTTTAAAATCATGCATTTAATTTCCTTAGTAGTGCTAGTTCTACAGTTGTCTTGTATTGGTTGATATGTCGTAACTGTGTTTTCCAGTGATGTGATTGATTTCATGTAAACTGACAGTTACAGTTGTTGGGTTCTTTCCAGCACTCACTCCCTATTATCTTACCATATCTGCCACAGTCTATAGGGGCATATCTCTTGTTTCATTCTTGATTTTGTTACTTGTGTTATCTCTGTTTTTTACTTTGTTTTTTACCTTTGTTCACCATGCTAGAAGTTTGTCAGATTATTGATCCTTTCAGAGAACCAAGTCTTTATTTCATTAGTTTTCTCAATTTTTATTTTCAACTCTATTCGTTTTTGTTCTCCTCTTTTACATTTCCTTCCTACTTCTTGTTTCAGGTTTTATTTTGTTCTTTTCCAGTGTTCTTAAAGTGGCTTTGATTATTCATTTAAGCATTTCCTGTGTTCTCATATATGGATTTAATTCTATATGTTTCCCCCTTGCCACTGCTTTCATAATTGCATATATTTTATGTAAATTTTGCTGCATTTGATTTTCACTTATAGTTTATTATGTTTTTAAACTCTATTAAGGCATCTCTTGAACAACACAGAACTATGTTAGTTTCAAGTATTAGAATATTTTTCTGTCATCTTTTCGTTTATTGAATTATAGTTTGATTCCAGTGTGGATGGAGACACAGTTTTACTTCCATTCTGTTAAGTTTGTTAGTGTTTGTTTTATCACCCAGGATATCATCTGTCTTGGTATGTTTTCTGTGGGTACTTTGAAAAGAAGTTGTATTCTACTATGGATGAGTGCAGTGTTTCTGTATATGTCAAGTAAATCCTGTTGGTGGATGGGTTTTTTAGTTCTTAAGTATTTTTGCTGATATTCTGTCTAGTAGTTGTGTCAGTCACTTAGACAGGAAAGTTAATTTTCTGCCTCTCATTATGAATTTGCCTGTCATTTCCTTTGAATTATGTCAGGTTTTGCTTCACATATTTTGCATCATACACGTATTTGGTAATTACACATTTAGGTTTGCTGTGTCTTATTGGTGCACTGACCCATTTCCAATAGATACGTGTCCCATGCATTCTCTGATAATTTTTTTACTCTAAAATATGTTTGATACTGATATAGCCACTCCTGCTCTCCTTTAATATATAAGTATCTTTTTCCAATCTTTTACTTTGAGCTTGCCTCAGAATCTTTTCATTTTACAAAATAAAGAACCTCTGTTAATCTTTGCCGTAGACCATGTGTACTTCCTAGTGATGGATGAATTGTGAGGGCTTAAGCTTATTTTTGGTCTTCTGTGTCCTCTGTTATTCATTTCATCTTTATAGTCCACCCATCCTGAGTTAAGTATCCATTTTTAAAATTTCCGTTATGTTTTGTTTTTTTTCTCGATGGCCTTGCAGAATGTGTATGGCTGCTTTAACATCTTTAATAATTGTAACATCTTGTCACTTCACTTTAACATGTGTCATTCACCTTTTTTTCATTCAGTTTAACATCTTCCTGATTCTTGTTATGTTGAGTAACTTAGAACCGAAAGTGAAAGTTTTTTTTCCTCTATTGAGACTACGAGGACATTTAAACCTTCTGTTTTAACTGTTTTTTTTTTTTCTGATACCACCAAGGCAGGGGAAGAGGAGAAATTCCCTTTTGTTACTGTCTGTCAGATAGAGCTCTGAGTTCCTCTCTCATCCTCCCTGTTTCTTAGGTCGACCATTCCTTGCTCCTGGGCCAGAAGGAAGTTCAGACTCCCTGTGTGTTCCATGGTGGGGGTGTTCTTATTACTGCTGAGCCACAGTAAATGTCCTGACTGTCCACCAGGCCTTCTTTGACATCACTCAAAAGTAAGGGCTTCTTGTTACTTTTGGCTGGCAGAAGAAATTCTCCCTACTTGGGCTTCTCTTTTATCACTCAGGTGTTGGGATACTTTGTTTAAAGTCTTATGAAGTGTAGGTTCCCCACTCAACTTTTTGTGGTGTAGGTGGGTAATGGTCATAATTTTTTCTGTATCATTTGTCGGGATAGGATATTTGTTTTCTATCATACCGTGTTGCCCCTTTCTTGGTTCTTTGACTATACAGGTGTCTTGTGGCGGGGAGGTGCCAGTGGCGGTGGGGGGCTCTTACATCATCTGCATGCATCAGTGTTTCCATATTGCTGGCTTCTTCCAACTTCAAGACCATGGTATTTGAAACAAAAGAAAATCCAGGGAAGTCAACGACCTTGTTCCTCAGATTTTGAAGTCCTAACTATTCTGCTTGCTTTTCTCTGGTTTACAGATTATATTTGTTTATGTATAATTCCCAGATTTTTAAGTTGTGTTTAGTGGGAGAATATTTTGTTTTCTCCAACACAAAAGTATTTTTTTTCTGGGGGGGGTCATTTTAAAGATTATTCTTGGTCAACAATTTAGAATTTTTCAAACTTCTTTTCTTCATGTTCGCTTTTGTTAAAAAAGTTTAAAAAGTTCATGAACATGTCTCTCCAGGCAAGGGAAACAAAAGCAAAAATGAACAAGTGGGACTATATCAAGCTGAAAAGCTTCTGTACAGCAAAGGATACCATCAGTAGAACAAGAAGACATCCTAGAGTATGGAAGAATATATTCATAAATGATGTATCCAATAAGGAGTTGACATCCAAATGATGTAAACAGCTCACACAACTCAGCAAACAAAAAACAAATAATCCAATTTAAAAATGGGCAGAAGCAAGAATGGACTAACAGTTACCAAAGGGAGAGGGAATGGGGAGGATGGATGGGAAGGGATGGATCAGGGGGAGCATTACAATTAGCATACATAGTGTAGCAGGAGGGGACACATAAAAGGCAGACAGTACATACAGAGAAGACAAGTAATGACGCTATAGCATCTTACTATGCTCATGGACAGTGACCGTAATGGGGAATGTGGGGGGGCCTTGATAATAGAGGGAGTCTAGTAACCATAATGTTGTTCAAGTAATTGTACATTAATGATACCAAAAAAAATGTAGGCAGAGGATCTGAACAGAAACTTCTCCAAAGAAGAAATTCAGGTGGCCAACAGGCACATGAAAAGATGCTCCACATGGCTAATAATCAGAGAAATGCAAATTAAAACCACAATGAGATACCACTTCACACCAGTTAGGATGGCCAACACAGAAAAGACTAGGAACAACAAATGCTGGCAAGAATGCAAACAAAGGGTTACCCTGCTACACTGCTGGTGGTAATGTAAATTAGTTCAGCCATTGTGGAAAGCAGTATATATGGTGGTTCCTCCAAAAACTCAAAATAGAAATAACCATTTGACCATGAATTCCACTCCTAGGCACTTACCCTAAGAATGCCGCAGTGCAGTTTGAAAAAGAGAGATGCACCCCTATGTTTATCGCAGCACTATTTACAATAGCCAAGAAATGGAGGCAACCCCTACGTGTCCATCAGTAGATAAATGGATAAAGAAGATGTGGTACATATACACACAATAGAATATTATTCAGCCATAAGAAGAAAACAAATCCTACCATTTCAACAAGATGGATGGAGCTAGAGGGTATTATGCTCAGTGAAAAAAGCCAGGCGGAGAAAGACAAGTACCAAATGGTTTCACTCATCTGTGGAGTATAAGAACAAAGAAAAAATTGAAGTAACAAAACAGCAGCAGGCTCACAGAACCCAATAATGAACTAACAGTTGCCAAAGGGAAAGAGACAGGAGGATGGGTGGGAAGGAAAGGATAAGGGGGAAAAAGAGGGCATTATGATTAGCATGCATAATTTAATTCGGAAGGGACACGGGGAAGGCAGTATAACGCAAAGACAAGTAATGATTCTGTAGCGTCTTACTGCACTGATGGACAGTGACTGTCATGGGGTATGTGCTGGGGACTTAATAATAGGGGGAGTCTAGCAACCACACTGTTGCTCATGTAACTGTGCATTAATGATTCCAAAATAAATAAAAGTTTAAAAGGCCTATTGCTTTATGGGTCCACCCTGTTTCTCAACACAAACTTTTCCCAGTTTATTTTTATTGTAAAATACATATGCCATAAACTTCACCATCTTAAACATTTAATGTACAGTTCATTTGTAAATATGTTCATAATGCTGTAAGTACGTTCATAGTGTTACGCAACCATTACCACCATCCATCTCTGTGGCTCTTTTCATCCAGTTAAACTGATTATTTTATTCATTAAATTAATGTTAATGCACCAATTTCACTCTCACTATGCTTTGACAGCCCTCTGGTTTGACTATATGATTTTGACTTCTGTAATAAGTACCTCATGTAAGTAGAATTACACAGTATTTATTTTTGTGGATGGCTTATTTCACTGAGCATGATGTCCACAAGTTTGACCCATGTTTGTAGCACATACGAGAATTTCCTCCCATTCAAAGTGATTAATATTCAATTTATGGATATGCCACATTTTGCATATCCAATATTCTCTTGATGGATACCATGTTTTAGTCGCTGTGCATAAAAAATCCTGCTGTTCAACACTGGTGTAAAGATGTTTCCTTGAGACCCTGCTTTCCATACTTTTGGTTGTTTACACAGATTTGGAATTGCTGGGTCATAACATAATAGTTTCTAATTTTTTGAGGAACTATACTGTCTTCTATACCACTGCCATTTTACATTCCCACCAACAGTGGCCAAGAGTTCTATTTCCTCCACATCGTTGAAAACACTTGTTTTCTGTTTGTTTTCTTTAATAGTAGCCCGGCTGATGGGTGTAAGGTAATATCTCATTGTAAGTTTGATTTGCATTTCCCTAATGATCAGTGATTTTAAGCGTCTTTTCATCTGCTTATGAGCCTTTTGTGTATCTTTGGAGAAATGTCTGTTAAGTCCTCTGCCTGGTTGTGTTTATCAATCGGTTTATGTTTTTTGTTGCTGAATTTTAAGACTCCTAAACATTTTGTATCAGGTATTCTTTTTCATCCTTTCAATGTGCAGTTTTGAAGTTAGTAGTTATAAGAGTTTAAGTTGTAAATAGAGATCTTCTTTTTTTTCCTGGAAGTTCGATCCTTCTGTCCCATGAGTACTGTCCTGAAGAGACTTGGGTAGTGTTCAGTTATACACTTAATTTGTTTTTGGATGTTATGAATTCAGTATACTTTATTGAAAGCCATGTAATTAAAGCAGTGTTGATATAAATATATGCATGAATTTGATATTTATGTAATTCAAGTATTTTCTTCTAGGCAAGTTGGATAAATGCAAGTAAAAAGCAACGTGAAAAGCTACTTGAGCTGATAAGTCGTCTTGCAGAGCACGGTGAAGATGACATGTTGGCACAGAAGGTGTTGAACCTTCTTTGGAATCTGGCCCACAGTGATGATGTGCCTCTAGACATCATGGACCTTGCTCTTAGTGCCCACATAAAAATACTAGATGATAGTTCTTCCCAGGTATGGGAGTGTTTTCTTTGCTCATTTTTTTTCTGACTTTCTTCCCTCCCAGTTAGGATGACTTCTTGAGAGGATAGTGCCATTAATTTTGTTCCTAAAATAATTTTGAAGAATTAACATTTATCATAAACGTCTGGCTTCCTCTCACTTTTTCAGTAAGTTTTTTATCATTCACTAAGTGTGTATCACTTTGCTAAATGGATCTGTGTAGATAAAACAACTGTATAAGTTGTTTTAAATGTACGATGGTGAACTAGAATCATGAAGTGGTAGTCAGTAGTGACTTTGGAGGTAAGGTAGATTATGGCTGAAAAGAAGTCCATAAAATTAACGGAACTCCAAATAGAGCTTTTTCCCTATGGGCAAATCACAACAGCTTTATGCCTTTTTTTTTTTTTTTGCTGATTTTATGTGTTTTTATACTAATTTTACTTACATTCTTTGACTTTCTCCTGGATTTCTATCTGTAGTTTTCCATCCTACTAACAGGTGGATTAAATAATTTAGTAAAGATGATATGTTCCCTTAAAAAAAAAAACGACTGGGCAGAGTTCTCTGCTTTCAGTTGGACTTGAATTTAATCATGGTCAAGATACAGTTCTCGGGTTTTGAAAACCGGATAGTTGTGAGGGTTCAGAAGTATTTCCTGAACTGAATGACTTAATCAGAAATATGTCATACGTACACACGCACATATAGACATAGATAGGTGAATAAACTCAAAGAATAGCTTTACCTGGCATATTAAAATCCCTTAAGATGTCACTTACAGTTTGTGGGCCAGTAAGTCCTGTTGATATAAACAAATTTATTTCAGTTCTGAAGATACAAACTAAAATTTACCAACTTGTCCTTTACAGATAGATTAAAAACAGGGAGCTTCATAGTTGTCAGCAATACATTGTATTATTTGCAATAATTCATGTAGAGTTTCAAATTTTTCGAAGGAAAAAAATTCAATCGTTTTATCAGATGATAGTGTTAACACTGTACTTGATTTACACTGTTTATGAATGTGAATCAAAGCAAAATACTTGGTATAAACCCTGAACTGTTACTTCCTCCTTACATTTCTTATTCGTATCATTGCCTTAACACGGTGCCTTACACATTGCCCCATTATTAAGTACTGGGTTTCATGGAATTTAATAAAGGTGTTTTGCTTTTTACATCTTCAGCCTTCATTCGTCTTTGTTATGGAAAACCAATAAATACATCGTTCTCTTTGCTATCAAGCCCAAGATGCTTTTAAGAGCCATGACAAATTTAATATTCATGTATAAATATTTTTAAATTCATAAAGATGTGCAGAATTCAACTCCACTCAGTATTTTCACATCCAGATGTTTTTCTCTGGGAAATGGTGTGAAGACACCACAATATTTGTGGACGTAGACATTCTTTACTGTTCATACAGTGAAAAATGGAAACCACCTAAAATCATGAATTGTACTCTGTAGTATATATTGTGGCCGTTAAAATGACTATTGATGTCCATAGTATTTAATGAAAACACTTATAGTATGGACCTTATTTTGTTTCTAAAAACAGACGTACAAGTGTTTGTAAAATATTCTTCCAGGGAAGGTGTTAAATGAACATACAGAACTGTCTTTTCCCCCACGCATGTATGCACAAAAACAGAATCATTACAGTTAAAATTTTGTTAGGTACTGAAATCTGAATTTCTGATTACTAGTGATCTTAGGTAAAAATCTGGAAGGAGGTAAATAAACCATGGCAGAATATTAGAAATGAACTTAGTCTTTTAATATTCTTAGTTTTTCTTTAGGTGATTACTTACACTTATTTTCTCTAACATTGTTTGTATATTGGTTTGTTTTTATTTTAATGATTTTTTTCCTTGCAAAATTATACTGTGACTTTATTGATGAAATACACATTTCATTGATCTTTGTTCTTTTTAGGAAAACAGGCTAACGCCAATATACATGTTTTTGCTCAGTTTTATGAGTAAAAATGATATATCCACATTTTACGATTTGTTTTCAAAATCAAATTTCTTGTTAATGTGCCTAAATTCTTGGGATTTATGTTTTGGTAGATAGATTTCTGAATTCATGGATCACTGAATTTGTATAGTAGTGTTTTACATTGTGGAAGTTGAGTGAAAGTTTCAAAATAAGAACATACTTAAAGCGTTCTGTTGGAACCAACATCATAATTTTTGTGATGCTTAGCCGAGAGGTTTTTCTACTTTGTAACTCTCAGAGTAATTTGAAATTAGAGTTATGTTAAATACTGGTCCATATAATCATAACTTTTTGTTTGTTGTATAAGGATCGAGACACACAGAAGTTGCAGTGGATAGATCGCTTCATAGAAGAACTTTGCACAAATGACAAGTGGGTGATACCCGCACTGAAACAAATACGAGAAATTTGTAGTTTATTTGGTGAAGCCCCTAAAAATTTGAGGTAAGACTTTTCATACAGAAAATTTTCTGAATTTTTATGTTCTGTTGAAACAGATATTAGTGAAAACAAATTTTAAGGAAGCAAGTGTAGGAAAACAAGAAACTTAATGAAGGTTTGAAACAAAACAACAGTTCTTGATTGTGTTCATTTTTGTATTTTATGCCACAAAAGTGACATACTCAGGTTACATAACAATTCAGTATCAGAGTCAAGATTTCGCCGTGGACTCTTCATTCAAATTGTCTTGAACTTCCAGCAGTTAATGCCATACATTGTTTTTGTATGGGTTGTATTCATCTCGACTCCTCATTTCATATTAACATTTCTCCCAGTTTTCTTTCCTTGGCCCAGTACGCATTCTTAGCCCACATGAAAGTATTTCACACAGTCCCTTATTATTCTTTAATTGGTCTACTCTTCTTGTATTTCTCAACATTTTTTATTAACTTTAATTTCATACTAGGGAAGAGGGGTGATAACCTTTATTTCAATTTAAAAGTTAATTTTTTAAGATAAGACTATAACAGAAATAATGAAAGACGGTAAAACTTTAATGACATATTTTACTTTTTGTTTAGCTGTTTTTTTCTTGAACACCTTAATGTGATTTATTTGGTCTTTATGCTAAATGGTGGTTATTGTAATAATTTATGCTTTTATAATCTTGTGATATCTTTGGAACTCTTGACATTCAAAGAAAAAACTTGGTGTTAGTATAAGAGTATCCAAAATGTAATTATGAGTTAATGAACCCCAGTTTTGTCTGACTGGGTGTAATCTTAGAAAGACTCTCTAACCTTGTAGAAACATTTTTCTTGTGTCTAAGACAATTAAACTGTTGCCAAGATTCTTTACAGCTCTAGATTGATATGGTCATACATGTAAACAGAATTCCTGTTTAACAAAATTACACAGTGTCACCGTTAATGGTTTTGTCATGTTGAATTATGCTTCTTTTTTTCTAGTGCTGGAAAGAGTTCATGAAATTAGGAAATTGCATGGAGATAAATACTGGGAAAACTCCTGTAATAATCTGTTAATACCTTTTTGTGAAGGATGTATTTTCATTATGCTTGACCCACTACATATGTTTTGTCATATCTCAAACTCATCAACTTTCCGCTTGCACTTGTACAGGAAATACTGTATATGGTCTTCCAAGGCTGGTGATTTGATAACCAGTAAACTAATAATGACATGAGTTTTGATTTGTTACATTACTGAAAATGGCAAACGGGAAGGGAGCCTAGATATCTTTCAAGTGCCCTCCACGGCAAAATTGGCCTCAGTGTTCCAGAGTGAACCTTTAATGATTAATATCCTTGATGAAGTAAACTTGCGTATGTGCTTTGATACTAGTACAGTATGAGTATAATGGATAATATTGGAATAAATATTTGTTTTGAGACATTCTTTTAAGTTGCTTGGTATTTTATTAAAAGGAGGATTATTCAGCTTGTATTATGAATGTAAAACCTTTTAAATTTGTAAAGTACTAGGTAGAATATAGTCTGTAAACTCTTAGTCATAACAGTGTTCACTGGCCTAATTAAACTGTTCGGCTGTTCTCATTTTAGTAAGACTCAGCAAAGTCCTCGTGCGTTTTATCGTCATGATTTAATCAGTCAACTTCAGCACAGTCATACCTTAGTTGCTCTGGTGGCAGAAAACCTTGCAGCATACATGAATAGCATGCGGCTGTATGTTAAAGGTATGTATTATAACCTAAAATGAATTACTACGAATGAACACGGTCGTCCTTCCATGTTTTAATTACATCAGAATGACAGTATGTTTATTTTTAAGAGGACCAAGAAATGGAATTGAATTAGTTTTATGACTTGTATTCATTTATGTGTCCACCGTGGCCTTCCAGATCTCACACAATATAAAGTTTAGGCCAGCTTTTCAAGGCACTGTATAAGGCTGTGTCTCTGTTTATTTCATTGGATTGATTTTTTTTTTATCTTCCCATATCTGGAAAGTCTGTCTGCTTTTACCTGTATTTGTTGCTACTCTTTTGGACATGCACAACTCTCTTTGAACCTTTGCTTTCTTACTGCCACAACTTTTAACTGCCTTTCAAGAAAACTGGATGCTAATTCTCGTGTTGTTAATTCTGCCAAAGTCTGATCTTTCATAATGTTGTAATCACTTCTAATAACCCTGAATTAATGTTTTCCGTTGTTCACAGAAACGTAGTAAAAATCACTACATTAGTAGTCACCAAATATTCTCACCAGTTCTCAGAATCTGAAATTGTTTAAACATATTATAAATATTTGTAATCCTCAGTATTTGGCTAGAACAGTGGATTCTGTGTATGAGCTTGTACCTTTAGTGGTTGTGGTACGGTATAGTTGAGTAATAAGTTACTTACAAAAATCCTCACTTTTTTACTAACACACACGTACCCATATAAACGTTAAAGAAATGTAGTGATAATATTAGCAACTCTTCAGATACTCCTAGTGATCTAATTATATCCTGTTACTCTTATTTTTACCCATTCTGTATACTCTGGTCTTACAGCTAAGTATCAGGTGCTATAATTATTCCCATTTCAGTACTACCAATTGGAATCCAAGATTCCTTCTTAGCCAGACAGTTAGATAGGGAAGGCAGGATAGGCATAAAACTTGATTAATTTTCTCTAGCTTGAGCAGCCAAAATAAATAAGCCTGAAGTTTGTACGTACTTCTCTCAACTTTTCTATGCTATCAAGCTTTCCTGGTGGTACAGAGCCCCCCTACCTACAGTTAAGACCCTTTTCCAAAAGTCGAGTCAGATACTTAAGTCTGTGATCATTTTTATTTACCTCATTTTTGCATGATTTAATGTTACTTTCAATGTCATAGTTCATAAAGACCAAATGGCCAAGGCAGTCAGTTGGGAGCACAAGTTGTATTTGTGTTCCTGCTTTATCTCACTCATGATCACAGGAAGGTCAGCGTTCTTCATTTCTACCTTTATATTGCTTTTTTGCAAGCTTAGAAATACAAATGCATGCTGTATAGTTAAACTGCCTAGATTTAAAGCCTAGCTCCAACCCTTAATAGCTGTATAACTTGCACGTTATTTAAGTTTGCTGTGATTAGTATTTGCCAACATACCAAGGACTTGAATGTTTATTTTATTGAGTTCATCTGAATTCATTTATTTCGTATTACTTGTTTCTTTTACCCATAAACTTTTCCTCCTCAGTAGAATATTTTCCAAGTCTGACTAATGTTGCTTAATTAGTTGGTTTTCAATGTAGGGATAATGTTAATTCTCCCAACTAAAACTTGTAACATTAAATGTATTCTGTGACATAGAAGTAACAATGACACAAATTATGGTGATTGCATCTCTGTAAGAAGCATGTTGCATAAATCTCTTCAAGATAAAGTAAGATTCTTCCAGTTCACTGATGTTTTCCTCAGTTTTATTTAATCAGTATTATGCATTTGCCATGATTATATTCCATTTCTACTGTCATCTTTGATTTTGGAAAAATTATTTGCCCACTGGCAGCAAAACAACTCTGTTTTCATGTTATCTTAGAGCAGCTGAATAAAATGCCTCGAGTTTTACATGTGGCAAAACCAAGTTCTGTTGACTCCTTAGTGAATTCGTTCACTAACCACAATTTTTCATCCTGAATCATTTTTAAAACTTTCTTAAATGGTGCACCAATAAACTATAATACAATTTTGTTTCTTTCTCCTCAAAGTGTTAGTTGCCATTTTCTTCTCAAAGTGTTAGTTGCCAGATTCCTGAAAAAGCTTTATAGGACATACTAATTATTTTAACTTGTGTTTTGTAAGGACTGCCCGTTCCCATTACTCTTCCTGTTCTTTTCATTATGACATTTGATTATTTTCAGGACCGTTCACTAACATAAAAAGAATTCTTTATATGTGTGATTCAACAACAGTGCAGTATCAGAATACATAAATATCCTGACATTGACTTATGCTAATTCACTTGGTAGACCTATTTCTTTTCTACTTGGCAACTGTAAAGTATTTTTAAATATTGTGGGTTCTTATAATTTAAAATATATTTATAACTAGTATTCATTTTATTAAGTTAATAGCTCTTTGGGAAAGTGAATTATATTCAGGCTTATCTCAGGCAGGTTTTACGATGAGACTTGGACATTTTAGGTAAGAAAGCAAAATTTATTTAGACAATATATAAGCATGTCCAAAGGATAATAGGTGTCATATCACACCAGCCAAATCTATGACAATTTATCATCAAAATAGTGATGCTCTGGATTATAACCTTTCCAGTTTATAGGTTCTCAAGTCAATCGTTACATGAGTAGATAAGCTGAGGAAAGTGTCGACTAATAATGTAGGAAAAATAATGGATTATAAAACTATTCAGTGAAAGTTTGATGAGTACCAGAGTATGGACATAGTACCAGCGCATCTTCCGACAAATTATTAATTACAAAGGGAAGAGTAAGAACTCTTTAGTGGAGAAACTTGTTGGGAACATCTTGAGTGATCTAAATTAACATTTTAAGTATGGGGACAGACCGGTAGCATATAACAGTGTAAGGGAGTTAATGGTATTATTTTATGAAAGGTCCATAACCTGAATAGAACTAGAGATAATATGAAGGAAACCCAAACTGAGTGGCCTTTGACAAAGAGCTTTACTTTTTAAAATAATCAAGGTAAGAAACAAACAGATAAATTAAAATTCTGGGTTTAAGAGGACAGTTACATTCAGTGTGTGTGAACTTAGATTTGATTGATTATAGACTGAGAGAAGGGAAAGCCTAAGAACATTATTGGGATAGTTAATGAAACCTGAATATAAGCAGTGGATCAGACATGTTTAAAATCGAACATACTATGGTTATGTCCTTGTTATTAGGAAATAAACCTAGTTGTGAGGAGTAGAGTGTCATGTTTTCAGTTTATTGTCAACATAGTTACATTGACAAAATTGATGTAAACGAATATAAATGTACTGATAAAACAAATTGGCAAAATGTAAATAATTGGTATACCTGGCTAAAGAATAGTTCCTTGTGTCATGTTTGTGCCTTGTGTATAACTCTGAAATTATATCAAAAAAGAATGTTATGTCATGCTCTTCCTTTCTCACCACCCCCAATCCTGCTTAAGTAAGCAGACAGAGAAAGTTTTTAGATAAAAGGTTTTAAAGGGGTAAAATAGCAGGTAAAGTGGTAGTCCAAAGTTTAGTAGGTGCTTCAAAATCAGTGTTCTGGAAGAAAAGACAAAACTTTTTTAAGTAGTAGGAAGTCACTTCCTGCAATTTTGGGAGCGTGTGGTTTGGTGTAATTGATAACTTTAAGGAAATAAGCAATATGATTTTAGGGCTGCCAATAGGTGTTCATACATGTGGAAATAGGAAACGGTCATAATGCATGTACCTTTGTTTACCAATCCGAACACATAACCAAATGTTCTGTGTAGTCCGTCTTTCAAGAAATCAAGATTTTATGTCTAGTTGAAGTTTTTCTGAGACGAAAAATGTCATTTTTGAAGACTTGGGTTGCCTTTACCAATTCTAAAAGAAGCTCACAGAAGTAGAATTCCTTGATATCAGTACTGACATACATAATGTTAAAAGATATGTATCTCAGAAATATCAGTACCTTTTGTTGAAGATAATTTCCAAATTCTCCAAAACTTCAAATTTTTGAAATAAATGTTTTTGGTTCTTCAGTGGTTCACAGCCCTTGTTGGAGGCCTTGTGTCTCCTCTGCCACCATAAACAATTTGGTGTTTTCCAGATACCCAGCTTTATCTAATTCTTCTGTGACTTTTATTTTCCTTAATATTGACATAAACAACCAAATGAGAATTTTTTTAAGACAGACTCCTGTGTTGTAAAGTGAGATGTCATCCAGACAAAAATACTACACATAGTACTTTTAGAGCTACGTTCTTTTGACTTTTCCTTTTCCAGTAACACACAACTGAGAATTTTTTCACTCAGCATATAATTTTAACAGAGTAAGTTCAAAGGACTTGCTCATTTTATATTATAAAAATAAAGGATTTCCAGCCTTGGGTAAGCCTAGTTACCAATAATTTATAATCATTATGGGTGTGTAGGTTTTTTGAATATTTGAGACTGTTAACAGATACTCATCTGGTAATTGTACAACAACTTTATCAAATGCATTTGAACTCCTGTCACCCTAAATTATCTGTGAAAGTACTTAATGTTATTTTCTATACCAGAAAATTTTTTCCTTGCAATAACAGGGTTTAGTAGAAGAAAGAAAAATGAAAAAAAACTATAAACTATACTTAGAAATTGCTTCAGTGAATGTGAAGAATAGAAGGGGGATTATGCTGAAGTTATTTGTGATCGCACATTGAGCAGATCATATTTTCCTTCAGATTATGTGAAAAGTGTTGGTTGTTGGTAAATTGGGTATATATAAATACCACTGTTACAGGCTGCCTATTAATGATAAATGCTCATTGCCTTTACTTACTTTGGATAAAGTCAGCAGTGATGTGTATATACATGTGTATAATCCATTGTTTTTGTTATTTTGAAGAACATGAGAACTGTGATCCACAGACTGTGAGATTTGGAAGTCAATACAGTCATGTTCAAGAAGTCCAAGAACGGCTTAACTTCCTTAGGTTGGTTCTAAACAATTAATGTTATCTTTAAGGGACATAAAAGGCGTACTGTGTTAATATTCTCTAGAATTTAGTCTTTTGTTTGATGAACATCACACCCTGCAGATGAATGTTTTACACATAAGAACCATTGCCAAAAAGTGATGTAACATTTCCTGTGTGATCATTACTAAATAGTTTTAATTACCTGAGGGGAATACAGAAATTTTGCCTATCTTTTAAGCCAAAGCTAAATGTAGTCTTGGGCTGAATTTGTCCAGTAATGTCTAGCTTTAACGACATGGATGTGGATATGGATATATAGAAGTTTCTTAGAAATGCAGCTACCTATCATAGCAGAAAAGAATAGATGAATCATAAGTATTATAAGCAAAATTTCCAGGACACAAAATTTTTCATGAAATCTAGTTATTTATTATTTAGGTTAATTCTTGGGAATTTTCTCTTTAAATTATGTACATTGTATATGCTATCAATGAACCGTGTAATCATTGATGGGAAATATTTAGATTTATACATGAAATCTTTTTAAGTCCATAGTTGCTTTAAAGAATCTTATAATCTGCTCAAAGGTTTGATCTGATCTTTTCAGATACAGGTGTTTTACATCAATTCCACTTGAGAAAAATTATCTTACCAAGTTCTATGATGTTTATTTAAACTGCCCTTTTTTAAAACCATCTGGTAAAAAGGACTTGCCTCCACATATTGAGACTCTCCTGTAGTCGATCATTATTTTTGATGAGTGTGTGCTGTATCTCTTAGGTTTTTATTGCAATAGAAACCTTGTTGAGGGATTACTTTATTAAAGTTTAGAATCAGAAGACCTTTTATAGTTCCTGCCTTATAAATACCTAGAACTGCAATTCATCAAAGGGAAACAGAACTAAGAACTTATGCCTACTGTATAATTGATTTTTTACAAATCACCTTATCCTCATAGCAACCCTGTGAGGCAGGTGACATTCCAGTTTGAAATAAGAAAACTGATGATTCAGTTTGGGAAAGTTAACTTCTTTGAAGTCACACAACCAGCATGTAATTGAACTAGACTACCCATACTGTGTGTCTTACTTTAAAATCTGTTCTTTTCTTTGACACAGCTCTTTTTCAAACTTATTTTAGAGCTTAATTTGAAACTACTGCATTTTATTATTCTGGGTCTCATCTTCCTAATTCATAATTGAACATAGGAGGGATTGGGTAGGATTAAAAGCTAAAAGGCTTTTTCATACTCAGACCTAGAAATACAGAGGTATTAGAGACATACAACCGTGACCCAGAAGAAGTAACCCATTAGCATTAAATAATCAACACACTGTTGGATAAGAAGTATTAACATTCTGATAACTAAGAATTAAATTCAATGAAAAATCATTAGTCCAGTTAAATTAGCTTCTGTTTCCTCTTACTGTCTTTCATAGAAACAGAGTAGGTGGAGAAGTGCTCCGGGAACCTAGAATCTAACTGAGGGAAGGGATTAATTGAAGAGGAGTCTTCAATTTCAGTACACTTTTTTTTTTAGTGGACAGAACTGATAATCACACAACCAGAAATCCCCAGACTAGAACAGTTTGATTATTGATAAACATGCTAATGACTTCTGACATAGAAAAAAGCTAAAATTTTATGTAGGTTATTTTGTTTATTGTGGCCAGGTACTGAGGTTATATCTTCAGAAGTTTAAATTTTGTAAGCAGCGTGGTTTTTTAACAACATTCAGTTATCCCTGACGGTCACTTAAGGTAATACCTCATTTTCCAGTGAAGCCACCATGTAAGAAGGGAGCTTTAAAACGAGTATCTGGTTTCAAAAGCTAAACTTCTTGAGATCAAGGGAAAAGAGAAATACTTAGGGTAAGTAACAGAATTGCTAGCACGGTGCAGTTTTCCCATAATACATGCTTGTTGGTAAATGAATGAATATTGGTGCTTATTTTACTACCATAAGTGTCCAAGAAATAAGTTCTTTTTAAAGAATACCTTTTTAGCTGTAATTAAAATGTAGTTGTGACAAATGTATTATTTCAGGCATATAGAAATTGTGTTTGAGGATAAAATTTTATAAAACTAATTACTGATTTCTGAAATTTTTCCAAGATTTTTATTGAAAGATGGCCAACTGTGCCTCTGTGCTCCTCAAGCAAAACAAATATGGAAATGCTTAGCAGAGAATGCAGTTTACCTTTGTGACCGTGAAGCTTGTTTTAAGTGGTATTCCAAGTTAATGGGGGATAAACCAGACTTAGATCCTGATAGTAATAAGGACTTCTTTGAAAGTAGTGTGCTTCAGCTTAATCCTTCGCTGTTAACTGAAAATGGAATAAAATGTTTTGAACGAATCTTTAAAGCTGTTAATTGTCAAGAGGGGAAACTAGTAGCAAAAAGAAGAGCCTACATGATGGATGATTTGGAATTGATAGGATTAGACTACCTTTGGAAGGTAAGTGAGAAGGAGGAACTCTTGTTTGCAAACATTGTGCCTGAGTTGTTTTTTTAAAAAAAAAATAGCTAAAGGGTCATAATTTAACGATTAGGTTATATTTATTTATTCTGCTCTTGTACTTGCCCTAGGAACCTAGGGGGAGTATTTTTTCACCTTCAGCATCCTGTGTCACCTATTTTTGCTAGTGGCTCTTGTGTTTTTTTTTCTCTCTCTTCTTTTACCACCTGCCTTGATGTTTCTTTTGTACTTATTTAGAATCTTTTGAGATATATACAAGTGCACTGATAGTTGTAACTTACATCTTTCATCCTCCCCTCGTAAGTCATTTTTTCCACTTTTTATGAGGCCATGGTACATTTGATGCCAAAATGACTGATGGACAGAAGAGAGGGCTATTATTTGTAAGGAGTTATTAATAGTTTTACTGACACTGTTTAATTTATGATACATTTTAAGAACTGGAGAGTGAAATTCTATATTCTGTTTAAGGCTAACATTTCTATTTTGATAAGTAAATCCTGTTGCCATCCTTTAAAAATCAAATGTATTACATTGTTGTATTTCATCGTATATTTATTTTCATTGTGGATTTTTTGTTTGCAAATTGTAGATGGACTAAATGTTTGATACGGTGTTTCACCAGAATCAGTGGTGTTCAGACATTTTTAAACAGTTAACCACCGTGAATAAAAAAAATGATATAATGCTAGCTGATAAAGAAATAAAAGCCTGCTTTTCTCTGCTCAGTCCCCACTAGCTGCTTTCTTTTCCCTCCTTAAATCTTTTAAAGGGTCAGCCCTGAAATATTCTTAAAGACTTAGGATTCCAAACATAGTTTAAAACCCAATGATTTAATTGGACAAATTGATAAATGTGCAGAAACTGTGTTTGACAGCATCGCCCTTTTGTTAAATGGTTTTTCTGTGTAAATGCTTTACCTTGTTTGAATTTCTCCTTGAAAATATCAGTTGACCCACCAAATTGCAGAGTTAAATAACATTGGTTAAAGTGCATTTTGTTCTTTTCATTTTTAAGCAAACTGCTCTGTGGCAAAAACTTGAAACTTGGTTATATATTAATCCTTAATTTTCAAGTTTACGTAAATTTATGTTATGGTTTTACTTTATCGAAGTTAAATTGCCTAATACTGTATTAAAAATAGTGAGTGAATGAGAGCTTACGTGCCAAAACAAGATACAACTTGAATGCTAATATTACTATAATTCTGGGTTCTAGGTTGTGATTCAGAGTAATGACGACGTTGCCAGCAGAGCTATAGATCTCCTTAAAGAGATGTATACAAAACTTGGGCCCATATTACAGGTCAATCAGGTAAGATTTGAAATGCATAAAAACTTTTATACAACTAAATTGAAATTAATTTTGTGTTTAGTAGAATCTTTTTAAACTTAGGGTTAATTTTTAAACTAGAAATTAATCTTGTTCAAAATAGGTATTTAGGTATTTAATCCACACCTGCCCCCTACAAAATGGTAACTCAGTTGATTGTTCTTTGGTAATCATTCATTAGGATGTAAGGATTATTTTGAATATAACGTATGTTGAGACAATCAAAAATTGACTGAATTTGACATTTAGTCCTGAAGTTTTTACTTCAATTGGTATATGCTTGCTTATTTTCTTATTACGAGCTTCTTTTTTGTGTTTTATTGTCAAATATGATATGATTGAGTGTTACCAAAAAGTTGAGATTTATTGTCTTTAATTGGACTAATATAATTTTTTATGTTTAAACTTCAAAGCAGTCTGAGCTATTTGGACAATCATTTATAATTTATAGGTAGTTATCCATGAAGACTTCATTCAGTCTTGCTTTAATCGTTTGAAAGCTTCGTATGACACATTGTGTGCTTTGGGTGGCAATGAAGACACAATTAATTTTGCAACGCAGGAAGCCATTCGAATGGTTCGAGTATTAACTGTGTTAAGGGAATACATAAATGAATGTGACGGTGATTATCATGAGAAAAGAACAATTCTACCTATGTCAAGGTTTGTAAGAAATTTATCTAGTAGAGTAAACTTAACAGCTGTTATTTTCTTTGCCAGTTTAACCCCATGTATGATACATGGGTTAAAAGGCTATTAAAAAAATTTTTCATTTCTGGATTTTGTTGTCCTGCCTTTTAAAAATTTACTTGAAAACATTGTTCTCAGCAATGTGCTGAATATGATTGTGGTTTTTTTCTCCTTATTTGAAATTGTTACACGACCTTTTTTTTTTTCAGACATTTCAGATATTGTTAATGTACAATTACTTGAACAACATTATGGTTACTAGACTCCCCTTATTTTTTTTAAATTTTGGTATCATTAATCTACAGCTACGTGAGGAACATTGTGTTTACCAGAGTCCCCCTGTCACCAAATCACCCCCCTATACCCCTTTGCAGTCACTGTCCATCAGCATAGTAAGATGCTGTAGAATCACTACTGGTCTTCTCTGTGTTGTGCAGTCCTCCCTGTGCGAACCCCCTGCCACCCACCACATTGAGCAAGCTAATTATAGTGTCCCCTTTTTTCCCTCCCCCACTGCCCCCTTGTCCTTCCCTTCGCACCCATCCTCCCCCGTCCCTTTCCCTTTGGTAACTGTTAGTCCATTCTTGGATTCTGTGAATCTGCTGCTGTTTTGTTCAGTTTTTTTCTTTGTTCTTATACTCCACATATGAGTGAAATCATTTGATACTTGTCTTCTCCACCTGACTTATTTCACTGAGCATAATACCCTAAACCTTTTTTTTTTTGAAAGTAGAAAGTTTTGAACTTTATTTTTGTGAGGCATTCATTCTCACTAAGAACAGCTTTCTACTTCTATCTTTTGTAGTTCCATTCTGTTACCACCATTACATGCGGTGCTGGTATTTTGTAGTTGATGTGTTTTTAACGTTCCTTACCCATTTACACTTTTAACACTTAATTCCTAAAAGCTGCTTATTCTGTAGATAAATCAAGTATTTTTAACCGTACATATATACATAACCATAAAATTATATACAAATTCTGAATTACATATATAACAAAGACGTAAGTAAATAAACTCAGTAGTAACAATTTAAATGGCATCTCTAGTTTGGGAGAAGTTTATAGAAAAGGTAACCATCACATTTTTAAAATTGTGATTATTTATAAATGTAAAATTGCTTCTTTTTTTTTTTTTTTAATAATTATTTTTTATTGAAGGGTAGTTGACACACAGTATTACATTACATGAGTTTCAAGTGTACAACACAGTGGTAGAACATTTATATACATAATTCTAGGTTCCAGCTATCACCCTACCCGGCTGTTACAATATCTTGACTATATTCCTTATGCTATACCTTACATCCCGGTTACTAATTTATTTTACCATTGGAAGTCTGTCCTTTTTTTTTTTTTTTTTGTTTTTTGTTTTTTGTGAGGGCATCTCTCATATTTATTGATCAAATGGTTGTTAACGACAATAAAATTCTGTATAGGGGAGTCAATGCTCAATGCACAATCATTATTCCACCCCAAGCCTAATTTTTGTCAGTCTCCAATCTTCTGAGGCATAACAAACAAGTTTTTACATGTAGAACAAATTCTTACATAATGAATAAGTTACATAGTGAACAGTACAAGGGCAGTCATCACAGAAACTTTCGGTTTTGCTCATGCATTATGAACTATAAACAGTCAGTTCAAATATGAATACTAATTTGGTTTTTATACTTGATTTATATGTGGATACCACATTTCTCTCTTTATTATTATTATTTTTAATAAAATGCTGAAGTGGTAGGTAGATACAAGATAAAGGTAGAAAAACTAGTTTAGTGTTGTAAGAGAGCACATGTAGATGATCAGGTGTGTGCCTGTAGACTATGTGTTAATCCAAGCTAGACCAGGGCAATAAAACATCCACGTATGCAGAAGATTTCTCTCAGAACGGGGGGGTGAGGTTCTAAGCCTCACCTCTGTTGATCCCCAATTTCTCACCTGATGGCCCCCCTGCGACTGTGCCTGTCTTAGGTTGTTCCTCCCTTGAGGAATCTTACCCGTCTCTGGCTAACCAGTCATCTTCCGGGGCCATACAGGGAAATGTGAAGTTGGTAAGTGAGAGAGAAGCCTTATTGTTTGAAAAAGTTAGCTTTTTACTTCTTTGCATATTTATGCCCTGTGGCTTCTATGCCCAGCATTTGTCTTGAGGTATCTTTACCACTTGGAAGAATTATGATACTCGGTAAATTTGATATGAGGCACGAATTCTATTTAAGGGTTGTAATTAGGAAGGAAGAAGAAAAGCTATAGAAGTAGCAGGCGGAAGAAAACATGGGAAGATTGATTATTTCTTTGATATATCTTCTTGTAGAGTAACTTCAGCATGTATAGGTTTTAAGCTACTACTTAAATTGCACACACACATTAACATAATAGGAGTATAGTTACATAACCAAAGCATATCTGTAATTACCAGCCATCTGCAGTGAAACCAAGAAAACCAGTTAGGCACCTTAGGCATTTGTGAAAACTTATCTATGATATGGTGGATATTGTCCAAATGAACTTGAACAGTCTGAGAGAAATCAGACAAATTAAAACAACCCATTCCTGGGGACTGTTCACATGCCATATGTTCTTTTAACAATAAATAGTTTGTAGTTGTAAGACTTTGGAGCGCTACAATTTGCACTTCTCCAAATTCTTGGTTGAGTTCCAACAGTATAGATCCAGTCCAATTTTGTTGTTTTACTGTATGCACAGGCCAGCTTAGATATCTCCTTCCTCATTCCCATGGCAGGTCCAGGAACTGGTGGGATGAGTGCTTCTACAGCTGTAGCAGTGCGTGGATCTTTGTTGGGGTTTTTTGATGATCATCTTCTGGCATGAGTCTTCCAGAGGGTGCAGATGTTGGAAGTTCTTTTTCATATCGTATCTTAGTTCATTTTCGGGGTAGCCCAATTAGGCTTTGATCCTCTGTATAAACACAAACAGACCCTTTGCCTACACTTTTATATGCCCTTTATACCCTTGTGTAGAACTCATTGGAGGTTACCACACAGGAACTGCCCTTTTTTTTTTTTTTTTTTTTTTTTTTGCTATCACTAATCTACACTTACATGACGAATATTATGTTTACTAGGCTCTCCCCTATACCAGGTCTCCCCTATAAACCCCTTTACAGTCACTGTCCATCAGCATAGCAAAATGTTGTAGAATCACTACTTGCCTTCTCTGTGTTGTACAGCCCTCCCTTTTCTCCTACCCCCCCATGCATGTTAATCTTAATACCCCCCTACTTCTCCCCCCCTTATCCCTCCCTACCCACCCATCCTCCCCAGTCCCTTTCCCTTTGGTACCTGTTAGTCCATTCTTGAGTTCTGTGATTCTGCTGCTGTTTTGTTCCTTCAGTTTTTCCTTTGTTCTTATATTCCACAGATAAGTGAAATCATTTGGTATTTCTCTTTCTCCGCTTGGCTTGTTTCACTGAGCATAATACCCTCCAGCTCCATCCATGTTGCTGCAAATGATTGGATTTGCCCTTTTCTTATAGCTGAGTAGTATTCCATTGTGTATATGTACCACATCTTCTTTATCCATTCATCTATTGATGGACATTTAGGTTGCTTCCAATTCTTGGCTATTGTAAATAGTGCTGCAATAAACATAGGGGTGCATCTGTCTTTCTCAAACTTGATTGCTGCATTCTTAGGGTAAATTCCTAGGAGTGCAATTCCTGGGTCAAATGGTAAGTCTGTTTTGAGCATTTTGATGTACCTCCATACTGCTTTCCACAATGGTTGAACTAACTTACATTCCCACCAGCAGTGTAGGAGGGTTCCCCTTTCTCCACAGCCTCGCCAACATTTGTTGTTGTTTGTCTTTTGGATGGCAGCCATCCTTACTGGTGTGAGGTGATACCTCATTGTAGTTTTAATTTGCATTTCTCTGATAATTAGCGATGTGGAGCATCTTTTCATGTGTCTGTTGGCCATCTGTATTTCTTTTTTGGAGAACTGTCTGTTCAGTTCCTCTGCCCATTTTTTAATTGGGTTATTTGTTTTTTGTTTGTTGAGGCGTGAGAGCTCCTTATATATTCTGGACGTCAAGCCTTTATCGGATGTGTCATTTTCAAATATATTCTCCCATACTGTAGGGATCCTTCTTGTTCTATTGATGGTGTCTTTTGCTGTACAGAAGCTTTTCAGCTTAATATAGTCCCACTTATTCATTTTTGCTGTTGTTTTCCTTGCCCGGGGAGATATGTTCAAGAAGAGGTCACTCATGTTTATGTCTAAGAGGTTTTCGCCTATGTTTTCTTCCAAGAGTTTAATGGTTTCATGGCTTTCATTCAGGTCTTTGATCCATTTTGAGTTTACTTTTGTATATGGGGTTAGACAATGGTCCAGTTTCATTCTCCTACATGTAGCTGTCCAGTTTTGCCAGCACCACCTGTTGAAGAGACTGTCATTTCGCCATTGTATGTCCATGGCTCCTTTATCAAATATTAATTGACCATATATGTCTGGGTTAATGTCTGGATTCTCTAGTCTGTTCCATTGGTCTGTGGCTCCGCTCTTGTGCCAGTACCAAATTGTCTTGATTACTATGGCTTTATAGTAGAGCTTGAAGTTGGGGAGTGAGATCCCCCCTACTTTATTCTTCTTTCTCAGGATTGCTTTGGCTATTCGGGGTCTTTGGTGTTTCCATATGAATTTTTGAATTATTTGTTCCAGTTCATTGAAGAATGTTGCTGGTAGTTTCATAGGGATTGCATCAAATCTGTATATTGCTTTGGGCAGGATGGCCATTTTAACGATATTAATTCTTCCTAGCCACGAGCATGGGATGAGTTTCCATCTGTTAGTGTCCCCTTTAATTTCTCTTAAGAGTGACTTGTAGTTTTCAGAGTATAAGTCTTTCACTTCTTTGGTTAGGTTTATTCCTAGGTATTTTATTTTTTTTGATGCAATTGTGAATGGAGTTTTTTTCCTGATTTCTCTCTCTGTTGGTTCATTGTTAGTATATAGGAAAGCCACAGATTTCTGTGTGTTGATTTTGTATCCTGCAACTTTGCTGTATTCCGATATCAGTTCTAGTAGTTTTGGGGTGGAGTCTTTAGGGTTTTTTATGTACAGTATCATGTCATCTGCAAATAGTGACAGTTTAACTTCTTCTTTACCAATCTGGATTCCTTGTATTTCTTTATTTTGTCTGATTGCCGTGGCTAGGACCTCCAGTACTATGTTAAATAACAGTGGAGAGAGTGGGCATCCCTGTCTAGTTCCCGATCTCAGAGGAAATGCTTTCAGCTTCTCGCTGTTCAATATAATGTTGGCTGTGGGTTTATCATAGATGGCCTTTATTATGTTGAGGTACTTGCCCTCTATTCCCATTTTGCTGAGAGTTTTTAACATGAATGGATGTTGAACTTTGTCAAATGCTTTTTCAGCATCTATGGAGATGATCATGTGGTTTTTGTCTTTCTTTTTGTTGATGTGGTGGATGATGTTGATGGACTTTCGAATGTTGTACCATCCTTGCATCCCTGGAATGAATCCCACTTGGTCATGGTGTATGATCCTTTTGACGTATTTTTGAATTCGGTTTGCTAATATTTTGTTGAGTATTTTTGCATGTACGTTCATCAGGGATATTGGTCTGTAGTTTTCTTTTTTGGTGGTGTCTTTGCCTGGTTTTGGTATTAGGGTGATGTTAGCTTCATAGAATGAGTTTGGGAGTATCCCCTCCTCCTCTATTTTTTGGAAAACTTTAAGGAGAATGGGTATTATGTCTTCCCTGTATGTCTGATAAAATTCCGAGGTAAATCCATCTGGCCCGGGGGTTTTGTTCTTTGGTAGTTTTTTGATTACCTCTTCAATTTCGTTGCTGGTAATTGGTCTGTTTAGATTTTCTGTTTCTTCCTGGGTCAATCTTGGAAGGTTATATTTTTCTAGGAAGTCCATTTCTCCTAGGTTTCCCAGCTTGTTAGCATATAGGTTTTCATAGTATTCTCCAATAATTCTTTGCATTTCCGTGGGGTCCGTCGTGATTTTTCCTTTCTCGTTTCTGATACTGTTGATTTGTGTTGACTCTCTTTTCTTCTTAATAAGTCTGGCTAGAGGCTTATCTATTTTGTTTATTTTCTCGAAGAACGAGCTCTTGGTTTCATTGATTTTTGCTATTGTTTTATTCTTCTCAATTTTATTTATTTCTTCTCTGATCTTTATTATGTCCCACCTTCTGCTGACCTTAGGCCTCATCTGTTCTTCTTTTTCCAATTTCGATAATTGTGACATTAGACCCTTCATTTGGGATTGCTCTTCCTTTTTTAAATATGCTTGGATTGCTATATACTTTCCTCTTAAGACTGCTTTTGCTGTGTCCCACAGAAGTTGGGGCTTAGTGTTGTTGTTGTCATTTGTTTCCATATATTGCTGGATCTCCATTTTGATTTGGTCATTGATCCATTGATTATTTAGGAGCGTGTTGTTAAGCCTCCATGTGTTTGTGAGCCTCTTTGCTTTCTTTGTACAGTTTATTTCTAGTTTTATGCCTTTGTGGTCTGAAAAGTTGGTTGGTAGGATTTCAATCTTTTGGAATTTTCTGAGGCTCTTTTTGTGGCCTAGTATGTGGTCTATTCTGGAGAATGTTCCATGTGCACTTGAGAAGAATGTATATCCCGCTGCTTTTGGATGTAGAGTTCTATAGATGTCTATTAGGTCCATCTGCTCTACTGTGTTGTTCAGTGCTTCCGTGTCCTTACTTATTTTCTGCCCAGTGGATCTATCCTTTGGGGTGAGTGGTGTGTTGAAGTCTCCTAGAATGAATGCATTGCAGTCTATATCCCCCTTTAGTTCTGTTAGTATTTGTTTCACATATGCTGGTACTCCTGTGTTGGGTGCATACATATTTAGAATGGTTATATCCTCTTGTTTGACTGAGCCCTTTATCATTATGTAGTGTCCTTCTTTATCTCTTGTTACTTTCTTTATTTTGAAGTCTATTTTGTCTGATATTAGTACTGCAACCCCTGCTTTCTTCTCACTGTTGTTTGCTTGAAATATGTTTTTCCATCCCTTGACTTTTAGTCTGTACATGTCTTTGGGTTTGAGGTGAGTTTCCCTGTAAGCAGCATATAGATGGGTCTTGCTTTTTTATCCATTCTGTTACTCTGTGTCTTTTGATTGGTGCATTCAACCCATTAACATTTAGGGTGACTATTGAAAGATATGTACTTATTGCCATTGCAGGCTTTAAATTCGTGGTTACCAAAGGTTCAAGGTTAGCCTCTTTAGTATCTTACTGCCTAACTTAGCTCGCTTATTGAGCTGTTATATACACTGTCTGGAGATTCTTTTCTTCTCTCCCTTCTTGTTCCTCCTCCTCGATTCTTCATATGTTGGGTGTTTTGTGCTGTGCTCTTTCTAGGAGTGCTCCCATCTAGACCAGTCCCTGTAAGATGTTCTGTAGAGGTGGTTTGTGGAAAGCAAATTCCCTCAGCTTTTGTTTGTCTGGGAATTGTTTAATCCCACCGTCATAATTGAATGATAGTCGTGCTGGATACAGTATCCTTGGTTCAAGGCCCTTCTGTTTCATTGTATTAAATATATCATGCCATTCTCTTCTGGCCTGTAGAGTTTCTGTTGAGAAATCTGACGTTAGCCTGATGGGTTTCCCTTTATAGGTGACCTTTTTCTCTCTAGCTGCCTTTAACACTCTTTCCTTGTCCTTTATCTTTGCCATTTTAATTATTATGTGTCTTGGTGTTGCCCTTCTTGGATCCTTTCTGTTGGGGGTTCTGTGTATTTCCGTGGTCTGTTTGATTACTTCCTCCCCCAGTGTGGGGAAGTTTTCAGCAATTATTTCTTCTAAGATACTTTCCATCTCTTTGCCTCTCTCTTCTTCTTCTGGGACCCCTATAATACGGATATTGCTCCTTTTAGATTGGTCACACAGTTCTCTTAATATTGTTTCATTCCTGGAGATCCTTTTGTCTCTCTCTATGTCAGCTTCTATGCGTTCCTGTTCTCTGATTTCAATTCCATCAATGGCCTCTTGCATTCTATCCATTCTGCTTATAAACCCTTCCAGAGTTTGTTTCATTTCTGCGATCTCCTTTCTGGCATCTGTGATCTCTTTCCGGACTTCATCCCATTTTTCTTGCGTATTTCTCTGCATCTCTGTCAGCATGTTTATGATTCTTATTTTGAATTCTTTGTCAGGAAGACTGGTTAGGTCTGTCTCCTTCTCTGGTGTTGTCTCTGTGATCTTTGTCTGCCTGTATCTTTGCCTTTTCATGGTGATAGGAATAGTCTGCAGAACTGGGACGAGTGACGGCTGGAAGGACTTCCTTTCTTCGTGGTTTGTGGCCCTCCTCTCCTGGGAGAACAGCGGCCTCTAGTGGCTTGTGCTGCGCAGCTGCGCGCAGACAGGGTTTCTGCTTCCTGCCCGGCTGCTATGGAGTTAATCTCCGCTGTTGCTGTGGGCGTGGCCTGGCTCGGGCAGCTACTCCAAAATGGTTGAGTCGCGTTGGAGCAGGAGCTGCTGGGAGGCTATTTATCTCCGTAAGGGGCCTCCCTGCTCCCTGCAGCCCAGGGGTTAGGGTGCCCAGAGATCCCGGATTCCCTACCTCTGGATTAAGTGACCCGCCCTGCCCCTTTAAGACTTCCAAAAAGCACCCGCCAAAACAAAACAACGACCACAAAAAAAACAAGAAAAAAAATTTTTTTAATTAAAAAAAAAAAAAAAAAATTTTTTAATTAAAAAAAAAAGGTGGTCGTTTGTTTTTCTTTATTCTCCGGTGCCAGCCTCAGGCCTCTGCTCACCGGTTTTTCTGCCCTGTTTCCCTAATATTGGGGTCCCTGTCCCTTAAGACTTCCAAAAAGCGCTCGCCAAAACAAAGCAGCAAAAAAGCAAAAAAAAAAAAAAATGGTCGCGCGCTTTTCTTATGTCCTCTGTCGTCCAGCCTCCAGTGCCTGCTCACTGTTCGTGCTGCCCTGTTTTCCCAGTATCTAGGGCCCTGCACTCTGGCCCGGATGGCTGGGGCTGGGTGTTCGGCAGCCCTGGGATCCGTCTCCCTCCCGCTCCGCCTGCTCTTCTCCCGCCGGGAGCTGGGGGGAGGGGCGCTCGGCTCCCGCGGGGCCGGGGCTTGTATCTTACCCCCTTCGCGAGGCACTGGTTTCTCTCAGGTGCGGATGTGGTCTGGATATTGTCCTGTGTCCTCTGGTCTTTATTCTAGGAAGGGTTGTCTTTGTTATATTTTCATAGATATATGCTGTTTTGGGAGGAGATTTCCGCTGCTCTACTCACGCCGCCATCTTCCGCCCCACCCGTAAAATTGCTTCTTGAATGTGATTTTTATTTTCCACCTTTGAGAGAAGAAGAAAAATACTTCAGGATGAATTTTGTTACCAGATTTTTTACATTAAATGTTTAGTAAAATCATGCATTTTCACAGTTCTGTCCAAACTCTCAAGCTGAAGCTCTTTCCACATTTAAAAAGTTGTTAGTGGATTAAACTTTTGTACCTTAGAAGAAAAATTGTTTGTTTGGTATTTATCTTCCTCTTACTTAATGTGAAAATACTGAATTCCCAGCTTTATGTTCTGGGCACTCTGCTGAATATGATTGTTTTTTGTCCCCTTATTTAAATTTTTTTTCCAGAGCATTCCATGGTAAAGACCTTTTTCTTATAGTTCAATTTCCAAACCATGGCGGACAGGTTGATGACTTGGACATACGGTCCCATACAAACGATACAGTTGGTTCAGTACGGCGATGCATTCTCAATCATATTAAAGCAAATGTGGCCCACACAAATATTGAACTCTTTGTGGGTGGTGAGCTTATAGATTCTGAAGATGACAGAAAGCTAATGGGACAGTTACACTTAAAAGATAAATCAGTAAGTACATATAATTTTCAAATATTTCCCCAAAAGTTAAACAGTTGAAACTTCTCATGTATTTACTGGATGTTTCTTCAGCATCTATTGTGTGCAGTCTTCTTTGTTAGGTGTTTGGGTTATTATCCTGTATAACGTAGGTTATTGTGACAGTAGTGTATTATAGAAAATAAACTTCTCATTGCTTATCTTGGGTAGGATTTTTAAAAAATATATTTCTAAAATTAAAGCATGAATTTTTAAAGTCTTTTTGAATCTACGTATCATTGCCATACTTTGTTGAAGATACTTTCTCTTGTTTTTGCTACTATTTTATACTATGATTTCTAGGTAATTACAGCCAAACTTACACAAGTGAGTTCCAACATGCCTTCAAGCCCTGATAGTTCTTCTGATTCTTCTACTGGATCTCCTAGAAACCATTATAATCACTACAGTGATGGCCCCAGTCCAGAAGTGGAAAGTTGTTTGCCTGGGGTAGTAAGTAGCTGCTATATATATAAGGCATTGCTCTTCTTTGGGAACACAACTATATGTAAAGAATACTTTTTCTGAGGACTTTGTAACTTTATAGATGGGCAAATATCAAATAAAATTACTCTTAACTATTAACTTTTGATGAATTTGTTAATTTTTGAAATTCAAAATGCAATTACCTTATAGTTATTATACTGTTTGCATAGAAATAATCTATTACAGTGGAACAAAAAGTACTATTAAACATGCACATGTAGAAAATACTACTGTACCATCAGTCATTTCTCTGGAAATGTTTGTAAAGGTGATCTGCTGTCTTTCTCATATCTAAAAAACAACTTATGCTTTTCTCATACTCTGTTCCCCTTTCTCCCTTATGAATTGTTACAGGTACAGCAACACCAGCCACTTCATGTCAGGGTGATTTGCGTCTTGTCAGTAACTGTTTTAGCAATCTAGTCAGCAGTAGTTACCCCTGAAGGGGTGAAGTGCCTTCTGCATAGATAGCCTCTGAGGGCTTGGAAGGTCCATAGTTTGTTTACAAAATCAGAACACTTGTCACAAAGAAATTAACCTAATTAGCTTAGAAAGATTAATAAGTTGCTAAATTTGCAACTTAAAGATCAGTGGATTTATAAAAGTAAAAAGGTGGGGAATGCAGATAATTTCAGGAATTAAAAATGGCAAATGCAAAAGAAGTGCTGAAGAAATAGGAAATTCATTTAGGGACAGTGAAGAGATTAATTTTGAATAAGAACTTTATGACATAGTTTATAGGTAAATTTTTTTGTATTCTATATTCCAGATAATGTCACTGCATCCCAGATATATCTCTTTCCTTTGGCAAGTTGCAGACTTAGGTAGCAATCTGAATGTGCTACCTCTTAGAGATGGAGCAAGAGTACTTATGAAACTTATGCCTCCAGGTAAGAAAATTGCCTAGATTCCCACTCCCACCCCCTAAATGCTGAGAAGTAGATTAAAAATAGATTACTTCCCATGAGGTATTTTTCATACTAGTCTGTTACAAGGATCACCATGTGAGCCATAAACATTGATAATGCGAAATTTTCCACAGATAGACAAATAATACTTAGGAGAATGTAATTTAAGAAAAGAATTTTAATTAACTAATGCATGTATTAAAAATCTAGGATTCTTCAGAGGCTATAATTGAAGAAAACAATATTCTCCCTCACCCATCCTCACCCTCCATTTCTTTTTTAAAGAGAGAACCATTTTCAACATGTAGCCTCTACTTACTGCCTATACCAAATTTTCTCTAAGTAGTGTTTGTTCATACCATTATTTTTTATGCCATTTAGATATTACTAAATGCTGATTTAGTTTAATGTAGATGGAGATTATTTGTTACATCCTCTCACATCCTTCTGGTCATCTCAGAAAGTTTGCTTAAATATGTATTAATTCACACTGTCAACATTGTGCAAATAGTATGAAAATATTGGGCTTAAAGTATGTTCTCAACATTGAAAAAAGAAAGACTGTATGTTTTAGTATCCTATGTTAGTTAGACCTATTTATACTAGATTTTAAAATTCCCTCCACTTTGATTAGCTTGTTTTTCTGTGAATTTTTTACTAAATTTCCCACATCCCTTCTAATAGTTTCTTAAAATAGCATAGCTAGCATGTGTTATATCATGTTTTCATGGTATTTCCTCCTGTTGTTCCTGTCTGGTTGTTCTCTTTGATACAGTTAACTGCTCTGAGACTAATTTATGTAACTTCCCTGTGGTGAATTCTCTGGTGCTCTTTTGTCTTAGGTATTTCTTGAGTCAGTCCTCATCTTGGTGAAGGCACACCCTCCAAAAATGGGTACATGGGAAGCAGATTTTTTTTAATAGTTTTTCTGAATACAGTTAAACCCTCACTTGTAGTAGTATGGTTTCTTTGTGTTGTGCATAGAGTTGAAGATTGAAAATTTGTTCCATTACAGTTCCTTGGGAAGTGGGAAGTCTGAAGCCATAATTTCCTTTCTGTTTGGGAGCCTTTTTTTTTTTTTTGGTATCATTCATCTACAATTACATGAGGAACATTGTGTTTACTAGATTCCCCCCATCACCACATTCCCCCCATATACCCCTTTACAGTCACTGTCCATCAGTGTGGAAGTCTTTTTTAAAGTGCTTGAATTCTGAAATCTTATGATGGATTTTTGTATGTGTTTTTTCTCTTCTGGGAGAGGCTACTCAACATTGTCAGTCAAAAGACTAACTGCTTCACATGTGAATGTTTGCTTTTTTGGTGTTTTGCTCGTATGTACTTATGCTTCATTTATGCTTTTGAAATTTTTTATACTTGAGAAAGTGCTATTGGGATTAAGTCCATTTTGCATGAAATTTTGCCTCCCCTATTCTACGTTTTTTTTTTTTTAATTAAGTTGATATAACAACATTTTTTACCTATTTGTTGTAATGTTTTTGTGGTTTTCTCCCCTGTTACTTCACATATGGTTCCTATTCTTTTTTTTTTTTTGGACATTTCCAGTGTTCCTGCTGTGATAGGACATTTGTGATCCATTAAACCTCATATTGTTAAAAAAAAATGCACTCCAGAGCCTGTGTTACAAAGACCAGTAAAATTTTATTGCTGTAAAGTACTGAATTGTTCTGTGGTAAGGCGAGTCAAGAGACTCAGACAGATTTTATTTCCAACAAAAATTCATGAAATTAAAGATGGTTACATCCGTACAAGTAAGTGAAATTCACTGTGGACTCTACTGATTGAATACACATGATAGGGTCAGATTCTTTCCACAGAGTATTTGCTAATTAATAATACAGTCAGTGAATGACTATATGGTATACACATACCTTATTGCACAAGCTTTGTAAATCTTTCTTCCTCAGTCTTTTTCTGTTTCACATGTACTGTTCCCATGCAAAGTTAACATTTTAGCAGATTCCACTCATGTTGTACTGAAGTAGTGTTTTCTCAACTTCCTTGAAAATATTTACTTACGTAGTTGTTATATGCAGGTTGTATTTTAGTCACTAAAGAGTTGACGTTGACTCAGCCTAAGCAACTACTGAGCAGCAGCATTAATCTATCAACTCATCATGGACCAGGAAAAATGAGTCATTTTTGTTTTTATTTTCTTACTGTGGTAAAAATATGTATGACAGAATCTGCCATTCAGTTACTTATGAATGGATAATTGAGTAGCATTGATTATATGCACAATATTCGACAGTTATATTATGATCACCACTGTTTCTAGTGCCTTTTTTTTTTAACTTACAACATCTCCAATGCTCTCAACTCTGTAATTTTTTCTTGCCGAAAGACTAATACTTTTAAAGAAGTTTATTTTCTGTGTACATATTTCTTCAACTGCTGCAATCGGCCATACTTAATGTCCTTATTAAAGTTAAATGGCTTTTATTTTTTATCTACCAAATGAACAGATTTCCCTACTCCAGCTCTGGAATCAGCCATTTTTTTGAAACCCAGTTACTACTAGTGTTAAATGATCTGTAGAAGCTAAGTCGTGGGTGCTAAGTGTTCATTGCGTTAACATATATGTTGCTGCTCGCATCTCCTCACAGTAAACAGAAGTAGGAATTACATATATGTATATATACATATGCTCATTTTCTCACCTGCTGTATGAAAGTCTGTGTATCTATCTACACAAAAATGATGCGATCACACCAATGCTCCTAAGTACAGTCCAATACTTGAGTCTACTTTTGTTTTCTCTCTTTTTATATTTGAAACTTAACTTCTGGCAGTGACAAACCTCATTCCATCTTATCCTTTCATAGGTATTCTTACTTGATTAATCCTATAATTAATCTTACCTCTCTATTAGCATTCTTCTCCATATTCTCTCACAGAGCCTGACCTGCATCACTTCTTAAGGTTGTCCTTCCACATAAAACAATTGTTTTTAATTTATTTTGATATCATTAATGTACAATTACATGAACAATATTATGATTACTAGACTCCCCCTATTATCATATCCCCCCATATGCCCCATTACAGTCACAGTCCGTCAGCGTACTAAGATGCTAAAGAATCATTACTTGTTTTCTCTGTATATACTACATTTCCCGTGTCCTACCCCCTGCTACATTATGTGTGCTAATCATGATGCCCCGTTTTCTTTCCCTCTTATCCCTCAATTCCCTCCCATCCTTCCCAGTCCCTTTCCTTTTGATAATTGTTAGTCCATTCTTGAGTTCTGTGAGTCTGCCGCTGTTTTGTTCCTTCCGTTTTCACTTTGTTCTTATACTCCACAGATGAGTGAAATCATTTGGTACTTGTCTTTCTCCATCTGACTTATTTCACTGAGTGTAATACCCTCTCGCTCCATCCATGTCGTTGCAGATGGTACACTTTGTTTTCTTCTAATGGCTGAGGTACTCCATTGTGTATATGTACCACATCTTCTTTATCCATTCATCTACTGATGGACACTGACGTTGCTTCCATTTCTTGGCTGTTGTAAATAGTGCTGTGATAAACGTAGTAGTGCATATGTCTTTCTCAAGCGGAGCTGTTGCAATCCTAGGGTAAATTCCTAGGAGTGGAATTCCTGGGTCAAATGGTATTTTTACTTTGAGTTTTTAAAGGAGCCTCCGTATTGCTTTCCACAATGGTTGAACTAGTTTACATTCCCACCAGCAGTGTAGGAGGGTTCGCCTTTCTCCACATCCTCGCCAACATTTGTTGTTGTTTGACTTTTGGATGTTGGCCATCGTAACTGGTGTGAGGTGATATCTCATTGTGGTTTTAATTTGCATTTCTCTGATGATTAGCGATGTGGAGCATCTTTTCACGTGCCTGTTGTCCAACTGAATTTCTTCTTTGGAGAAGTGTCTGTTCAGGTCGTCTGCCCATTTTTTAATTGGTTTGTTTGCTTTTTGTTTGTTGAGCTGTGTGAGCTCTTTATGTAATTTGGATGTCAACCCTTTATCAGATATGTCATTTATGAATATATTCTCCCATACTGTAGGATGTCTTTGTGTTCTATTGATGGTGTCCTTTGCTCTACAGAAGCTTTTTAGTTTGGTATAGTCCCACTTTTTCATTTTTGCTTTTGTTTCCCTTGCCCAGGGAGAAATGTTCATGAAGCAGTTGCTCATGTTTATGTCCAATAGATTAGAGTTTTTTGGTTGCACGACTTACATTCAGGTCTTTGATGCATTTTGAGTTTACTTTTGTGTATGGGGTTAGACAGTATTCCAGTTTCATTCTCTTAAATGCACCTGTCCAGTTTTGCCAACACCAGCTGTTGAAGAGGCTGTCCTTTCCCCATGGTATACCCATGGTTCCTTTATCATATTTTAATTGACCATATATGCTTGGGTTTATATCTGGACTCTGTATCCTGTTTCACTGGTCTGTGGGTCTGTTCTTGCGCCAGTACCAAATTGTTTTGATTACAGTGGCTTTGTAGTAGAGCTCGAAGTCAGGAAGCGCAACTCCCCCTGCTTTATTCTTCCGTCTCAGGATTGCTTTGGCTATTCAGGGTCTTTTGTCATTCCAATTGAATTTTAGGACCATTTGCTCTAGTTCATTGAAGAATGCTGTAGGTACTTTGATAGGGATTGCAGTGAATCTGTTTATTGCTTTATGCAGGATGGCCATTTTGACAATATTAATTCTTCCTAGCCAAGAGCATGGAATGAATTTCCATTTATTACTGTCCTCTTTAATTTTTCTTAAGAGTGCCCCGTAGTTTGCAGGTATAGGTCTTTCACTTGCTTGGTTAGGTTTGTTCTTGGGTATTTTATTCTTTTTGATGCAATTGTGAATGGAATTGTTGTCCCGATTTCTCTTTCTGCTATTTCATCATTAGTGTACAGGAAAGCAACAGATTTCTGTGTATTAATTTTGTATCCTGCAACTTTGCTGAATTCAGATTTTAGATCTGGTTGTTTTGGAGTGGATTCTTCAGGGTTTCCTATGTACAGTATCATGTAGTCTGCAGACAGGGACAGTTTAACTTCTTCCTTTCCAATCTGGATGCCTTGTATTTCTTTGTATTGTCTGATTGCCATGGCTGGGACCTCCAAAACTATGTTGAATAAAAGTGGGGAGAGTGGGCGTCCTTGTCTTGTTCCCGATCTTAAAGGAAAAGCTGTGTGTCTGTCATTTATGGCCTTCATTGTGTTGAGGCGCTTGCCCTCTGTACCCATTTTGTTGAGAGATTTTATCATGAATGAATGTTGAATTTTGTCGAATGCTTTTCCAGCGTCTATGGAGATGATCATGTGGTTCATGTGGTTTTTGTCCTTCTTTTTGTCGATGTAGTGGCTGATGATGGATTTTTGGATGCTGTACCATCCTTGCATCCCTGGGATGAATCCCACTTGATCATGGTGGATGATCCTTTTGATGTATTTTTGAATTCTGTTTGCTAATATTTTGTTGAGTATTTTTGCATGTGTGTTCATCAGGGATATTGGTCTGTAATTTTCCTTTTTTGTGGGGTCTTTGTCTGGTTTTGGTATTGGAGTAATGTTGGCTTCCTAAAATGAGTTTGGGAGTATTCCCTCCTCTTCTACTTTTTGGAGAACTTTAAGGAGGATGGGTGTTAGGTCTTCACTAAATGTTTGATAAAATTCAGTGGTGAAGTCATCTGGTCCGGGAGTTTTGTTCTTAGCTAGTTTTTTGGTTACCAGTTCAGTTTCTTTGTTTGTATTTGGTCTATTCAGATTTTCTGTTTCTTCCTTGGTCAGCCTTGGAAGGTTTTATTTTTCCAGAAAGTTGTCGATTTCTTCTATGTTATCCAGTTTGTACCATATAATTTTTCATAGTATTCTCTCATAATTCTTTGTATTTCTGTGTTATCCGTAGTGATTTTTCCTTTCTTATTTCTGATTCTGTTTATGTGTGGAGACTCTCTTTTTTTCTTGATAAGTCTGGCTAAGGTTTATCTTTTTTGTTTATTTTCTTGAAGAATCAGCCCCCCCTTTCATTGATTCTTTCAATTGTTTTATTCTTCTCAAATTTATTTATTTCTGCTTTAATCTTTATTATGTCCCTTCTTCTACTGACTTTGGGCCTCATTTGTTCTTCCTTTTCTAGTTTGATTAATTGTTAGTTTAGAGTGTTCATTTGGGATTGTCCTTCTTTCCTGAGGTTGGCCTGTATTGCAATATATTTCCCTCTTAGCGTTGCCTTTGCTGCGTCCCACAGATTTTGTGTTATTGAATTATGGGTGTCATTTGTCTCTGTATATTGCTTGATCTCTTGTTTTTATTTGGTCACTGATCCATTGATTGATTAGGAGCATGTTATTAAGCCTCCATGTGTTTGTGGGCTTTTTCGTTTTCTTTCTGTAATTTATTTCTAGTTTCATACCTTTGTGATCTGAGAAGCTGGTTGGTACAATTTCAGTGTTTTGGAATTTATTGAGGTTCTTCTTGTGGCCTAGTGTATGATCTGTTCTTGAAAATGTTCCATGTGCACTTGAGAAGAAAGTGTATCCTGTTGCTTTTGGATTCCTTCCACATAAAATTTAAGCAAAGCACTACTAAAAACAATAATTCGTGTCTTTTAGAGATAACCTGGACTGCCCACTCAGTAATCTCAGTGTACTGTATATGTACTCTTTTGATATGTATTAAACATTTCGAAATGGTAAAAGAGGAATAAATACCATAGAGGTAAGGCCACTGAATGAAGGTGGAAATCTGAAAAAAGGGGGACATAGAAGGAAGTGTGGGTCAAGAGCAATACAAAGATGGGAATAATTTTCTTATGGTAGAGCTGAAAGAGCTTGAACAAGTGTAGCTGTCAAGCTAATGCCTTTTTTTCTTCTTATTTGAATGTTACTTACGTGTCACTGTTCTGGCTCCCCTTCTTCAGGGAACTCTTATCTGAACAAGCTAAACTTCTGTATTATACTGACATTATTCCCCTGTTTGCCAATTGAATATGACCTAATTGGTGTTCAGAAGTGTGTTTGTGTACGACAGGCTGTATTACTTGTTTTCTGCTCTTATTGATAGGTTTCTTGTTTCGTTCTCTTCCTTACGTGGCCACTTGTTTCCACTGAAATAATTTTTCATTATTACAAAGCCAACTTTTTATATTGTACTAAATTTAAAGCTACATAACATAATACACCTCATTTTGTGTTTCCAGAGAACAAGGATATTCTTTTATGTATCCATAGAAGACTTTATGTAGATCAGAATGTCTAACATCTTTGATACTTTTGAAAACTAACCAGTTGTTTTTTGTACATTCTGTCGAATTGGGCTTTGTATGCTTTCTCGTTATCATGTCATTTAAAAAATATTTTGGTACAATTCACTTTAACAAAAACTTTACCGTCTTAATGTGTTATTTTTTATTAAGTGTATTTCTATTGTGCAGGAAACCTCCAAAACTTTTCCCGCTTAAAAAACTGGAACTCTATACCCATTAAACAAAAATTCTCCATTTATCCTCTTCTCCTAGCTCCTAGCAACCAGTATTCCACTTAATTAATGAGGTTTTAACTTCTCTGGATACCTTATATAAGTGGTCTCATACAGTCTCTCTTTTTATGTGACTAGTGGCTTGTTCATTTCGCCTGATGTCCTTAAAATTCATCCATGTGTAAAGTATGGCCGATTTGATTTCCTTTCTTTTTAAGGCTGAGTCTATTCCACTGTAGGCTTGTAATTTCGGGCTAGCTCCCTGTGCACTAGGGGAAACTTCAAACCGTTCAGGGGAGGGCTCTTGACTTTGAACGGGAAAGAACTCTTGAGCAGGTCAGACAAGTGTAGGTAAGGAAGGAATTCATTAAAACGAGAGCAGCAGCCACACAGGCAGCAGAGAGAAGGAAGAGCAGAGGGAGGACAGGGAAGTTCACTGAACTCCTCTTCCGTTCATGGAAAATCTTTTGCTAACTCCTAAAGCCAGGGTCACCTGGTATCTGGTGTGATCCTGAATCCATATGGCACGAGAACTAAGTCCCTACCACCCCAGGATTTTGGGGAGGCACAGAGCACTGGATGTAGTGAGATTATGTTCTGATAACTTACAAAAGGCAATCAGGAGATTTTCAGGCAGGCTGATAAAGAGCATGATCATACAGCTGCAGCCCTGTCCCGGTCACTCAGGTGGCAAGTACCTGCAAGTCAAAATCAGAGATCTCAGTAGTCCCTCCCTACTTGTTTGAAGTAAAAAAAAGGAGCATGAAGACTTGTACTGAAGTCCAGAAAATAGGATGTGAAATGGCGAAGTGGCAAGAACACTTCTACTGGAAAAGTGAAGAGACAAAACACAGTTAGGTTGAGCAGTAAGAAGTCTTTATTTCAGGCAAAAGTACACACTTGAAGAAAGGGGAGTGCAGGCAACCCCAAAGAGGAGATGCACTTTAAGGCTTAGAATTCGGATTTTTAAGGGTTTCAGGAGTGGGGCAATAGACTATGGGTGGTGGAGGTGCAGGCTTGACAAGTGGTCTCATGAATGTCTGTCTATTGTGGGAGACATTATGTTGTCTGTAGAATGTCCTCTAGATATTCTGTCAGATAAACTTAAAACACAAGGAATTTATTGATCCTGTTCTTCTCTACAGTAGTGGTTATTCTCAAGCAGTGGGGACATGTCATTTAGGAGTGCTTGCCTTGCCTTAAAATAGTCTGTTACTGTCTGATTGCCATAAAGTATGTTAGTAATCTAACCCCTTTTACTGACTGGTGTTTAAAATAGAATGAATCAGCCTCAGATGTACTCTCTCTTGTTCTTACTGTACTTTTTATATATCAGTATTTACCTTTATCATTGAGTCCCCCACCATACCCCATTGCAGTCACTGTCCATCAGTGTAAAGACTTGCAAAATATATACATTTTTAGGTATTGGCAAAAACAATTAATCATAATGCTTGTCCCATGTCCCTACCCTACCTCAGCAACAAATTTTTGTTGAACAATTCATCTGTCAGCATATGCCTAATGTTCCCCTGTTTAGGCTATTATTAATAATGCTGGTATGGACAATTTTGCACAAGTTTTGGTCTGGGCATATACTTGCACTTTTCTTGGATGTAGACTTGGGAGAGAAATTGCTGGTCAATAACAGTAATCTTGTGTGTGACATCAGGGAAGTGCCAAATTGTACTTCAAAGTAGGTGCCCCATTTTTTCTGTTCTCTCAAGTAAGATACAGGGGTCCTAATTCGTATCACCAGTTTTCACCAATACCTGTCACTGTTTTTAATATCATCATCTCATCATAGTTGTGTTTTTAAGTGGCCTCTCGTTATGGCTTTGATCTGTCCCTGTTGGCTAATGATGCTGAGTATTTTTTCATGTGCTTATGAGCCATATGTGTGTCTTGGAGCAGTATCTAGTCACAGCCTTTGCTTGTATTTTTAATTAGATTATCTGTCTTACTCCATTGTAAATGTTCTTGATACATTCAGATACAAGTCCTCTTTGATTTACGAATACTTCCTCCCATTCTGGGCGTTCTGTTTTCACTCTCCAAGTAGTATCCTCTGATGCACAAAAGACTTAGTTTTGACATAGTCCCTCTTACTTATTTTTCCTCTTGTTACTTGCACTTTGGGCATTGTATGTAAGCAGTAATCTCTAATACAGAATCATTTGTTTTTCCAAGAGGGGATTATCTTTTTATTGTGTCTTCTGATTATGCGTTTGTGGGTTTTTCTATGCCCAATTGTCTCTGTAATATGAAAGGAAATACAAGCTTTTCCTAACTTCTAGGTATACTTTAGGAAACAGTCTCTTACGCTGTTTTGTTTTTAAGTTACATCTTCTCTTGAAAGTTATTTAATTTTATTTCATTAAAGGATCAACAGTTCAAGCATAATAAGAGGCAAATCATTGAGACCTTGGTGGGAGGAGCTTGTGTTATTTGAGTTTCAAAAACGAATTCCTCTTCAGTGTGGGGTTTTTGTTTTCTTTTTCTTTTTCCAGTAGATGAAGCACGTGTTGATTTGAGGTCTCTAGATAGGAAACTGTTGCCTTTGTATTTTGGTTGGTGATTAAAGAGCCCTAGTTGATCATTCGGGAGTCCAGTACTGGTTGTCTTGTAACATTTGATCTCAGAAATGATATTTATTGATGTTCCATATTCAAAATAAACTCTTGAATGTATCAAATGTGAGATGTTAAGAACATATGTATTGCCTTACTACACTGATGGACAGTGACTGCAATGGGGTATGGCGGGGGACTCAGTAATAAAGGTAAATGTAAAAACCACATTGTTTTTCTTGTGGAACCTTCATAAGAGTGCATAATAATGACACCTTAATGAAGAGTTAATTAAATTGTTTTTAAAAGAACATTATATATTGTATTTTACTCTGGGCTGTGTCTGGTTTTTTTGACAGATAGCATAACAATAGGAAAATTAAGAACTGTTTGTTTGGACCATGCAAAACTTGGAGAAAATATCCTTGAACCGTCTCTTGATTCACTTTTCTGTGGTCCTTCTGCCTCCAGAGTGCTATACCTAACAGAGGTTGGTGTTTTTCCTATTCAAAACTATAATTTCTACATCATACAGTGATATGAAGAACATATGTAAGATTTTGAAATAATTTGAATTAGTTAATTGTTTCAAATTATTATGTGAAACAGTGAAGAATTTCTTAGTTTCCATAAAGGAAATGGAAGTTATAGATTCATTTTTTATTACCCTTTAATGCAGTTTTCATCCCACGCCCCCTTTTCTTTCTAGGTAGTTTATGTCCTGTTAATGCCTGCTGGTGCATCTTTGGCAGATGATTCCCCTGACTTTCAGTTTCACTTCTTGAAAAGTGGTGGCTTATCCCTTGTACTGAGTATGCTAACAAGTAATAACTTCCTGCCAAATACAGATACGGAAACTCGGAGAGGTGCTTACTTCAATAGTCTTAAAATAGCTAAACTGTTGTTAACTGCCATTGGCAGTGGCCATGTTCGAGCTATAGCAGAAGCATGTCAGCCAGCTGCAGATGGTGCAGATACCATAAAAACGGTAAATTTTTAAAATCTTTAAAACGAGTTGTGTTTAATACTTAATTTTTTAAAATTTAACTTCTCAGTGGCTCTTTAGAGAATGCAAATTTAAGTCAATATGTTGTCGTATTTGTACTGAAATGTATAGGTATTCTTTAAGGATTATATTAATCTCAGAGGACGCCTCATCCCTTTACATCCTTTTTGAGCTTCAGTTGTTTGTCTCATAAAAACTGTAGCTGAATATTTTAATTCATACCTGAAAGATATTTAAAAAACAGTAATGGTAACAGAAATATTTAATCAGCATGTTGCCCATCTCTCCTCTGCCGTGACTAACATAACCACCACAACTAACAAAGACTCTTGGACATGCATCAAGGTATCATCCTTGATGCATGTCATTGAATTTTCTTAAGATATGCTGAGATTTAATGCGTGGATAGAATGTAGCGTCCAGTTCGCACTAACTTTTGAGTTCTTTTATTTACATTACAAGTGAAAGTTTTATTAAATTACTGGCTGAAGGTAAAATGGTTTGGGGTGAATAATTTTAGAAATGAGCTTGATTCTTAGGGAAATTTGAATAATGGCTACACCTATGATATTTAGAATTTTCATTATTTTACGTAGGATTATAGTGTTGTAGATTTTGTTTCAAAGAAAGAATCATGCTAAGGCATTTCAAATAAAATAAACTGCCTGGGATTTTCTAAAATAATTCTGGGGAGGTAGGCACAGTTAATGTGTATTGATACAGTGAAACAAGTTGGCCTTTTACTGATAATTATTGAAACAAAGTAATGTGTACTTAATGGTTATTCGCACAGTTAACCTTTGAAGAATACAGGGGTTTAGGAGCACTGATACCCCTGCCAGCCCAACACAGTCAAAAATCTGTGTGTAACTTTTGATCCACCAAAAACTTGACTAATAGCCTACTGTTGACTTCCTATTTTGTAAGTCAAAATTAAAATCTAAAAAAATTTTAAAAAGTGTAAATCTGAAGAGGTAAAATAATTTGGTCCAAATAAGAAAAATGACCTCAGAATAGCTCAGTGAGTAAACAGACTGCACCTATTCTTTCTGCTCTTCTAACTTTTTTTTCGGTCTACTTATTCTAGCAATAATTAAGAGTCATGTTAAACATTTCCAACTGTAAAATGGAAGAACACCAGTCCTGAACAGTTGTGAGAGGACTAGAATGGCTTAGCCTATCTGTTACCAACAAGATCATCCACATGGTGCTAAAGACCTATAGTGTGCAGTAAGATAGGAAAAAATGGGGCAGAGATGGTGATTAAAAGGAGGCATAAGGGAGTTTTCTGGAGAACTAGCCTGTTTCTTTATTTGGGTGGTGGTTATATAGGTGTGTTCAGTTTACGAACACTCATAATAAATCTGTACTTCTTACATACATATATTCATGAATAAATAGTTAAAGGATGGAAGAACAGATTAGAAAAATTTTTCCATCTGTAATTGTGGGTTTGTCTATTTTTCCCTTTAGATTTGTCAAATTTCCTTTCATGTATTTTTCAAGTATTGTTTGGTACATCTACATTTATGATTGTTATGTCTTTGTGACAAATTATTTCAACTTGGTGTTCCTTTTTATTTTTTGTAATATTTTTTGTTCTTAAATCTACATAATATGATCTTTTTGTTTTTAATTAAAGCATCAATGATACACAATCTTGTGATGGTTTCAAATTCACAATACATTGCTTCAACATTCACCTATACTATCAGTCCTCACCACCTCCAGTGTGGTCACTGTTCGTCATTGAACTCAGATATTACAGAGTCATTACATCATTACCTGTGTTCTCCATAAGTATTACCGTCCCAGTGACCAACATGGATCGTGATTGCATTATTGTGCCCCTTAGTCCCCTTCTCTCACCCCCGCACCCATCCCAGCCCTCCCTTTTGGTAACCACAACTCCCTTCATGGTGTCTATGGTCTAGTGCTGTTCTGTTCCTTCTCTTTTGCTTCCTGCTTATGCTCCACAAATGAGTGAAATAATTTGGTACTTGTCTTTCTCCATCTGGCTTATTTCACTGAGCGTAATACCCTCTAGCTCCATCCGTGTTGTTGCAAATGGTAGGATTTGTTTTCTTCTTATGGCTGAATAGTAATCCATTGTGGATTTGTACCACATCTTCTTTATCCATTCATGTACTGAAGGGCACTTAGGTTGCTTCCATATATGGGCTATTGTATACAGTGCAGCAATAAGCATAGGGGTGCATACGTCTTTTTGAATCAGTGGTCTTGATTACTTCAGGTAAATTCCTAGAAGTGGAATTACTGAGTAAAATGGTATCTCTGTTTTAGTTTTTTGAGAAATCTGCATATTACTTTCCACAGTGGTTGAACCAATTTCCATTCCCATGAACAGTGTCAGAAGGCTCCCCTTTCTCCACGTCCTTGCCAGCATTTGTTGTTTCTTGGATAGCATTGTCTGTTGGATAGTGGCTTTCCTAAGTGGTGTGATATGGTAACTCATTGTGGTTTTATTTTTCATTTCCCTGATGATTAGCAATGTGGAGCATCCTTACATGTGCCTATTGGCCATCTGTATTTCTTTGGAGAAGTATCTGTTCAGATGCTTCACCCAATTTTTCCATTGGGTTATATGTTATGGAGTGTTAAGGCATGTGAAGTCTTTACGTAGTTTGGATATTAACTCCTTATCAGATGAATCATTTACAAATACATTCTTCCATACTGCAGGATGCCATATTGTTCTGCTGATGGTGTTGTTTGCTGTACAGAAGCTTTTCAGTTTGTCGTAGTCCCAGTTGTTCATTTTTTATTTTGTTCCCTCACCAAGGATATGTGTTCAGGTAAAGGTTGCTCATGTTTATGTTCAGGAGATTCTTACCTATGTTTCTTTCTGAGAGTTTTATAGCATCATGACTTACATTCAGGTCTTTGATCCATTTTGAGTTTTACTTTTGTGTATAAAGTTAGACAATCATCCAGTTCATTCTCTTACATATAGCTGTTCTGTTTTGCCAACACAAGAGGCTGACTTTTCCCCATTGTATATTCATGGCTCCTTTAACATAATTTATAATTGACCATATGTGTGTGGGTTTACTTCTGAGCTCTCTATTCCTTTCCATTCATCTATGGGTCTGTTCTTGTGCCATTACCAAACTGTTTTGATTACTGTGGCTTTGTAGTAGAGCTTGAAATTAGAGAGTGTAATCCCTCCCAGCTTTGTTCTTCCTTCTCAGGATTGTTTTGGCTGTTCAAGGTCTTTTGTGGTTTCACACTTAATTTTATGATTATTCTGTCTAGATCTTGAAAAATGCCATTGGTATTTTCATAGGTATTGCATTGGATCTGTAAATTACTTTGGGCAAGATGGCCATTTTGACGATATTAATTCTTCCTGTCCATGAGCACAGGATAGATTTCTATTTATTGGTGTCTTAATTTCTCTCACGAGTACCTTGTTTTCAGAGTAAAGGTATTTCACCTCCTTGGTTAAGTTTATTCCCAGGTATTTTATTCTTTTTGATGCAGTTGTAAATGGGGTTGTTTTCCTGTTTTTGCTTTCTGCTAATATATTGCTACTATAAAGGAATGTACCATATTTCTGTGTATTAATTTTATATCCTGTAACTTTGCTGAATTCAGTTATTAGTTCTAACTATTTTTGGTGGTGTCATTAGGGTTCTCTACATATAACACCATGTCATCTACAAATAGTGACAGTTTAACTTCTTCCCTATCAATTTTGATGCCTTTATCTCTTGGTGATTTTTTTTGCTGTGGCTAGGATCTCCAGCCACTTTTATGTTGAACACAAGTGGTCAGAGTGGGCATCCTTGTCTTGTTCCTGATGTTAGAGGAAAACCTTTCAGCGTTTTGCTCTTAAAAGGATTATTTTGACCGTGGGTTTGTTGTGTATGGCCTTAATTATGTTGAGGTATGTACCCTCTATGCCCATTTAATTGAGAGTTTTTCTCATGAATAGATGTTGAGCTGTGTCAAATGCTTTTACAGCATCAATTGAGACGATGGTGTGATTTTTGTCATCCTTCTTGTTGATGTGATGTGTGATACTGATTTACTTTCAAATATTGTATGATCCTTGCCTCCCTGGAAGAAATCTCACTTGGTCATGATGGTTGATCTTTTTGATATGTGTTTGAATTTGGTTTGCTAATAATTTCTTGAGGATTTTTGCATCTGTTCATAATGAATATTTGTCTCTAATTTTCTTTTTTTGTGGTGTCCTTGTCTGGTTTTGGTATCGCAGTGATGCTCGTTTTGTAGAATGAGTTTGGGAGTATTCCTTCCTCTTGTACTTTTTGAAATGCTTTAAGAAGGATGGGTATTAGGTCTTTAAATGTTTGATAAAATTCAGCCATGAAGCCCATCTGGCCGGGAATTTTTGTTCTAGGTATTTCCTTGATTACCGATTCAAGTTCAATCTTAGTATTGGTCTGTTCAGATTTTCTGTTTCTTCTTAGGTCAGTCTTGGAAGGTTGCATTTTTCTAGAATGTCCGTTTCTAGTAGGTCATTCAATTTATTGACATACAATTTTTCATAGTATTTTCTAATAATCCCTTGTGTACCCATGGTGTCCTTTCTCATTTCTGATTATATTTATGTGTGTACATTTTCTTTTTTTCTTGGTATATCTGGCTAGGGGTTTATCTTTTTTATTTCCCCAAAGAACCAGCTCCAGATAGGCTCTGTGGTTTGCTCTTCTAGATTTTTATTTGTGCTCTGATCTTTATTATGTCCCTCTCACTGAGTTTGGGCCTTACTTCTTCTTCTTTTCTGGTTGCTTTGTGAGTTTAGACTTCTTATTTGGGATTGTTCTTCTTTCTTGAGGTGAGCCTACATATTGCTGTGTAGTTTCCTCTTAGAACTGCCTTTGCCACATCCCGCAGGTTTTGGGCTGTTTGTTTTCATTTGTCTCCATATATTGTTTGATCTCTTAATTTTATCATCGATCCACTGATTATTTATAAGAATGTTGCTTAGCCTCCATGTGTTTGTAGACTATTTTGTATTCTCTGTGTAATTTATGTCTAGTTTCATACCATTGTGGTCTGAGAGGCTGCTTGATAAAATTTCAGTCTATTGTAATTTATTGAGGGTCTTTTTGTGGCCGCCTCTGTGATCTGTGCTGGGAAATATCCCACGTGGACTTGAATGTGTGTACGGCTGCTTTTGGGCAGACTGTTCTGTAGATGTCTGTTAGGTCCATCTGTTCTAATGTGGTGTTCAGAGTCTCTGTCTCTTTATTTTCTGTCTAGTTGATCTGTTGGTGTGAGTGCTGTGTTAAAAGTCTCCTGATACAAATTTGTTGCATTCTGTCCACCTGTTTAATTCTGTGGTTCTGTGTTTTACATATTTAGGTGCTCCTCTTTTGAGGGCCTGATTATAATGGTTACATCCTCTTGTTGGACTGACCCCTTTCTCATTATGTAAGGCCCTTTTTGTATCTTGTTACTTGTTTTCTTTTGAAATCTATTTAGTCACGTACTGGTATTGCTACTCCTGCTTTTTTCTGCCTATAATTCGTGTGAACTATCTTTGTCCCTTCCTTCACTTACATTCCATGTAGGTCCTTGAATCTGAGATGAGTTTCTTGTAGATAGCACATAGATGGTTCTTGTTTCTTCCTTTATTTTTGTATCATTAATGTACAGTTACCTGAGCAACATGGTTACTAGACTCCTCCCCATTATCGAGTGCCGACCACAAACCCCATTACAGTCACTCTCCATCAGTGTAGTGATGCAATAGAATCACTACTTGTCCTCTCTGTGTTGTACAGTCTTCCCCATGAGTCCCCCACTATATTGTATCTGCTAATGATAATGCCCTTTTTATCCCCTTATCCCTCCGTTCCCACCCATCCTCCTCAGTCCCTTTCTCTTTGGTAACTTAGTCCAGTTTTGGGTTCTGTGATTCTGCTGCTCTTTTGTTCCTTCAGTTTTTCCTTTCTTTTTATTCACCACACATGAGTGTAATCATTTGATAGTTGTCTTTTTCCACCTGGCTTTTTTCACTGAGCAAAATACCCTCTAGCTCCATCCGTGCTGTTGCAAGTGGTAGGATTTCTTTTCTTCTTATGGCTGAATAATATTACATTGTGTATATTTACCACATCCTCTTTATCCATTCATGTACTGTTGGACACTTAGGTTGCTTCTGATTCTAGGCATTGTAGGTAGCGCTGTGGTAAGCATAGGGGTGCCTATGTCTTTTTCAAGCAGGGCTGCTGCATTCTTAAGGTAAATTCCTAGGAGTGGAATTCCTGGGTCTAATGGTATTTCTATTTTGAGTTCTTTGAGTAACCTCCTTTCCTGTGGGAAACATACTGCTTTCCACAGTGATTGAAGTAACTTACATTCCCACCAGCAGTGTAGGAGGGTTCCCCTTTCTCCACATTCTCGCCTACATTTTCATAGTTTCTCTTTTGGATGGTGGGCGTCCTGACTGGTGTGAGCTGATAATCGTACTGTGGTTTTAATTTTCATTTGTCTGATGATTAGCGATTTGGAGCACCTTTTCATGTGCCTAGTGGAGGTCTGAATTTGTTTGGAGAAGTGTCTGCTCAGCTCCTCTGCCCATTTTATGATTGGCTTATCTGCATTTTGCGTGTTGAGGTGTGTGAGCTCTTTATATAATTTGGATGTCAACCCTTTATTGGATATGTCATTCTCCCATACTGTAGGTTACCTTTTTGTTCTACTAATGGTGTCCTTTGCTGTACAGAAGCTTTTCGGCTTGAAGTAGTCCCACTTGTTCATGTTTGCTTTAGTTTCTGTTGCCCGGGGAGACATGTTCATGAAGAGGTCACTCATGTCCGTGTCCAAGAGATTTTTGGCTGTCTTTTCCTAAGAGTTTTATGGACAGTTCTCTCGACTTACGTCCAGGTCTTTGATCCATTTCGAGTTTACTATTGTGTATGGGGTTAGACAATAATCCAGTTTCATTCTCTTGCATGTAGCTGGGCAGTTTTGCCAACACCAACTGTTGAAGAGGCCGTCATTTCCCCATTGTATGTCCGTGGCTCCTTTATTGTACGTTAGTTAGTTGACCACGTGCGTGTGGATTAATGTCTGGACTCTGTATCCTGTTCCACTGGTCTGTGGGTCTGTTCTTGTGCCAGTGCCAAATTGTCTTGATTACTGTGGCTTTAGTAGTGCTTGAAGTTGGGAAGTGAGGTCCGCCAACTTTACTCCTCCTTCTCTGGATTGCCTCGGCTCTTCGGGGTCTTTGGCCCCGAATTTTAACACTACTTGTTCCAGTTCGTTGAAGGAAGCTGTTGGTATTTTGATAGGGATTGCATTGAATCTGTATATTGCCTTAGGCAGGATGTTCGTTTTGACAGAATTATTCCAACTAGCCAAGAGCATGGGATGAGTTACCACTCGTTAGTGTCCTCTTTAATTTCTCTTAAGAGTGTCTTGTACTTCTCAGGGTATAGGTCTTTTGCTTGCTTGGTTAGGTTTATTTCTAGGTATTTTATTCTTTTTGATGCAATCATGAATGGAATTGTTTTCCTGATTTCTTTTTCTGCTAGGTCGTCCTTGGTGTATAGGAAATCAACAGATTTGTGTGTAGTGATTTTGTATCCTGGAACCTTGCTGAATTCATATATTAGTTCTAGTAGTTTTGCAGTGGAGTCTTTTAGGTTTTTTCTGTACAGTATCATTTCAGCTGCAAATAGTGACAGTTTGACTTCTTCTTTACCAATCTGGAGTCCTTTTATTTCTTTGTTTTGTCTGATTGCCATGGGTAGGACCTCCAGTACTATGTTGAATAACAGTGGAGAGAGTGGGCGTTCCTGTCTTTTTCCTGATCTTGGGTGAAAAGCTTTGAGCTTCTCCGTGTTGAATATAATGTTGCCTGTGGGTTTGTCATATATTGCCTTTATTATGTTGAGATTCTATGGTTACTAGACTCCCCCCCGTCCTCAAGTCCCCACCCCATACCCCATTACAGTCACTGTCTATCAGCATAGTAAGATGCTATACAATCTCTACTTGTCTTCTCTGTGTTGTAGAGCTGTCCCCATTCCTCCCCCCTACATTATGTCTGCTAATCATAATGCCCCTTTCCCCCCTTTGTCTCTCCCTTCCCAGCCATCCTCCCCAGTCCCTTTCCTGTTAGTCCATTCTTGGTTTCTGTGAGTCTGCTGATGTTTTGCTCCTTCAGTCTTTTTCTTTGTTTCTTATACTCCACATATGAGTTTAATCATCGGGAAGCAGTCTCTGGGATGATCTCCTGAGCTGCGGTAGTCAGGGCCGCCCTCAGGCTAGCCTAGAGGACTGCAGGGGCAGGGCTTCACACCCGTGCTGGTGTGTTCTCCTGAGAACAGCGCCTCTTCCTGCCTTCCAGATCTTGCTCCAGCTTCCGCTGCCTGTCCCAGTTAGCTGCATGCTTGCAGGAGACTGCGTGGTTGACGTTGGCGGGGCCACTCTCCGGCTGCTCCACAGCTCTGCCGGGTCAGCCGGTCTCCCTGCAGTGCTGCCCAGGGGGAATGAATGGCATGGTGCTTATCGCCGTGAGGGGCTTCGGGGCTGCTTTACTCCCCAGGGAGTTAGGGGGCCGGAAGTTTCTCAAGATTCCCAGCCTGCTGGGCAGAGTGTACTGGGACAATTTTGTTCCGCCGTTAAGCCCTTGTCCCTTTAAGAGATTTAAAAAGGGCCCGCTTCTCTCTTTTCCCAGGGCAGCTTGCTGTGGGGACCTGCTCGCAGTGTCTGTCTCGGAAGCTACCCTTCTGTTTCTCTAATGTCCAGCACACCATGCAATGTGTGTCTCTGCTCCCTGTGCAGATTACTAGGGCTGGTTATTTAGCAGGCCTGCCCTTCCACTCCCTCCCCACTCCAACTTCTTTTCTCCCACCGGTGAGCCGGGGTCGGGGGAACACTCGTTTCCTGCCGGGCTGCGACTTGTATCTTACCCTTTTCGTGAGATGCTGCGTTCTCGCAGATGTAGGTGTAGCCTGGCTATTGTGCTGTATCTTCTGGTCTCTCTTTTAGGAATAGTTGTATCTGTCGTAGTTTCAAAAATATGTATGGTTTTTGGAGATTTCCGCAGCCCTACTCTCACCACCATGCTGAGCCATCTCTCAGTTCTGGTTTCTTTATCCATTGTACCACTCTATATCTTTTGCTTGGTGCACTTAGTCCATTTACATTAAAGGTGATTATTGATTGATGTGTACTCATTACCATTGTAGGTTTTAAATCTGTGGTTACCAAAGGCTCAAGGGCAGCTTCTTTACTATCTAACTGTCTGCCTTAAATTCCTGAGTACTCTATTTCAGACACAGTCCAGAGGTACTTTTTTTTCCTCCCTTCTTCCTCTTTCACACTTACATACTAGGTGTCATATTCCTCACTTTTTGTGTATTCCTTGACTGGTTTTGTGAGTAGTTGATTTAATTTCATATTTGCTGGTAATGAACTGGTCTACTACCTTTACTGTGAGTTTATTTTCACTGGTGACAGCTATTTCGACTTAGGAACATTTTCATCTAGAACAGTCCCTTGAACATATCCTCTAGGGCTGGAGTAGTGGTGGTGTATTCCTCCAACTTTTGTTTATCTGAGTATTGTTGATTTCGTGCTTCAAATTTAAATGATTTTCTTGCCAGGTAGAATGTTCTTGGATGGAAGTCCTTCAGTTTCATTACATTAAACATATCATGCCACTACCTTCTGGCCTGTAAGGTTGCTGCTGAGCAGTGTGCTGAAAGCCTTACTGGATTTCATTTATAAGTTACCTTTTTTCTCTCTGGCTGTTTGCAGTGCTCTGTCCTTGATCCTTGCCATTTTAATTATTATATGTCATGTTGTTGCCTTCCTAAGGATCCTTTTGTTAGGGCTTTTCTTCTCTTCTGTGACCTGAGTGTAATTTCCTTCCCCAGATTGGTGAAGGTTCCAACACTTACTTCTTCAAAGAGAGTTTTTATCCCTTCAAAAAGACTTCTTATCCGTTTGTCTTTTCTCCTTCTGGTACCCCTGTTATGCTAATATTGTTCCGTTTGGTTTTGTCACAAAGCTCTCTTAATAAACTATTCTTTCTTTCCTAGTGATCCTTTTTCCTGTTTTTTGGCTTCACTGTTTACTTGCTCCCTAATTTCCTGATTATTTTTCATTTCTTCATCCTGTGAAAGCCTGCTATTAAATCCCCTTGTTGCATTTTTTTTCAGATACTGTTTTATTCAACTCTGAGTGACTTTTTTGCAGGTTGTCTTTTTGTTGAGGTGTGCTCCCTTACTTCCTGAATATTTTTCTGTAGAGCCATGAGCATGTTTACAACTTCTACTTTGAAGTCTTTATCCAGAAGATTGGTGATTTCAGTTCCACTCAGCCCTCTTCCTGATGTTAGGTCTTACAGTTTTGTTTGGATCAAATTTCTCTGTCATCTCATATTTTCAGTGTTTCTTATGGAGTAGTAGATTTATGCAGGATGCCTCTAGTGCCCAGAATCTCTAAACAATTTTGCTTTCCGGTGCAGGAGCCCCAACTGTTGGTGTGCAGTAGGCTGGGTTCCTTTTGGTCTAGCTTGTAATGACCTGATTTTAGATGGGTTGTGTGAGCCGTCAGCTCATTGACACACAGTGAGAAGCCATGGGGCTGCTCTGCTGTAGTTGTTGTGAATGGAGCGACCCTTTCCCCAACCTGCAGCAATAGCATGATCTGCCGGCAAGTAGGGCAGGCGCCTCCTGGGAGGAAGGAGCCCCTGGGGCTGGCTGGCCAAAACAGGACTGAGAAAGCTGAGAGCATCTCCCTGTGACTCCCCAGCAGTGAGGTGTGACACCAGTGTCAGGGTAAATGGGCTGTTCACAGACCACATGTGGAGGGAAGAGCCTCAGGACTGCACCAATAGAGCTGCTGTGAGTAGAGCTGCTCTCCACCTGGCCTGCAGCAAAAGCACAGGTCACAGGCAGGTGGAACCAGTGCTTGCTGGGAGGAAGTAGCCTCCAGGGTATGGCTTCTGTGGGCAGATCCTCAGTTGGCCCAGTATAGGACCATGAAACCTGGGAGGGTCTCCCCCTGCCTATCTGGCAGCAAAGTATGACACCACCTCCAACCCAAGTGGGCCATCCACAGGCCACGTGCTGCAAGGAGAAGCCTCAGGGCTGAGTTACTGGGGAGGGGAACAAAGCCTCCCTGTCTCCCAAGAGTTCCGAAGCTGTTAGGCTGAGGGTGGGCTGGGGAGGTATTTTCCACCTGCCTTTTCCAACCTCAGCAGAGAGCTCTGTGTAACCCTTACCCATCTAGCGCTCCTCTCATTGCTAGGAAGCCTTTCCAACTCCCTCTTTGCTTTTGTCTCAGGGAGACCAGTAGAACATGCCTATCCTCCACAAACAGCTGGAATCACTGCCTTCCAAGTGTTCATTCAGCCTGTCTGTTTTGTCCAGGCCCTCTAATTACTAGAGCACCATGTAATGTGGGTTTCTGCTCCCAGATCTCTAGGGCCAGGTGTTCAGCAATCATGGGTTCCTACACATGCCCGGCTCTGTTCCTCTTCCTCCTGCCTGTGGAGGAGGGCTTAGGTCCCACCATATAATCAGCTTTGCCACTTTCCCCTCTTCTTCCCTTCCTCCCTGATGTGCGTATGTAGTTCTGCAGTCTTCATGTTATTTTCAGGGTTGGTTATATTTGCTATAATTTCATGTTCTCTGTGTTTTTTGCAGGAGGGTTCTGCCTTAATCTTACTACTCCACCATCTTTTTTCCCAGAGTCCTCTATACTATCTTTTTAATTTGAAATCTTACTTAGTAGTAGCTGGCCAGTAGACCCTCAAGTATTGACTGTGAATGATGAAAATCACATGTGTAGAACAGTAAATTAAATGAAAATTTCAGCTTCCCTTAATTGACTTTAAAGAGAGTAACTGGAAGGAAGCATTACACCAAATCAGACTTCTACATGATTTGCCAAACTAGTGACAGCAGGAACCACCATCCCAAAGTCTTAAATTCCTTAAAACATGTATTTTTAAGAACTTCTTTAACAAAACTTGATTGTGAAAGAAAGGTAGAGAGGGTGGGTGGTGAATCTGTGCAGACTTTTTAGCAAGTTTGAGGGATAAACATTAGAACACAGGTAGCAAAAGAACCTTTGAACTAAAGTAAGGAACAGCTTAAAGACTGGAGTGACAGAAAGTGAGAGGTATAAATTAAAGATGAGAGGATGAGAAATTGAAAGTCTGTTTATCTGGTACCCTCATTTTGCTCAGTCATTTCACAGCAAGCATAGTAATCTTTTGGGAAAGAGGAAAAGGCTTTGCCCAGAGACGTGTAAAAGATGTGTTCAGAGGGCTGTCACCTGCTTCAAGTGAGAGTGAACCCTGTTGTAGGAAGAGTATTGAGTTAGTCTGAAATTGGAGTTTACAGAGCAATATTATATTTTAACAGGCAAGTGAGAGAGGGTGTCTATAGTGTTGGGCATCTGGGATACTTTTTATGCAGATCACCATTAATTCTATTGTAAATAAGGAACACTGATGTAGACGGAGAAAGATGACATCCTGAGACAGAGGCAGTGATTAAGTAGCATATTGTTGGGTTGGTTACTGCAGATTTTTGAAATTTAGTTTTGTGCAAGTTTATTCCAAGTAAAAAGTTGTGTTTTTTCAGATGAACCAAGTTACTCACGATCACATGGTGATACTACAAAATGTCCTTCAGAGCATGCCTAATCCGTCATCTGAATACATGCTTAGAAATGTTTCTGTACGTCTTGCTCAGCAAATATCTGGTGAGGTTAGTATCAAAATTTGAAGACTCTGGCATTTTGGGTGGTTTTATTTTGTATTACTGTTGACAGTCTCTTTTTGTTCAAATATATAAAGATGCTGAACTTGAGGTTATTGAGACTGTGTCACTCTAGTGTGAATCTTATTATTTCAGATGAAGTTTCATGTTAATATTATCTAAATACTAGTATTAAGAAAGTGCTTTTTAAAAGTTTTTAAACAGATTTTTTTGAGTTATACTTTCTGTTGCATAAACTAGATCAAAATAAACCATCTGGTGAGTTTTGACAGATGTTTAATGACACACTCAAGGTGAATTTCCATCAGCCCCAATAGTTTTCTCCTCCTGGCTCCACGCAACCACCATTCTGCTTTTTGTTACATGTAAATTTCTTAAGTTTCGTTAAATTTACATCACTGGAATCATATTGTATGCTCTTTTGTGTCTGCATTATTTCCATCAGCATAATTTTGAAATTATCAGTGTTATATTTTGCATCTGTCCTTTATTCCATTTTGAGTAATACTACTTTTTATGGGCTTTCCTCCTGTTGCATTAGTAGACATTTGAATTATACTAGTTTCTGACTTTTGGGAATAGAACTACTTTGAAAATTCATTAAATAAGGGCTTCTGTGGGTGCATCTTCTTTCTGGGTGAAGACATACATAGGAATGAAAGGCTGGATTTTCCCATGTTCTAAAAATTTTTATGAAAAGTATTATAGAGCCCAGATTAGATCTTAGCCTAAAGCATACTTTGTGACTGTAGCTGACAATAATGTTTGTTCTTCATCTACTATATTTTATGACTTGATGTAAAGGTATTTAAAAATGCACCCATTACTACTTTGGACCTTAAGGGTAATGTGAAGCATTCACTTAATTTACAACCACTTATACTACCTCTTTAACAAGGAGAAAGTTTTGTTTTCTGATTATTTCACTTTGATATTCTATCAGCACTTTTAATTACTGGTTTTTTTTTCAGGCTTCAAGATATATGCCTGATACTTGTGTAATTAGAGCTATACAAAAAATCGTCTGGGCATCAGGATGTGGGGCATTAGAGCTAGTCTTTAGCCCAAATGAAGAAATTACTAAAATGTACGAGATGACGGTAAGAATTAGTACAAAAATATATTCCTTGTTTGTTAGTTGTACATATGACCAAAGTTTCGTGTCTGCTGTCTTTTAAGGAAAAAGTCATTCGTATCTAGTAGTTTAAAATGAACTTCTAGATGCAGTTCAGATGAGAATATATATGAGTTATTTTTGAAAATAAAAGACTTCAGAGTTTCTCTATAACGCAGCTTTTTTCTGAAACTTTTTTTTTTTAACTTCTTGGGTTGAAAATATAATGGATTTTCTTTTCCTAGTTCCCTTTAATTCTTTCTCAGTTTTTTTGTCCTGAATGAATTTTGGTAACTGTCTGCTGTGGAATTGACATTTAACAAGTATTTTCTTGGCTCATTTAGAGCACTCAAAAGCAGGAAAAGTGTACCATTTTGGTATTATCCCTAAGCTTTGTTGAATTAAGCAGTTACTTGCAGAAATGAGATTTTGTTTAGCTCTTTGAATCCCCAGTCATATTTACTTGTCTTGGATAGTCACTTCTGTAATATTTTAAGAGAGCAAAGTGGGTAGGTAATAGCCTTGTACAGCTTCCCTTTTTGGAATATTTAAATGTTGTTTGCCAGACATAAACTGTACCTATTTTTCGATGAGTAAAGGAAGATTACAAATGATTAGCTGCCTACTTGATTATATTTTTGTTTGGAAATGCCTTCTTGAACATTGGTATAGGGCTAAGTAATTTTTTAAATAAGATTGCATCTTAGTAAGCTGTGTGATAAAAACTACACACTAATCAAAAATACAAACTGCAGGGCCAGAGGGATTGTTTAGGAAGGAATACTGACTGATGCAGAACTTTACCACTCACCCAAGTGACACTTAGTGTTTGTGATCAGACACCTTTAATCCCCTTTGGGGGTATTTTTCTGAGGGTCTCAGAAGTGCAGATGAAGGGACTGAAGACAGGCCACTTTAGAGATTAGGTAAGTTTTAAATGTTAGCTACATTTAAATACAGGTTAGATACAGGTTAAGAATTTTTTCCTGAACCTGCATCACTGGGTAACAATGAAGCAAAACTGAAGGAGTAAAGCAGCAGACTCACAGACTCTAAGAAGGGACTAGCTGCTAACAAAGGGGAGAGGTGGGAAGGGAGGGAGAAGGGGATTAGGGGGTGTTACGATCGGCACACCTGGTGTGGGGAGGATCATGGGAGAGACAGTGTAGCACAGAGAAGACAAGTAGAGAATCTGTGGCATCTTACTACACTGATGGACGGTGAATGCAATGGGGTATGGGGGGAACTCGATAATGTGGGTGAAAGTAGTAACCACGTTATTTTTAATGTGAAACCTTCAGAAGAATGTATATGGATGATACCTTAGTAAAAAAAATGAAAATAAAAAATATATCACTGGGTAATTTGACTCCTGATTGTAATTTTACAGATCACCAATGCAAGTAATGAGCCAGATACAGAAGATGAACAGGTTTGCTGTGAGGGATTCGAAGTGATGACGTTATGTTTTGCTCTACTTCCAACAGCTTTGGATGCACTTAGTAAAGAAAGAGCCTGGCAAACATTTATCATTGACTTACTATTGCACTGTCCCAGCAAGTAAGTGATTATTTTTTTCTTTAGGGTTTTGTTTTGTTTTGTGTTTTAGGAAGGAAGGCACGCCTCATTATTTTGAGCAAAAACAGATTAATTTTGTTAAAAACATCTTTGAAGTCAAATGACACTTATTCTCGTCTACATGGCACATTGGTGTTTATGAAACCTTCAACATGTCTCACTTAATCTGTGCTACTTTCTTCTTATCTAAACGGCAGTGCTGATATTTTTTTCCTTTTACCGGGCTTTTATTGTTGTGGTGTATATAATCATAACAAGGTATTTGGACATTTTAACAACTTCTAAGGGGGCAATTCAGTGGCCTTAAGAACATTTTCAGTGTTGTACAGTTATCATCACTATTTCTTTTTCCTTATTTTATTCTTCTGATAGTTCACTGTTAGTGTATACAAGTGCAACAGATTTCTCTGCTTAATTTTGTATCCTGAAACTATAGTGAATTCACTTATTTTCCTAATAGGTATTGGTGGACTCTTTAGGGTCTTCTCTATATAATATATCATCTGGAAATAGTGACAGTTTTACTTCTTCCCTAGCCATATGAATGCCTTTTTATTTCTTCATCTTGTCTGATTGCTGTGGCTAGAACCTCCAATACTCTGTTGAATAAAAGTGCTAAGAGTCAGGATCCTTGTCTTCATCCTGATCAGTGAGGAAAACTGTATAAGTTGGCAGGTTTTTCACCATTGCTATGTAGTCTGTGGGTTTATCTTATATGGCCTTTACTATGTTGAGGTATCTACCCTTTACACTCACTTTGCTGAGAGTTTTTATCATCATCACTATTTCTTAAACTTTTTATCACCCCAAATTTTTCTAAAGAATTAATTTGTTTTTCTTTAAGAAAATAAGCTTTTCTTGGTTTGAAAAAGCTGTTTCACAAAACCTTCCAGCCCTAGTTAGCTCTAATCCACATTCTATCTAGATGAATTTGCCTACAGTCAATCCCACATATAAATGGAATCACAATATTAGTCTTTTTGTGTTTGGATTGTTTCACATGACATAATGTTCTCAAGGTTTATACGTGTTGCCGCATATTTCAGAATTCTCTTCCTTTTTAAGGCTGAATATATTCAGATGTACAACTATATCACATTTTCGTTAATGCATTCATTTGTTGGTGGATCCTTAGATTGTTTCCGTTTCTGGCTATTATGAAAAACACTGCTTTGAGCATTGCTATGAACACAAATAACTGTTTGAATGCATTTTCAGTTCCTTTGAGTATATACTTGGATTGAATATGCTAGATTACATGGTAAATCTATGCTTAACTTTTTAAGGACCTGCCAATTTATACATTAGTTTCACCATGGTATACTCACACCAGTCAAGTACCAAAGCTCTACTTTCTCTCCCCTACTTCTTCTTCTCTCTTTTTTTAAATGTAAAAGCCATCCCAGTGATGTGGTATCTCATGGCAGTTTTGATTTTCACTTCCCTAGTGATGACTGATTCCAAGAATCCTTTCTTGTGCTTCTTGTGCGTCTGCAGAGAAAATTCTATTCATTTTTAAATTCTGATATTTATATGAACTTTAGGATGGGTTTTTACATTTTGGCAGTCAATACCATTGTTATTTTGGAAGGGATAACATTACATATGTAGACTGTTTGGGTAGAGTGGTAGTATTGACATCTAAATAATACTAAATCTTCCAATACATGAGTATACATTGTCTTGTTTATTTAGGACTTTAATTGCTTCAAACACTGCTGTGTATCTTATTAATTAGGTTTATCTTTTCCTGAGTATTGTATCCTTTTTGCTGCTCATGTAGGTGGGATTCACTTTTTATGATTTTTATTCATTTTGTACTTTAACAGCTTTGCTGAATTCAGTTCTTTAAGGATTCTTTCTTTTTTTTGATACCATTAGTGTACAGTTACTTGAACAACATTATGGCAACTGCACTCCCCTATTATCAAGTCCCCCACATCCCCCTTTACATTCACTGTCCGTCAGCATAGTAAGATGCTATAGAATCATTACTTGTCTTCTCTGTGTATAGTGCTTTTCCCGTGACCCCCCATCCGCTACATTATGTGTGCTAATCATAATGCCCGTTTACCCACCTTGTCCCTCCCTCCGCACCTATCTCCCCAGCCCCTTTCCCTTTGGTACCTGTTAGTTCATTCTTGGGTTCTGTGAGTCTGCAGCTGTTTTGTTCCTGCAGTTTTTTTGTCTTTGTTCTTATGGTCCACAGATGAGTGAAATAATCTGATACTTGTCTTTCTCTGCATGGCTATTTTCACTGGGCACAATACCCTCTAGCTCCATCCATGTTGTTGCAAATGGTAGGATTTCTTTTCCTCTTATGGCTGAATGTGTACCACATCTTTGTGCATTCATGTACTGTTGCACACTTAGGTTGCTTCTGTGTTCTTTTCATTGTATATAGTGCTGTGATAAGCATACGGGTGCATATGTCTTTCTCAAATGGGACTGCTGCATTCTTAGGGTAAATTCCTAGGAGTGGAATTCCTGGGTCAAGTGGTATTTCTGTTTTGAGCTTTTTGAGGAACCTCCATACAGCTTTCCACAATGGTAGAATTAGTTTTCTTTCCAACCAGCAGTGTACGAGGGTTCCCCTTTCTCCACATCCTCGCCAACATCTGTTGTTTGTCTTTCAGATGCTGGCCACCCTAGTTGATGTGAGGTGATAACTCATTGTGGTTTTAATTTGCATTTCTCTGATGACAAGCGATGTGGAGTGTCTTTTCATTTGTCTGTTTGCCATCTGAATTTCTTCTTTAGAGAAGTGTCTGTTCAGCTCCTCTGCCCATTTTTTAATTGGATTATGTGCTTTTTGATTGTTGAGGTGTGTGAGCTCTTTATATAATTTGGATGACAACCACTTATCGGATATGTCATTCATGAATACATTCTCCCATACTGTAGGATGTCTTTTTGTTCTACTGATGGTGTCCTTTGCTGTACAGAAGCTTTTTAGTTTGATATAGTCCCACTTGTTCATTTTTGCTTTTGTTTCCCTTGCTTGGGGAGATACGTTCATGAAGAAGTTGCTCGTGTTTATGTCCAAGAGATTTTTGTCTGTAGTTTTTTTCTAAGAGTTTTATGGTTTCATGACTCATCATTCAGGTCTTTGATCCATGTTGAGTTTACTTTTCTGTGTAGGTTAGACAATAATCCTGTTTCCTTGTCTTACATGTAGCTGTCCAGTTTTGCCATCACCAGCTGTTGAAGAGGCTGTCATTTCCCCATTGTATATCCATGGCTCCTTTATCGTATATTTTCTGACCATATATGTTTGGTTTATATCTTGGCCCTCTGGTCTGTTGCATTGGACTATGGGTCTGTTCTTGTGCCAGTACCAGATTGTCTTGATTACTGTGGCTCTGTGTTAGAGCTTCAATTTCAGAAGAGAGATCCCTCTGATTTCTTCTTCCTTCCCAGGACTGCTTTGGCTAATCGGGGTTTTTTGGTGTTTCCATATGAATTTTAGAACCATTTGTTCCAGTTCGTTGAAGACTGCTGTTCGTATTTAGTTAGCGGTTGCTTTGAACATGTAGATTGCATTAGGCAGGGTGGCCATTTTGACGATATTAATTCTTCCTAGTGAAGAGCATGGAGTGATTTTCCATTGGTTCGTGTCCTCTTTAATTTCTCTTAGGAGAGTCTTGTAGTTTCAGGGTATAGGTCTTTCACTTCCTTGGTTAGGTTTATTCCGAGGTGTTTTATTCTTTTTGATGCAATTGTGAAAAGCATTGTTTTCCTGATTTCTCTTTCTGCTCGCTCATCATTAGTGTATAGGAATGCAACAGATTTCTGTGTATTAATTTTGTAACCTACAATGTTGCTGAGTTCAGACATTAGTTGTAGTAGTTTTGGAGTGTTTTCTTTAGGGTTATTTTCTGTGCAATGTCATGTCATCTGCAAATGGGCAGTATGACTTGTTCCTTACCAGCCTGGATGCCTTTGATTTCTTTGTGTTGTCTGATTGCCATTGCTAGGACCTCCAGTACTATGTTGAATAAAAGTGGGGACAGTGGGCATCCCTGTCTTGTTCACGACCTTCGGGGAAAATCTTCCAGCTTCTCGCCATTAAGTATAATGTTGCCTGTGGGTTTGTCATATACGGACTTTATTATTTTGAGGTATATGTCCTCTCTACCCATTTTGTTAAGAGTTTTTATCACGAATGGACATTGAATTTTGACTAATGCTTTTTCAGCCTCTATGGAGATGATCATGTGGTTTTTGTGCTTCTTTGTATTGATGTGGTGGGTGATGTTAAAGGATTTTTGAATGTTGTACCATCCTTGCATCCTTGGGATGAATCCCACTTGGTCATGGTGGATGATCCTTTCAGTGTATTTTTGAATTCGGTTTGCTAATATTTTATTGAGTATTTCTGCATCTGTGTTCATCAGCGATATTGGTCTGTAGTTTTCTTTTTTGGTGGGGTCTTTGCCTGTTTTTGGTATTACAGTGATGTTGGCCTCACAGAATGAGTATGGAAGTATTCCCTCCTCTTCTCCTTTTTGGAGAACTTTAAAGAGGATTGGTTTTAGGTCTTCACTGAATGTTTGATAAAATTCAGAGGGGGGAAGTCATCTGGTTCAGGGCTTTAGTTGTTAGGTATTTTTGATAACCAGTTCCATTACATTGCTGCCAATTGTTCTGTTAAGATTTTCGTTTCTTCCTGGTTCCATTTCTATTACGTTATCTGGTTTGTTACTATGTAATTTTTCATGATATTTTCTCATAATTCTTTGTATTTCTGTGGTCTCCATAGTTATTTTTCCTTTCTCATTTCTGATTCTGTTTATGTGTGTAGACTCTCATTTTTTCTTGGTAAATCTGCCTATGGGTTTATCTATTTTGTTTATATTCTTGATGGATCAGCTCCTGGTTTCACTGATTTTGTTGTTTTATTCTCCTCTATTTGATTTGTTTCTGCTTCAGTCTTTATTATGTCCTTCCTTCTACTGACTTTGTGCCTCACTTTGTTCTTCTTTTTCTAGTTTCAAAAACGGTCTAGTGAGTTTAGACTGTTCACTTCTGACTGTTCTTCTTTCCTGTTGTCAGCCTGTATTGTAATATTTGCAGCTCACATGGCCTTCACTTTGTCCCACAGATTTTTGTGGTATTGAGTTGTTTTTTTCAGTTGTCTCCGTATATTGCTTGATCTCTTCTTATTTGATAATCTATCCACTGATTATTTAGAAGCATGTTATTAAGCCTCCATGTGTTTGTGTGCTTTTTCATTTTCTTTGTGTTAATTTATTTCTAATTTTATACCTTTGGGATCTGAGTAGCTGGTTTGTTCAATTTCAGTCTTTTTGAATTTGCTGAGGTTTTTTTCTGTGGCCTCGTGTATGGTCTATTCTGGGAAACATTCCATATGCACTTGAGAAGAATGTGCATTCTGTTGCGTTTGGATGTACTGTTCTGTGTATGTCTGTTAGGTCCGTCTGTTGTAATATGTTGTTCAGTGCCTCCGTCTCTTTACTCATTTTCTGTCTGGTTGATCTATCCTTTGGAGTGAGTGGTGTGTTGAAGTCTCCTAGAATGAGTGCATTGCATTCCATTTCCCTCTTTAGTTCTGTTAGTATTTGTTTCACGTATGTAGATGATCCCCTTTCGGGTGCGTCGATATTTATAATAGTTCTCTCCTCTTGTTGGACTGCCCCCTTTATCATTATGTAATGTCCTCCTTTGTCTCTGGTGAGTTTCTTTGTTTTGAAGTCTATTTTGTCTGATACAAGTACTGCAACTCCTGCTTTTTTCTCCTTATTAGTTGCATGAAATACCATTTTCAATCCCTTTACTTTCAGTCTGTGTATGTCTTTGGGTTCGAAGTGAGTCTTTTGCAGGCAGCATATAGATGGTCTGGTATTTTTATTCATTCGGTGACTCTGTGTTTTGATTGGTGCCTTCAGAGCCTTTACATTTAGGGTGATTATTGATAGGTATGTACTTACTGCCATTGCAGACTTTAGATTTGTGGTTATGAAAGGTTCAAGGGTAATTCCCTTACTATCTGACAGTCTAATTTAACTCACTTTCTGTGCTAATAAAAACAGAACCTAAAAGTTGTTTTTTGTTTTTTTCTCCTTTTTCTTCCTCCTCCCTTTCTTTATATGTTGGGTGTGATATTCTGAGCTCTTTGTCTATCCCTTGATTGACTTTGGGGGTAGTTGATTTGATTTTGCATCTGTTCAGTGATTAATTGTTCTACTTTGCTGTGGTTTTATTTTGCCTGGTGAAATGTATTTAGCCTTAGGAATACTTCCATGTGTAGTAGTTCCTCCAAAATGCACTGTCGAGGTGGTTTGTAGGAGGTAAATCCTCTCAGCTTTTGCTTATCGGAACATTGTTTAATCTCTCCTTCAAATTTAAATGATCACCTTGGCAGGTAGAGTATTCTTGGTCCTAGGACCTCCTGCATCACTGCATTAAATACATCATGCCACTCCCTTCTGGCCTGTAAGGTTTTTGTTGAGAATTCTGATGATAGCCTGATGGGTTTTCCTTTGTATGTGATCTTTTCTCTCTCTCTAGCTGCTTTTAAAAGTCTGTCCTTATCCTTGATCTTTGCCACTTTATTTTTTATGTCTTGGTGTTGTCTTCCTTGGATCCCTTGTGTTGGGAGGTCTGCCTAACACTTCGATGGCTTGAGAGACTGTCTTCTTTCTCAGATTGGGGAAGTGTTCAGCAATTGCCTCCTCAGTGACACTTTCTGTCCCTTTTTCTTTCACTTCTTCTTCTGGTGCCCCTATTAGGAGAGTAATGTTCCGTTTGGAACTGTCACACGGTCGTCTCAATGATCTTTCATTCTTAGAGATTATTTTTTCTCTCTGTGCCTCATCTTCTTTGTATTCCTCTTCTCTAATTACTATTCCATTTACCGTCTCTTCTACTACATCCAATCTTCTTTTAAATCCCTCACATGTTTCATTTCAGGTACGGAGTGTCTTGATGATTGAATCTCCATCTTAAATTCATCCCTGAGTTCTTGAATATTTTTCTGCCCCTCCGTAAGCATGTTTATAGTTCTTACTTCGAACTCTCTTTCAGGAATACTGGTGAGTTCAGTTTCATTTGGCCAGTTTTGTGTGGTGCCCTCTAGTGTCCAGAAGCTCTAGTCTCTGGAGCTGCTCAGCCACTACGTGAGGATGGGGGTCATAGGGGAGTGGTGCTGGAGCCTGGGAGGAGGAAAGAGCTAAATTGACACTGCTTTCCGGCTGCAGTGCGTCTCCAGCGTCAGAGCCAGTGGGCCAAGCACACAGTTGTAACCCTCCGTGCTTGGCGTCTCTAGGGGCCTCCCTCCGGCTGGCCTGATGCCAGCAGTGACTGCTGGTCTGTGAGCAGGTGCCGGCAGGCCAGGAGAAGGTGCAGCAGTCTGAGTGTCAGTGTGGGGGGCCTCCAAGCTGAGTAGCCAGCTAGGGGGATTGGACCTCCCGAAGCTCCTCAAAGTTCCCAATCTGCTGGGCAGAGCGCCCGCGGACAATCTTGTCTGCCTCTCCCTTCTCCCGCGCAGCAAGCTCCGTGCAAACCCTGCACCTTCAGCAGCCATCTTGCTGCAAGGAAGCCTCTTAGACCACACGCCTTTCCTTTGTCCCAGAGCGGCCAGGTGGGGATTCTTACCCTGCACAAAGGGCCGGAATCTCAGTCTCTCAAGCACTCCACCTGTCCCTGCTCCCCAACCCCACCAACCTCCAGGGCACCATACAATGTAGATTTGTTTTCCAAAGTAGGCCTCCGGGGCTGGGTGTTCAGCAGTTCTGGGCTTCCACCCCCTCCCTGCTCCATTTCTCTTCCTCCTGCTGGTGAACTAGGGTGGTGGAAGGGCTTAGGTCCTGCTGGATCAAGGCTTTGGTACGTTACCCTCTTCCTTGAGGGTCTCTATGCAGTCGGGTGCAGCCTTCTTTCCTGTTGCTGTTCTAGAGTTAGTTGTGTTCGCTATATCTTCATACTATCTGTGGTTTTTGGACTGTCTCACCTCTCGTGCCGCCATCTTGAATCCCCTAGGGGTTCCTTCTTTTAAGGATTTTTCAAAGGGCCAGTGGGTATGAACTTGTAAAGTGGTCTCAAAAATGCTTATCTCTAGTGTGATACACTAAGTCACTTCTGTTATCAGTCCTCTAGGTAATTCTGCAAAATTAACTTAACACAAGTCTAAGTTCCTCACAAGGGGAACAGCTCCCCTCTGGGAACCTTAGTCTGGGCTGCCTGCCCTGCCACCAAGGTGGACTGAGTTCTTGTCTGTTTGCTGAAATATGTGGAGTTTCTTACTTCCTAACTTCCTGCCTTTTAAAAATGGAATCTTAGCTTTAAGATGGAATCCTTCCTTTCTTACTATGCTAAAAAGTATAAAATAATTTGATTTGCCATTTTAAGTCTCAGGTAAATAGTGTTAGATATATTTACATGGTTGTGCCCTGTAAGTAGAAGAGCTCTAGTACTTTTTCTTGTCATGCAGAACGGAAAGTCTACACCAACGCAACACAAATTTGTCTACCTATCTCAACACCAGTGCTTTCCCGCACTACCTTTGTTAGGGGGGCATTGTGTATTTTCCTTGGTTCTTGTCCCTCCTGGAACAAAGAATTGAAGGGCAGAGACACTGTAGTGAAACAGTGAAAGTTTTAAAGTTACTTACAGAGAGAAAAAATACAGGCAACCTCAGGGAGGGGAGGCGCCCTGAAAGGTTGGGGATTCCTCCTTTTAAGGATTTTTCAGGAATGTGACAGAGAGCTAGAAGGGTGAACTTAAGTGGTCTTCTCCTCAAGATGTTTATCTTTTTGAGACACAGAGTCTCTTCCCAGTCCTCTGGGTAATTCTCAAAATTGACATAAGAAGTTTACTGCTCTGGCCCCCTCCCAGGATAGCAGCTTACTGGTTTGGGAGCATATCAATTAAGACTGCCTGCCCTGTGCCCCAAGGTGGGATGAGTTATTGTCTGTTTGCTAAAGAGTTAGTTAAGAATCTTACTTAACTTCTTGGGTATTAAAATACAGTCTTTAAGATAGAATCCTTCTTGCTTTTTACTATGTTGTTTATGGCAGGACCAGCATAGTAAATGAATTGCCTAGGAAACAAACTACTTGATCAGTGGTGAAAGGAGAGAAAAACAGCATGTAGGTAAAGGTAAAAAATAAACTGGGCCCAGATGATTAACATAATAAAGATGGGCTATGCCGAAGTACCTTCCTTTATCTGGGCAATATTCAAACATTCCAGGCCAAGTAGCTCTTGGCTTTTCAAGCTTTAATTCATTAACTCTGGGTCTTTTTAATGGACTTCCCTGGCCTTTTTTTCTCTTTCCACCCTGCCCAGATCTATTTTCCTGCCTAACACTTTCTCCGCACTCCATGCTAGCAAAGTGCTTTTCTGTGCGCCGTTTTCGTGCAGCCACAGCACACTCTGGTTTCCCACCCTCCCCTTTTTGGAAGAACTCTATGAGCCGCTCCTTGGTGATGGCAGGCAGCAGACCAGTTAGGTTCCAGGAACTGAGGGGAGGAGAGAATGGCCATTTTATCTCCACTACTTGCCCAGAACCACCTGAGGCTGCAGCAGTAAACATCCATTCATATGCCAGGCGGTAAATTCTGGAAACTACCACTTACTCCACAATGACCCTTTTTTTTCCCTGATAATTTTCCTTGCTCTCTATTTTGCTCTGAATTATAGCCACTCCAACTTTCTTCTCAAGCAGTTTAATTTTCACTGCATCTTTAAAATTCATTTCTTAAGGCATTTAATAAATGCCAGTGTTTAGTTGGGTATTTATGCCCTATGACTGTCGTATCTTTTATTTGGTTGTATTTTGACCTTGGAATTTAAAAGTGATTAATTTTGAATAAATACCAACTGTATTCGTTGCTTTTTTTTTTTTTAATTCTCCATATAGGTTCTTCCCTGTAACTTTTTTTGCTTTCTCTGCTTCTTTTTCCTTTTCCTTTAAGTGCAATCACGTTATTATTAGGTTTCTTTAACAGAGGTTTAACTATACTTGGAATTTTTTCCAAATTTGGCAAAATGGTTACAAGTGCTAAAGTTACCACTACAGAGTAATAAGCTTCTTTGATACGTTCTATTTTTATTACAAAATTTTGAGAAAGCAGATACAGGAATTTTTGTTTGGTTTCCTCTGCCTTACTGAAGTGTCCTTGATAAACTAAAAGGTATATGTACATAAGGTACACAAGGTAATGTTTTAGACACACACGCGTGCACGCACACGTGCGCACGCATTCCTGCTCTGCTGAGACCGAGTAAAGAGAAGAGCAAGTTGTAGGGCTTAAAAACGAGTTTGTACTCTCAAGGCAGTAGGTCTCAGTCTCTCCTGGCTCTGGCGCTGCTTCCCCCTGCTTCCCAGCATGGGCTTAATACTCTCCTAGCGCCAGGGCTCCATCGCTTCCCTCTGACAGACTTTGTTCCCTACTGGCTCTCCAAGCTTCCCTTCTCTGCTCTTGACTGTTCTCCCTTCCCCGCCCCTTGCACCAGGAGCACGTCTGTGGGCTAGCCTCTGTGGTAACTGGCAATCACCCCAAAATACCCAACCAGTTATGCATCAGGAACTGCGGAGAGGAGAGAACAGTTGTTCCCTCTCCATCTTAACTGATTGAAGTGATATCTTACGGCATTTTTTATTGATATGAAGTGAACTCTTACGAAGGTTTCACAAGAAAAACAGTGTGGTTACTACTTTCACCCTCATATGATTAGCGATGTGGAGCATCTTTTCACCTTCCTGTCAGTTGTCCGAATTTCTTCTTTGGAAAAGACTCTTATTCACATCCTCTGCCCATTTTTTCATCTGGTTGCTTGGTTTTGGGTATTGAGTTGTTTGACTTTGTTACGGAAAATAATGAAAAAACCCGTACCAGACTCCTATCATTGACGGAAGAACCAGGCGGCACTCGGTCGTCTTGGAGTGTTGAGGCTTTACTTCACACCGGCGGGCTCAGAGGGAAGTAATCTCCCAAAAGTCTGAGCCCTGAACAGGGGCAAAGGGAGCAATATATATCTTTCTGCTTCTGTATCTGTAACATTCCTACATGCACAACAAGCGAGCAATCGAGGAGTGAAGAGTTTGGGGAATGAACCTAGGGAGTGCTCGGCAGAGTGGGGCGTGTAGGGGAGCGGGAAATTAAGGGAGTTTCTGTTGTCTTTGCTAAGAAGAGCAACAGAAAGGAGCCACCTGGACTAGATTGCTGTCTTTGTACGTTTTTCCCTGTTGACTTCTGTACATATTTTGGGTGTTAAATTAACCCCTTATGGGATAAGTCATTAAGGAATACATTTGTAGGATGCCTTTTTGATCTGCTGATGGTGTCCTTTGCTGAACAGAAGCTTTTTAGTTTGATGTAGTCCCATTTGTTCATTTTTGCTTTTGTTTCCCTTGCCCAAGGACATGTGTTCAGTAAAAGGTTGCTCACATTTATATTCAAGAGATTTTTGCCTATGTTTTCTTCAAAGAGTTTTACTTTTTGTGACTTACAAAGGTCTTTGATCCATTTTGAGTTTAGTTTTCTAAATGGAGTTAGGCAGTAATCCAGTTTCATTCTCTTACATGTAAGCTGTCCATTTTTGCCAGTATGAATTGTCGAAGAGGCTGTCTTTTCCCCATTTTATACCAATGGCTCCTTTATCATATATGAATTGGCCATATATGTGTGGGTTTACATCAGGGCTCTATTCTGTTCTAATGATCTATGGGTCTGTTCTTGTGCCTGTACCATACTGTCTTGGTTTCTGTAGGGAGCATAATCCCCCAGCTTTGTTCTTCCTTCTCTGGATTGCTTTGGCTCTTCAGGGTCTTCTGTGGTTCCACATGAATTTTAGAACTGTTTGTTCTAGTTTGTTGAAGAATGCCGTTGGTATTTGATAGGGATTGCATGGAAACTGTAGATTGTGTTAGGCATGATGGTCATTTTGACAACATTTATTCTTCCTATCCATGAACAGAGGATAGGTTTCCATTTATTGTTATTTAATTGCTCTATGAGTGTTTTGTAATTTTCAGTGTTTAGGTCTTTCAGCTGCTTGGTTAGGTATTTTTGCTGCAATTGTTAATGGAGTTGTTTTTCTGATTTTCTGTCTGCTAGTTTATGCTTACAATATAGGAAAGCAGCAGATTCTGTGTTAATTTTGTATCCTGGACCTTTGCTGCATTCAGTTTTTTGGTGGAGTCTTTAGGTTTTCTATTGTATAATAGCGTATCATCTGAAAACCCTGACAAGTTTAACTTCTTCCTTAACACTTAGGAAGCCTTTTATATCTTTGTGTTTGTTGTCTGATTGCCGTGACTAGGACCTCCAGTACTTTGTTGAATAAAAGTGGGGAGATTGAGCATTCTTGTTTTGTTTCTGATCTTAGTGAAATATATTTCAGCTTTTGAGTGAACATTCCTACCTGCACAGCAAGTCAGCAGGCACGGGGGAGTGAACCTGGGGAGTGCTCGGCAGAGTGGGGAGTGTAGGGCTGTGGGTTTTTCATGCATTGCCTTTGCTATGCTGAGTTACATATCCTCTATGCACTTTTAATTGAGAATTTCTGTCATGGATGAGTGTTGAGTATTGTTGAATGCTTTTTCAGCATCAATTGAGATGATCGTGTTGATTTTTGTCCTCTTTGTCAATGTGTGTGATGTTGATTGATTTTCAGATATTGTACTATCCTTGAATCCCTGGAATAAATCCCATACGGTGATGATGCATGACCTTTTTGATGTAGTTTTTAATCCTGTTTGCTAATATTTTGTTGAGGGTTTTTTGATTACATTCATCAGGGATATTGGTCTGTAATTTTCCCTTTTTTGCACTGTAATGCTGGCCTCATAGAATGAGTTTGGAAGTATTCTCTCCTTTTGTACTTTTTAGAAGACTTTAAGAAGGATGGATATTGGGTCTTTTGTAAGTGTTTGCTAAAAATTCAGCTGTGAAGCACAATATGGATGGTCACAGGGAAGGCAATATAGCACAGAGAAGACAACTGCTAACTCCTGCATCTTACTGTGCTCATGGACAGTGACTGTAGTGGGTTACGTGAAGGGAACTTGATAATAGGGAGGAATGTAGTAACCACAATATTCCTCATGTGAAACCTTCACAAGATTGTATTTTAGTGATACCTTTATAAAAAAAATTCAGTATGAGACCATCTGGTCCAGGGGTTTTATTCTTAGGTAATATTTTGATTACCAATTCAATTTCATTGCTAGTATTTGGTCTGTTCAGATTTTCTGGTTTTTCCTGGGCCGGTCTTAAAAGTTGTATTTTTCGAGAAAGTCGTCCATTTCTTAGGTTATCCAGTTTGTTGGTGTATAATTTTTCATATATTCTCTTACAATTTTTGTATTTCCAAGGTGCCTGTCGTGATTTTTCCTTTTTCATTTCTGATGGCATTTACATGTGTATAGTTTATTTTTTTCTTGATGAGTCTGTCTAGGGGTTTATCTGTTTTATTTTCTTGAAGAACCAGCTCATTTCATTGATTCTATTGTTTTATTCTTCTCAGCTTTACTTTTTTATTCTCTGATCTTTATCAAGTCTCTCCTGCTAGTGACTTTGGGCCTCATTTGTTCTTCTTTTTGTAGTTTCATTACTTGAGAGTTTAGACTGTTCATTAGGGATTGTTCTTGTTCATTGGCGTAAACCTGTATAGCTGTGTGCTATCCCCTTCAAACTGCGTTTGCTGTGTCCCACAAGTTTTGGGATGTTGAGTTGTTGTCATTTGTCTCCATATACTGTTTGCTGTCTATTTTAATTTGGTCACTGATCGATGTTGTTAAGCCTCCATGTGTTTGTGGGTTTTTAAAATTTACTTACTAATCTCTTTTTGTGGCCTATTCTGGAAAATGTTCCATGTGCACTTGAGAAGAATGTGTTATCCCTTCTGCCTTTGGTGGACTGTTCTGTAGATGTCTGCTGGGTTCAGCTGTTCCTAATGCATTGTTCAGTGCCTCTGTCGGGTTGATCTGGAGTGTGAGGTGTGTTGAAGTCTCCTGAGATAACTGCATTGCATTCTGTTTCTTTTATTATGTTAATATTTGTTTCACATATTTGGGTGCTCCTATGTTGGGTACATAGATATTTATAATGGTTATATACTCTTGTTGGACTCCTGACCACTTTATCATCATGTAATGTCCTTCTTTGTGTCTTGTTACTTAATTTTGAAATGTATTTTTATGATGTAATGACTGCAGCTTCTGCTTTTTTTCCCCCTATTGTTTGCATGAGTATCTTTTTCCACCCCTTTACTTTAAGTCTGTATATGTGTTTGGGTTTGAAGTGAGTCTCTTCTAGGCAGCTTGTACATGGGTCTACATTTTTTGTCCACTCTGCGACTCTTTGTCTTTTCATTGGTGTGTTCAGTCCATTTACAATTGGGGTAATTACTGATAGATATGTATTTACTGCCGTTGTGGGCTTTAAACTTGTAGTTACCAAACTTTCAAAGGCAGCTTTCCTTACTCTCTAAAAGTCTGTCTTACCTCACTTATACTATTTTAAACACAATCTAAAGGTTTTTTTTTTTCTTCCTCCTTTTCCTTCCCTCCTCCACTCTTACATATATTAAGGTGTCATATTCTGTATACACTCTTGTGTGTAGTCCTTGACTGACTTCGTCTTGTGTGTAGTCCTTGACTGACTTGGTGGGCAGTCCAGTTAATTTTGCATTGGTTAGTAATTAATTGGTCTACATCCTTTACTGTGGTTTTATTATTTTCTCTTGTGATGGCTGTTTAGCCATAGGAGTACTTCCATCTGGAGCAGTCTCTTGAAAATTCACTGTAAAGATGGTTTGTGAGTGATGAATTCCCTAAACTTTCGCTTTTATTGAAATCGTCGAATCTCCGCTTCAAATGCAAATTGTAATCTTGCCAAGTAGAGTGTTCCTGGTTTAAGGCCCTTCTGCTTCATTGTACTAAATATATCATGCCATGCCACTCGATTCCTGCCTGTAAGGTTTCTACTGAGAAATCTGCTGACAACATCAGGGTGTCTTTTTTCCCCTCTATGGCCGCTTTCAGTATTCTCTCCCTGATCTTTGCCATATTAATTATTATATGTCTTGGTGGTGTCATCCTAGGGTTCCTTGTGTTGGGGGATCTTTGTATTTCCATGACCTGAGAGACTATTCTCTTCCCCCAATTGGGAGAATTTTCAGCAGTTATTTCCCCAAAGAGTCTTCCTATCCCTTTGTCTCTCTATTGTTCTTGTGGTACCCCTACATTGAGATTATTGTTTCATTTGGATTGTTTGCACAGATCTCTTATGCTTTCATTCCTAGAGGTCCCTTTTTCCTGTTTTTTGACTTCATTGTTTTCCTGTTTTCTGATTTCTATTTCATTTACAATCTCCCCTACTTCATGTCATCCACTTTGAAATCTCTCCATTGTATGTTTCATTTCAGATACTGTATCTTTCACAGTGTCTTTCTCTTTCTTGAAGTCCTTCCCGACATCTTGAGTATTTCTCTGTAGCTCCATGAGCATGTTTATGACTTGTATTTCGAAATACTTATCAAGAAGACTGTTTCAGGTTCTCTCAACCCTTTTGCATTTTGTCCTGCAGTTTTGTTTGGGCAAAATTTTTCTGCTGATTCATTTTTTTAGTGTTATCAATGGAGTCATAGATTCATGGAGAAACACCTTCTTGTGCCCAGAAACTCAATACACTTCACCTTACTGTGCAGGAGTTCTAGCTGTTGTTGGGCAATGTGTGGGGTGACTTTCTGCCTGTCTTGTGGTACACGGATACCAGCTGAGCTTGTGTGGGCATCGGCTGTTCGCAGGTGCAAAAAGAAAATGCGTCTGCACTGCTGGAGTTGCCGTGAGCGGAGCTTCCTTTCACCTGGCGTACAGCAATGGTGGGGGGCTGCAGGTCCGGCCAGGAGGAAGGAGCTCCCTGGGCTGACTCCCGCAGTATTTCCCCAGCTGAACCAAAAAAAGGCTTCAAAATCTTGGCAGGTGTCGCTCTGTGTTTCTTACTGCAACATCTGCCTCTGTTGCTAGGAAAAGTAGGCCTACTGCAGGTGGCATGTGCAGGGTGGAGCCTCGATGCTTCAGTGCTGGAGCAGTCATGGCCAGAGCTGCCCTCCACCTGCCCTGCAAAAATGGTGGGGCACAAGCTGGAGGGAACAGATCCTCCTGGGAGGAAAGAACTCCAGGGGCTGGCTCCTGCACATAGTTTCCCAGCTGGCCTGAAACAGGGCTGACAAAGTAAGGAGGGTCTCCCTCTGCCTATATGGGAGCATGTCTGACCGTACTGCTGGCTGGCCACAGGCCACTCGCCTCCAAGGAGCCTCAAGAATGCCTTGTCAGCGAGGGGGTTGGAGCGCCTGTGGCTTCCCAGAATTCCTCACCTGTTGAGCTGAGGGCAGCGAGGGGGTTGGAGTACCTGTGGCTTCCCAGAATTCCTCACCTGTCGAGCTGAGGGCAGCGAGGGGGTTGGAGCGCCTGTGGCTTCCCGAATTCCAAACCTGTTGACCTGCCTTTTCTTAACAGAGAGTTCTATGTAAATCTTGCCCCTCTGGCGGTCCTCCCACTGCTGGGAAGTCTTTCAACCTCCTACTTTGCTGTTGTCTTGGGCGGCCGGTATAGGATGCCTGTTCTCCAAAGCAGCTGAAATCTTCAGCCCCCTGGAGTGTTCCACCTATCGTTTTTGTCCAGCCTTAGTAATCACCACAGCACTGTGTAATGTGGGTTTGTGTTCCCAGAGCAGATCTGCAGGGCCAGCTCTTAAGCAGTCCTGGGCTCCTACTTCCTCCCCGCTCTATTCCTCTTCCACCTGTAGGTTGGGGTGGAGGGCATGCTTGGGTCCTGCCAGCTCTTGGCTTTGCCAATTTTACCCTTTTCTGTGAGGTTTTTTTCCTCTTCTTCCCCACGTGTAGTCAGTTGTGCAATCTCCAAGTCGTTTTCACGTTTAGTTTTATTTGCTCTATTTTGGTGTTCTGTGTGATTTGGTGAGGACGTCTCTGCCTTCTCCTTCTTGCTTCACCATCTTTTTCTCCAGTAGTTTTTTTTTTCTCCAATAATTCTTCAGATAAGCCGCTGAGACTCCCAACATGTGTGTGTTGTTGGGATTTTTTGTTCTTGTTATAGTGTCTCATAGATGACCTCTCTTCAAGTTCACACATTGTTCCATGTGGGATAGCCTGCTTTTGAAGCTCTCTAGTGCATTGTTCATTGAATCTGTTGTGTTCTTCAGCTATAGAATCTGGTTCTTTTTAATAATTTTATTGTGATTTACTCGTTTTGTTCTTGTTTTTTAATTCATTGTGTTGCTTATATACTTTTGCAGCTGTCTTACGAAAGTAATTATTTTGCATTCTCTGCCATACAACTTACGGTTCTCCATTTCTGTGGGGTTAGCTAATTGAAATATTATTTTGTTAAGTGATGGTGTCATACTTTCTTGATTTTTCATGTCTCTAGTAGCTCTGTGTGTTGATGTGTCTGCATCTGAAGGAGCAGTCACTTCTTCCAGACTTTACGGAGTGGAAAGACTGTCACCTACACATCGAATGGGTACAAGAGTGCTGGGGTGATGGGGTGTGGTAGCTCCCCTCTCCAAGAGTGTGAGCACTGTGAACTCTAGTGGGTTAAAGTCAGCATTGGGAAAGACAGTTTCTTAAAGCCAAAGCTGTAAATGTTGGGTGGGATCAGCAGGTGACAGCATCTTCTTTACCAGTGGAGCTATAGTGGGTTCCCTCTCTGGTTTCCACAGCTGCTGTGACTTCCCTCTCCGGGCAAGTGTACTGTGGGTCCAGGCAACATCTTCAGGTGGCTTAGCATTGGTGATGACTTCATTAGTCATTAGTGCCAGAAGTTTCAAGTTTCAGTTGTACAAAGCAGTGACAGGGACTGCTGACTTCCTCCTGTTTTCTTTGTCCCTAAGTGAGGGGGAAATGTAACTGAGTGGTCTCCTGATGTTGAGCTGTGTTTCATTTGTGGACAGGAAAATGTTAGAAATTGGCTTCTATGATATTCTGTGTAGCCATTCTTATTACGGCGCAACCTCATTTCACTCCAGCACACTCTCAGAGCTATTTTCATTGATAGGTAGTTGTCTGCTCACTTGTTTTCATTGGAAGAATAAGCATGGAGACTTCTTAGCCAAAATCAGGTAGACATGGCTCCACTGCTCTGGGGGTTAGTTGAGCATTTATCTCCTTTCATTTTTTTCTCTCCCCTTAATATATCAGTCAACACTACTCTAATTACTTTTACAGTGTGTTTACCTTGTTTTGCAATATGTATTTGAAGCTATTACTAGTCCTCTTCCAGAAGTACTGCAGATTTCTTGTAACATACTGCTCCCAATTCCTCCTTGTCTTTTTAACATTGTTGCAATTTACACATAACTCGTGCTATCCATTTTACTATTCTATTTTTTTTGTAACATTCATCTGCAATTACATGAGCAACATTATGGTTACTAGACTCCCCCCATCATCAGGTTCCCACCATATGCCCTATTACAGTCACTGTCTGTCAGCATAGTAAGATGTTGTAGAATCAATACTTGTCTTCTCGGTCTTCCACAGCCTTCCCTGTGGCCCCCCCCACCTTACATTTTGTCTGCTAATTGTAATGCCCCTTTTCATCCCTTGTCCTTCCCTTCCTACCCATCTTCCCCAGGCCCTTTCCTTTGGTAACTGTTAGTCCATTCTTGGGTTCTGTGAGTCTGCTGCTGTTTTGCTCCTTCAGTTTTTTTTCTTTGTTCTTATACTCCACAGATGAGTGAAATCATCTGATGCTTATATTTCTCCACCTGGCTTTTTTCACTAAGCATAATACCCTCTAGCTCCATCCATATTGTTGCAAATGGTAGGATTTGTTTTCTTCTTATGGCTGAATAATATTCCATTGTGTATATGTACCACATCTTCTTTATCCATTCATCTGCTGCTGCACACTTAGGTTGCTTCCGTTTCTTGGCATTGTATATAGTGCTGTGATAAGCGTACGGGTGCATATGTCTTTTCCAAACTGGGCTCCTTAGGGTAAATTCCTAAGAGTGAAATTCATTAGTCCAATGGTTTTTCTATTTTGAGCTTTTGGAGGAACCTCCATACAGCTTTCCACAATGGTAGAACTAGTTTACATTCCCACCAGCCGTGTACGAGGGTTCCCCTTTCTCCACATCCTCGCCAACAGTTGTTATTGTTTGTCTTTTGCGTGTAGGCGATCCTTATTGGTGTGAGGTGATATCTCATTGTGGTTTTAATTTGCATTTCTCTGATGATTAGCGATGTAGGTCATCTTTTCATGTGTCTGTTGGCCATCTGAAGTTCTTCTGTGGAGAAGTGTCTGTTCAAATCCTCTGCCCATTTTTTAACATGATTATTTACTTTTGGTTTGTTGAGGTGTGTGAGCTCTTTATATATTTTGGGTGTCAATCCTTTGTCATAGACGTCATTTATAAAATATGCTCTCCCATACTGTAGGATACCTTTTTGTTCTATTGATGATGACCTTTGCTGTACAGAAGCCTTTGAGCTTGATATAGTCCCACTTGTTCATCTTTGCTTTTGTTTCCCTTGCCCGGGGAGATATGTTCATGAAGAAGTTGCCTATGTTTATGTCCAAGAGATTTTGCCTATGATTTTTTATAAGACTTTTATGGTTTCATGGCTTACATTCAGGTCGTTGACCCACTTCGAATTTACTTTTGTGTATGGGGTTAGACAGTAATTCAGTTTCATTCCCTTGCATGGAGCTCTCCTGTTTTGCCAGAACCGGCTGTTGAAGAGGCTGTCATTTCCCCATTGTACGTCCATGGCTCCTTTATCGTATATTAAATGGCCATATATGTTTGGGTTAATATCTGGACACTCTATCCTGTTCCACTGGTCTGTGGGTCTGTTGTTGTATGAGTACCAAATTGTCTTGATAACTGTGGCTTTGTAGTAGAGCTTGAACTTCAGAAGAGAGATCCCTCCCGCTTTATTCTTCCTTGTCAGGATTGCTTTGGCTCTTTGGGGTCTTTTGTGGTTCCATATGAATTTTAGCACTATTTGTTCCAGTTGTTGAACTATGCTCTTGGTATTTTGATGGGGATTGCTTTGAATCTGTAGATTGCTTTAGTCAGGATAGCCATTTTGACAGTATTAATTCCTCCATGCGAAGAGCATGGGGTGAATTTCCATTTCTCTGTGTCCTCTTTAATTTCTCTTAAGAGTGTCTTGTACTTTTCAGGGTATAGGTCTTTCACTTGCTTGGATAGGTTTATTCCTAGGTACTTTATTCTTTTTGAAGCAATTGTGAATGGAGTTGTTTTTCTGATTTTACTTCCTGCTTGCTCATCGTTAGTGTCTGGGAATGCAACAGATTTCTGTGTGTTAATTTTGTATCCTGCCACTTTGCTGAATTCAGGTATTGTAGTAGATTTGGAGTGGAGTCTTTTAGGGTTTGTTTATGTACAGTATCATGTCATCTGTAAATAGTGACCTTTTGAGCTCTTCTTATCAATCTGGATGCCTTTTATTTCTTTGTGTTGTCTGATTTCCAAGGCTAGGACCTCCAGTACTATGTTGAAAAGCAGTGTGGCGAGAGTGTGCGTCCATGACTTGTTCCCGTTCTTAGGTGAAAAGCTTTCAGCTTCTCACTGTTAAGTATGATGTTTGCTGCGGGTTTGTCATATATGACTTTTATAACGTTGAGCTACTTGCCCTCTATACCCATTTTGTTCAGAGTTTTTAACATGAATGGTCGTTGAATTTTGTCAAATGCCTTTTCAGCAGCTATGGAGACGATCATGTGGTTTTTGTCCTTCTTTTTGTTGATGTGGTGGATGATGTGGATGGATTTTTCTAATGGTGTACCATCCTTGCATCCCTGGGATGAATCCCCCTTGATCATGGTGTACTATCCTCTTGATGTATTTTTGAATTCTGTTTGCTAATATTTTGTTGAGTATGTTTGCATCTATGTTCATCAGGGATATTGGTCTGTAATTTTCATTTGTGTTGGGGTGTGTGCCTGGTTTTGGTATTTGAGTGATGGTGGCTTCATAGAAAGTGTTTGGGAGTATTCCCTCGTATTCAATTTTTTGGAAAACTTCAATGAGAATGGGAATTATGTCTTCTCTATATGTCTGGTAAAATTCATCGGTGAATCCATTTGGACCGGCAGTTTTGTTCTTGGGTTGTTTTCTGATTAATAGTTCAATTTCGTTGCTGGTAATTGGTCTCTTTAGATTTTCTATTTCTTGTTTAGTCACTCTTGGAAGGTTTTATTTTTCTAAGAAGTTAGCCATTTCTTCTGGGTTTTCTAGCTTGTTAGCGTACAGAATTTCATAGTATTCTGTAATAATTCGTTGTATTTGTATGGGGTCCATTGTAATATTTCCTTCCTCACTTCTGATTCCGTGTATGTGTGGAGATTCTTTTTCTCTTAATAAGTCAGGTTAGCAGTTGATCTATTTTGTTTATTTTCTCAAAGCACCAGCTCTTGGTTTCATTGATTTTTTTTTTCTATTCTTTTATTCTTCTCAATTTTGTTTTTTTATTCTCTAATCTTTATTATGTCCCTCTTGCTGACTCTGGGCCTCATTTGCTCTTCTATTTCTAGTTTCAATCATTGTGACTTTACACTATTCATTTTGGATTGTTCTCACTTGTTTAAATAGGCCTGGATTGCTATGTACTTTCCTCTTAGAACTGCCTTCGCTGCATCCCACAAAAGTTGGGGCTCTGTGCTGTTTGTTGTCATTTGTCTCTATCTATTACTTGATCTCTGTTTTAATTTGGTTATTGATCCATTGATTATTTAGGAGCATGTTGTTGAGCCTCCATGTGTTTGTGAGCCTTTTTGTTTTCTTTGTACAATTCATTTCTAGTTTTATACCTTTATTATCTGAGAAGTTGGTTGGTAGAATTTCAGTCTTTTTTAATTTACTGAGGTTCTTTTTGTGGCCTAATATGTGGTGTATTCTGGAGAATGTTCTATGTGCACTCGAGAAGAATGTGTATCCTGCCGCTTTTGCGTGTAGAGTTCTGTAGATGTCTGTTAGGTTCTTCTGTTCTAGTGTGTTGTTCAGTGCCACTGTGTCCTTACTTACTGTCTGTCTGGTGGATCTGTCCTTTTGAGTGAGTGGTGTGTTGAAGTCTCCTCAAATGAATGCATTGTATTCTGTATCCTCCTTTAATTCTGTTAGTATTTGTTTCTCACATTTCGGTGCTCCTGTATTGGGTGTGTATATATTTAGAATGGTTATATTGTCTTGTTGGCCTGCCCCCCCTTATCATGTAATGTCGTCCTTTATCTCTTATTACGTTCTTTGCTTTCATGTCTATTTTGTCTAAGTACTGCAACACCTACTTTTTCCTCCCCATTGTTTGCATGAAATATGTTCTACCATCCTTTCACTTTTAGTCTGTGTATATCTTGGGGTTTGAGGTGAGTCTCTTGTAAGCAGCATATAGATGGTTCTTGCTTTTTTATCCATTCTATTACTCTGTGTCTTTTGATTGGTTCATTTAGTCCATTTATATTTAGGGTGATTATCGATAAATATGTACTTGTTGCCATTTTAGGCTTTGGATTTATGGTCACCAGAGGATCAAGGGTAGCTTCTTTACTGTCTAACCATGTAAGTTAACTCCTTTCTTAAGCTGTTGTAAACCCACTCTGATGATTCTTTATTTGTCTCTGTTCTTATTCTTCCTCCTCCATTCTTGATATGTTAGGTGTTTATTCAGTACTCTTTTGTGTTTCCTTTTACTGTTTTTGTGGATAGTTGTTTTTATTTTTTGCCTTTAGTTAGCATTTCGTTGGTCTGCTTTCTTTACTGTGATTTTATTTTCTCTGGTGACATCTATTTATCCTTAGGGGTGCTTCCATCTAGAGCATTCCCTTAAAAATACCCTGTAGAGGTGGTTTGTGGGCGGCAAGTTCCCTTAGCTTTTGCTTGTTTGGGAATTGCTTAATCCGTCCTTCATATTTAAATGATAATCGTGCTGGATGCAGTATCCTTGGTTCAAGGCCCTTCTGTTTCATTGCATTAAATATATCATGCTGTTCTCTTCTGGCCTGTAATGTTTCTGTTGAGAAGTCTGATGATAGCCTGATGGGTTTTCCTTTTGTTAGGTGACCTTTTTTCTCTCTCTGGCTGCCTTTAATACTCTGTCCTTGTCTTTGATTTTTGCCATTTTAATTATTCTATGTCTTGGTGTTGTCCTCCTTGAGTCCCTATGTTGGGAGATCTGTGGGCTTCCATGGTTGAGAGACTCTCCTTCCCTAGCTTGGGGAAGTTTTCAGCAATTATGTCTTCAAAGACACTTTCTGTCCTTTTTTCTCTCTTCTTCTGGTACCCGTTATAATGCAAATATTGTTCTGCTTGGATTGGTCACACAGTTCTCTTAATATTCTTTCATTCTTGAAGATCCTTTTATCTCTCTCTCTGCCTCTGCTTCTCTCTATTTGTGTTCTCTAATTTCTGTTCCATTAACGGCCTCTTGCACCTCTTCCAGTCTCCTCTTAAGGCCTTCTGTGGATTGTTTCATTTGTGTTACCTCCCTCCTGACTTCATCCCTTAGCTCTTGCATGTTTCTCTGCAGTTCCATCAGCATGGTTATGACTTTTATTTTGAATTCTTTTTTCAGGAAGATTGGTTATATCTATCTCAGCAGGCCCTCTCTCTCAGGATGTCTGACTGATGTTTGACTGGACAAGGTTCTTCTGCCTTTTCATGGTGATAGAAGTGGTCGCAGGCAGGTGGCACATCTGTCAGCTGGGAGAACCAAGTCCCTTCCTACTTTTTGGTCACCTTGCCTTCCTCCGCTGCCTGTGCCAGTTCCTCGCACCCCAGGACCAGACTCTGGGACAATCTCCTGAGCTGCCGTGGGCAGTGCCGCCCTCAGGCTAGCCTAGAGCCACTGCAGGGGGTCGCAGCCACGGCGGGTGTGTTCTCCTGCGAGAACGGCTCCCCTTCGTGCCTTCCAGACCTTGCTCTGGCTTCCGCTGCCTGTGCTGGTTTCCTGCGCACCAGCACCAGACTCTGGGACAATCTCCTGAGCTGCCGTGGGCTGAGCCAGCCCTTGGGCTAGCCTAGAGCACTGCAGGGAGTTCAGCTGCGCCGGGTGTCTTCTGTGAGAACGGTGCCCCTTTGCGCCATCCGGACCTTGCTCCGGCTTCTGCCTGTCCCAGTTATCTGGGCGTTGGGAGGAGACTTTGTGCTTGCTGTGAGCAGGGCCGCTCTCCGGCTGCTCCTCAGCTGTGACGGGTCAGCCGGTTTGTTTGTTGTGCCGGCTGGGAGGAACGAATGCCAGGCTGCTTACCACTGTGAGGGTCTTCAGGGCTGCTTCACGCCCAGGGGTTTAGGGGGCCCGAAGTTCCTCAAGATTCCCAGGCTGCTAGGCTGAGGATGCTTGGACGAGTTTTTTCTGCTGTTGAGCCCTTGTGCCTTTAAGAGTTTTAAAAGCACCCACTTCTCTCTTGTTCCAGAGCAGCTGGCTGTGGGGACCGGCTCACAGTCTCCGTCTCAGACCTTACCCTTCCATTTCTCTAATGTCCAGCACACGATGCAATGTGTGTCTGTGCTCCCGGTGCAGAATACTAGCGCTGGTTATTTAATAGAATTGTGCTTCCACTCCCTCCCAACTCTAACTTCTTTCCCTCCCGCAGGCAAGCTGGAGTGGGTGGAGTGCTTGGGTCCTGCGGGGTCACGGCTTTGTATCTTATTCCCTTTGTGAGATGCTTAGTTTTCGGAGATGTAGATGTAGCCTGGCTGTTGTACTGTATTCTGTGGTCTATCTTTTTGAAATAATTGTTTTTTTTGTATTTTCAAAAATATATATGGTTTTGGGAGGAGATTTCTGCCGTCCTACTCATGCTGCCATCTTGAGCCAGAAGTCCAATTCACTGTTCCATTAATATTTTGACAGTATTACCTGTTATGTATGAATAAGAACTATTTTTTTCTTAATGTTTTAATTATCTATAATGCTCTTCCTTTATGTAGATCCAAGTTCCTGAGCTACATCGTTTTCCTTCCTTTAAAGTGTTTCTCAACATTCTCTGCAAGACAAGTCTATCCACAACTAATACCATCAGTTTTTGTTTGAAAACCTTTTTTCGTTCTCACATTTAAGGAAAATTTTTGCTACATAAAGAATTTATGTTGGTGGAGCTTCTTCTTTCCAAACTTTAAATATTTTGCTCTATTCTCTTCTTGTTTTTATGGCTGCAGAAGGGATGCCCAAGGTAAGTAACTCTTATTGCTCCTCTATAGGTAAGGTTTTTTTACTCTTAACGCTTTCAAGATTTTCTTTTTCCTTTGATTTTCTATACTTAATGTGAAGTAGCTACATGTAGATATTTTCATATTACCGTTCTTGGTTTCTGTCAGTTTTTTTGTTCTGTTTTTAATTTTGGACACCTTTCCACTGTTACTGTTTGACTTTTTTGTTTCTTTACCTCCATGAGATATGTATTTCTTATTTTGTACTCATCTCACATTAACTGTTTCATGTTTGTTTTATCTTTGCATTTCAGTTTTCAGAGCTTCTGCTGACATTTCATCAGTTTCACTGATAGTTTTTTCAGTTACTCAATCTTTTCGATCAGCCCAATACAGCCATTCTTCTGTTACACTGGTTTTGATCTCTAACATTTGCTTGGTTATGTTCTATACTTTCCATTGCTCTGTTTACACTGCTGTGTTTTCACAGGTCTGTTTTATTCATTTGCGTCCTTAGTATAACTATATGTGCTTTAAATTGCTGGTGTGGTAATTTTAACATTTCTGCTGTGCCTGTATTGTTTTATGTTTGCTGTTTTCCTTCCAACTGTTTTGTCCATTTTTTTTTCTTTCAGTGTCTTTTCTTTTTAAGCTGGACATACATCATTTGGGGTAAATGGACCCTTTAATGTAATATTTTACATTTATGTGTTGAGTTTGGCTGTGTTTATTGTCTCCTGGAGATGTTGGTATCAGAGGCTGAGATTTCTCTTGGTGTGTTTGTCTCATAGTTGTCTTAGATTTCTCTGCAGAGCTCTTTAAGGTTTGGGAAGTTTAGTTCTTTAAAGTGATTTCCGTTATTACATAGGAATCCTGTTGGTGTCAGGTACAGAAATGTTCTTAGCTCCGGATTCAGTTGTAAACTCTCAGCTTTTATTTGTCTGGAATGTCTCACCTTCTTCCTTCACATATGAAATACAGTTTTGTCAGGTGTAGAATTTTCAGCACTTTTCATTTGTCAACAGCCTTCTGAAAATCCACTGAAAACTTACTGAGAATGCCATGTACCTAACTAGATCCTTCTCTTCCTCTTTTCAAGATTCTCTTTTTGTTTGGCTTTTGATTGTTTGAATGTAGTGTGCTTCATATAAGTGTTTTTGAGTTCACTAAGGTCTTCAAATGTGTGTCCATTTTATTATTTAAATTTGGGGAATTTTCAGCCCCAATTTCCTCTAATAACCTCCTTCCTGCTTTCCTCTTTCCTCTGTGCTTGAATCCCACCAGTGCATATGTTGTTTCACTTGGTGGTGTCCCACAGTGGCCTTTCGGGTCTGTTCACTTTTTACTCATTAATTTTTTTCTCCTGCTCCTGACATCATTACAACTGTTGTGTTTTCATGTTCCCAACTTTTTTTTTAAGTATCAAGTGCTCAAACCTGTTTTTCAGTCCCTGCAGTGTATTTCTCATTTAAGGTCGTGGTCAGATTACATTAAAAAATTTCTGTGGCACAAAGTTTTCCCCTTGGCTTCTTTTTGTTCTCTGTCACTTTACTGATACTTTTATTTTGTTCATCTCTCTTTTCTTGTTCTCAAATTCTTTGAGCATCCTTCAGACAGCCATTTAATTGCTCTGTCTAAAAGTCTGCCACCTGGTTGTTCTTATAGACATATGTTGACTTTTTTTTTATCCATTGAATGGGACCATAGTTTCCTGGCTCTTTGTAGAAAACTAGACATTTGAAATGTATGACATTTTGATTCCAGATACTTCATAGAGTATCTGTTTTAGCTGTGGTTTTGTTGTTTTTCTTGTTACGTTATTGTATGTTGTATATGTTTTTGGGAATCGACTTGAAGTATAAACTGAACGTCTCAGGCTTGTTTTCCAGAATGCTAACAATTTTTAGTGCTTTATGTTTCTGTGGAGGGAAGGAACTTGGAGCCTTCTGCTCTGCCGTTTGGCTTCTCTCATTTTTTGAGCACTGATTAGTGTTTTTCAGAATTTTTCATTTAAGAAGATGATGTTTTAGCCCATTGGGAAAAAAATTTCTGATTAAAATACTTCTAGAACATTAGCCTTCTCAGTTGGCTTCCTAGGTGTTAGGGGTTTTGTTGGTGGTGGGTGGTATTATTCTGGGGTTTTTAGTTTTGTTTTTAAGGATGTTGTCAATTCCTTGTAATTGTCTACAGTTTGGGTTTATGAGGACACTCAGGAAATACTTCACTAATTAGGTGAAACCAACAGGCAGTTTAATACATAGAATTTAAAATCCTTTCTTTTGGACCACACATTTGTTCAGAACTTCAGTAGCTAGCAAGAAGATAGAAACATATTTGTGACGCTCACTCAGTCTTGGACTCTGTTCTTGGTGCTGCAGACTCAACATTAAGTCTGGAATAGCTTGCTTTTGAAAGATTAGTGAGATTACTACTTAATAACTGATATAAAAAGACAAAATGAATTTGTCACTTCAAATAGTAAGGGAGAGCTTTGCCACTTAGGCACAGTCTCTGAGCAAAGCAGGTAGTTTGCGGAGATGGGGCATGGCAGATTTGCACAGTTGTCAGTGGGCTGACATTTTAAGGAGAGGCAAGTGAGACTGGCTGTTGCTGGACCAGGTGTACTCAGTGTTTTCCAAGTAGCTGCCTATTGAAAGAAAGGGTTATCACTATATGTATTGTTTGCAAATGCTTTTCCACTTGTCCTTTACCCATTAAATAGATTTGAAACTGATAGTGTTGCCTTTGTTTTTATCATGATGAGAGGACTCAGTATGTTCCTAAATTTTCAGAAGTTTTAATTTATCATTTTCTAATGGGAGACACAGACCTCTAGCCTGGAAACAGGTAATGTTTACCACTTTGGTAACTTTGTCAACCTCATATCTGTAGGTTCTGGTACCATGGGGGTAAACTCAATATGATATTACAGAGAGATAATATGTTATACAGTCTTTTAAAAACATACAGATAAATACAAATTAGTTGAAGTTCCTGATACTAAGAATAAAACAGATTTTCCCAAACCTTTCCAAAGAGGTGATGTTCTACAATAAAATATTCAGATGATCCTCAAACTTTGCTGTACATCAGAGTCATTGGGATTGCTTAATATAAAATGTAGACAACTGGGTCTCTCCCTGTGAGTTTCTGAATTGAGTATAGAATGTGTAGAATATCAGGACTAGCTTTACCTATATGGAATTTCTACAAGTCGTTTGCTTCACAGCACAGTTCATTAAAAAGAGTTATGTGGGAGGCCAAAAAACGAGATATAGAGTGCTTACTATAAACGTCACCTTTTATGTATCCCTACGTGTATTTCCAGATTGTTCCACGAGGTGTTTTCAAAGATATCTTGCAAATAAAGACCACGTTTCATTCATGTTTGCTTGTCCTTCTCACAGCCCCACCTGATTCACAGTACATTTTAAAGAGTCTGAGAGGTTAAATATTAAGCGACCCGAACCTAGTGATTTGTTACCTAACTTGGTTACCATTTGAGGTTTCATACCGTGAAAAATAGTTAAGGTTTACTGTGCAATAGAGATGTTAAGCTCTAAGGAGGAGTTAATTTATATTTTATTGTTAAATTATCTCCCACTGTTGGAATGATTTATTGTTGTTTTTCTGTATGAAAGTAATACATTAAACAGAAAATGTTTTTATTTCAGAACTGTTCGTCAGTTGGCACAGGAACATTTTTTTTTAATGTGCACCAGATGTTGCATTGGACACAGGCCTCTGCTTTTCTTCATTACTCTGCTCTTTACCGTTCTGGAGGTGAGACATTTTTTAATGGATTAACGAATATAATTCATTCTTAAGATGAGAAACACTCAGGAAATTACAGTTTTCATTTTTATTAAAAGTAAGTCAGCTGTGCTTAATAAATAATGTCATATTTTCCTGCTTTTTATAAATACTTAAGGATAAAAATGACTTGGGGAAAATATAAATTAAGAAATGTTATTTTATATTACTGATATGAAGTATTGCCACTTAATTTACCAAATCTCTGAGTTTAAAAAGTCAATGTGAGGGCATGTCGGGGAGACTTGGTGGTGGCGGGGTTCTAGTAAACATAATGTTCCTTATGTAATTGTAGATTAATGATCCCAAAATAAAATAATACATAAATAAATAGATACATACATACATAGATACCAAAATAAAATGATACATACATACATACATATTTTTTAAAAAGTCGATGTGAATTCTGAACTTAGTCTTATGAGTTCTTACGAGTTCATATTGTTTCAATTTATTGCCTTTCAGAGCACAGCAGGAGAGGCGGGTAGACACTCAGATGACTATTTCACTCTTCTACAACACCTTTTTAATTATGCTTATAACAGCAATATTAATGTACCCAATGCTGATGTTCTTCTCAACGATGAAATTGATTGGCTCAAAAGAATTAGGGTAAGTTGTATAATACTCAGTTTATTATTGTGTCACTGTTAAATCAACTGCCTTACTAAAAGCGTGTTATAATGAAGTGTATTTTTTAAATCTGTGTTTTTGTACATATGTTAATATGTATAATGATAATGTGTGTTTTATTAAAACTGAACAAAATCCATGCTTTCCACTAATGAATTTAAAAAGTACCACTAGTTTTATACAAGTACCTTGCCATTGTTTGAACCTCCATCTAGGATATATGTAAGTTTCTTATTTAAGTTTGAAGAGTCTGATAGAGTAGAATTTGCATTAGCATTTAACCACATTATACTTTTTATTTATACAGAATATATTTCTGCATATAGTTTTGAAATGTGTAGCTTCTTGGCTCTCAGATTAGCATACTTCTACTGATTTATAAACCTCTAGAATAGTACTTGTCAACCTTCATGTCATTGACATTTTAGCCCAGGTTATTCCTTGCTTTGCAGAATTATGCTATTCATAATAAGATACTGAAGAGCAACTTTGCCTCATCAAGCAGTAGGTGGTTCCTTAGTGAATCAAAAGCATCTCAAGACATTGCCAGGGTCCTCTTGCGGTAGAATTGCTGATTTTATGTGCGGTAGAATGTGCCAAAGATAACATTTAAGTGCTTTCATTACGTTCTCGGTTTGAGACATTTCTGCAGAAGAAATAAACTACCTGAGTGGAGTGGTTTGGGCAGATTACTTCTGAGAAGTCACTGCCCTTTAGCTCTTTTGTTCTTTCTTTTCTGGTTTGGCCTATACTGTTTTTCCCTTTGCAGGATAATGTTAAAAATACAGATGAAACTGGTGTTGAAGAGCCGATCTTGGAAGGCCATCTTGGGGTAACAAAAGAGTTACTGGCCTTTCAAACAACTGAGAAGAAGTATCATATTGGTTGTGAAAAAGGAGGTGCTAATCTCATTAAAGTAAGTTCCACATTCTGGTGCAGAACTTGTTGTTATGACCTTTTAAATGTTTGTTAGCAAGTCTGCCTCATTGAGCTTAGAATTACTTTGTCTTTGAGACATCGTCTTGACCCTTTCTTTATACCTTACAAAAATCTTCATCTCTATAAAAGTTATAGTAATTAAAAAATGTATGCCTCCCTTTCTTCAAGAGATTTTTAAACTAATCAAAATTCAGATACAGTCTTTAGAAAGTTACTAAGCAGCATTTGATTTTACTATTTAGTTAAAGTCTAGGCTTTTTAGTTAAGCAGGTTTTAAAATTCAAGATGTTTCATTTTTTACATATTTCCTTGATGAGATAGATCTTTTTTAGGTATGCCTCGTAATAAAATAAAAATGAGTTTTATTTTTATTCAAAATAAGTATTTCATATTTGACTTAAGGAGTACATTTCTTTAGAATATATATTAAGTTACAATCAGCTCTTTTAAAATACCTCCAAGTATCTGGAAAAGTATGTTTACTATTTAGGGCAAATAGTATTTTGAAGTAGAATTTTATTATTTGAAAATATGAATCATTTTTGCTCTGTAATGAGATATGTAATTCTGTCAGATGATTGTAGAAATAGTTCTTCCCAAGGAATGTTTTATCTTTAAAAAATCTATTATTACTAACTGTATGTGTCTGTTTTTTTCAAACTCTTCAGGAATTAATTGATGATTTCATCTTTACTGCCTCCAAAGTTTACCTGCAATGTATGAGAAATGGGGAACTTCCAGCTAAACAGGCTCTCCCAGTATGTAGTTCACCGGCTACCATCAGTGCTGGTTTTGAACTACTCGTAGCATTAGCTGTTGGCTGTGTAAGAAATCTCAAACAGATAGGAGACTGTTTGACTGAAATGTATTACATAGGCACAGCAATAACTAGTAAGTATTGTAACCTGTAAAGCTGTTTTTCCTGGTTGGTAATATTTCCATGTTTAAAAGTCTGGGTTTTTATCTTTTAGAAAGTGTTTTAACTTAGTAAGATGGTGCTTTAGGACATTAATTCACCGTCTTCTCAGCTGGTTGGCTTTCTGACTAAAATTGTTTTTCTTGTACCACCACCACCACCACCAACAAAGAAGTGTCTAACTTAGGTCTGTATGTTTGTTTGTTCATTTGTTTTTACCAACAAGTAATTAGTTCAGTAATTCTAGTAATCAGATACATAATTAAGACCATTATATGTAGAGAAACTTCATACAGAAAATTTTCACATGTATATTTAAATGCCTTACTGTAGATAGTTCAGGTAACTAGGTAAAATGTTTTATTTCATCTCAGATGAAGTAAAATCCAGTCTCCAGAATAATAAGCCACACTTTATGGTGTAGAATTTAATACTTAAAACTTAAAAATGTCTGCATTGAAAAGATTATGAAGCCTTCATTTACAGATTGCTTAATGTTACTTTAATCTGCATCCTGAGAAAGTTAAATTTTTGAATATCAATGTGCCAAAGATAACATTTAAGTGCTTTCATTACGTTCTCGGTTAATGTCCATGTTAGATTTTAAGAGAACTGAAACTCAAAAGGGAGGGAGTACATTAAAAAAACAGAAAGTAAGAACCTAAAGTCTGTTTAATTTTAAGAGAAAAACCAAGGCTTGAGAATGTAATACACAGAGGTATTTAGTATAAATCTTTAAGAGTACTTGCAGTGCGCATTTGTGGAGTGTAACAACGAAGCAAAACTGAAGGAACAAAACAGCAGCAGACTCACAGACTCCCAAAAAGGGACGAGCAATTACCAAAGGGAGGGGTTTGGGAAAAAAGGGTGGGGAGAGAGGGAGAAGGGCATTAAGGTGCATTGTAATTAGCACTCGCAGTATAGGTGGGTCATGGGCAAGGCAGTATAGCATGTAGAATGCAAGTAATGACTCTGTGGCATCTTACTACTCTAATGGACAGTGATTGCAATGGGGTGTGGTAGGTACTTGATAATATGAGTGAATGTTGAAATCATAATATTGCTCATGGGAAACCTTTAGAAGATTATGTATTAACGATAACCTTAATTTTAAAAAATTATTCAGCTTAATGAATTTTGTGGTTAGATTATTAAAATCTATCAACTTCCAACACATTCAACATTCCTGGTTCAGAATTGTCTCAGTGCAAATTGTACATATGTATGTCTCTTTGTTCAGTGTTTGTCTTTTTAACACAGGAACAGTAATGCACTGTATAGAGTGTTCTTCACTAGTTTTTCACTTAGTAATATATCTATCAGCGCATTAGATGTATTAGTAATAGATCTGTTTATTGGCTACATAATTTGCAGCTCACTGTGCTGTAAATCATGCAATCCATCTTCAAGATAGTGATTGATGGTTGTTTTGGTTTTATGGTAGGCAGAAAGGGATATGAAATGATCTACAGTTTTCACAAAACCTTTCCAATGCACTATACAGTTACATCCTGAGAATAAGACAGTGGGTATAAGCAAAGCAATTTTTCTTTTACTGTTTTATCAGCCGGCAAACAGATTCACTTGGAGGTTTTGACACTGTGATTTGGAATCATAACTAAGACTTAGAAAGCTATATGCCATTTTGATTTATTTTAAAGTTCTGATCCCAACGAATTAAAGGTACTTAAATGAAAAAGAAAACACAAATTTACTACTATACCATCTTAAATGACTTTCTGAGAAGAGTGTCACAGAATTAATAACAGTAAAACCATAGGCTCTGGTAAGGACGTACCTATGTAATGGTTAAGTGTTGAAATAAAAATTTAGAGTACTGTCTCAAAGTGGCTGAGGTAATGATTGAATATCCTAATATCATCATCATCATAGCATAGCTGCAAGTGGACTAAATTACTGCTTTCATGAAAATCCTTTTCTCCTTCTTCGTTAAGCTTGTGAAGCACTTACTAAGTGGGAGTACCTACCACCTGTTAGACCTCGCCCTCCAGAAGGATTTGTGGGCCTCAAAAATGCTGGTACCACTTGTTACATGAATTCTGTGATCCAGCAGTTATACATGATTCCTCCTATCAGGAACAGTATTCTTGCAGTTGAAGGCACTGGTAGTGATATAGATGATGACATGTTCAGTGAAGAGAAGCAGGACAACGAGGTAATTTTAATTATGAATTCTTTTTTATTTCCCTATATTTCAAGACCTTGACACCAGATACAGTTTTTCTCAGAGTATTGTGTTTCTTATAGAGTTTTTTGAATTACATTTGATATTAGGACAGTACTCTTAGCTACTATCTCTGATTTACTATACTTACCATCTTATAAAATGCAGTTGATAATCTTTATCACAACTTCTGTTGCTTTTTTAAAGCAGCAGCATTTCAATGTAATCATGTCTGCAGTCTGGTAGGTATATTTGGTATTTGTAAAATGAAAAACAATCACTTACAAATAATTGAAGTTTATTTTCATTCAACTTTTTAAGGTACATTATTCCATTTAATTTATTAACCTTGTGTATTATCAGTTCCATAGTCTGTGCTTATTCTTAGGATATTCTTAATATTTTTTTCAGATTACAATTTTCTCATAAGGAAGCAAATGCATTCGTTACTTTATATAATGCTACACAGTCTGTTAACAGTATTAGATAATAATAATAATCAGACTACCTACCAAGCATATTCCAGAGTAGAAAAAAGAAACACAAAAGTTAGATTTTCAGTTTTTAGAAGATCAGAGTACATATAACTCATGTGTCTCTTACAAATGGAAAACTTCTGAAGTTTCAGTTGTATTTATGTTGAAACTATTTTTATCTTTTATTTCCTTTATACAAGTTTTTCAGAATTCATAAAGGTGTAGAGAATATTCTAATTGTAGAAATGGTTCTTCCCTTATTCCTGTGTTTCTCTACTTTAATTGTAGTAAGTGGTTCTTCTGTTGTTATTACATTTCTGTAGCCAAAACTAGTTTGTTTCTCAAATTATATAGCTCATCAGTTAGATTCTGAAACACACATCTACTTTCACTCTTTTCAGATTTTATAAATAACACTATCCAGTCATTGGGTTTACCTTTTTAAGAATCTCCATATATGGTGACTATACCAGTACCTGGTTGAGGACCACTATTTGACAAAAAGATTTGAATTTAGATCCTATTTCAGTAGCCCAGTTTAGTGCGACGGTACAAGGTTAAGGATAAATAGAGATCGCTCATCCTCTTGGCAAAAGGAGACTAATTCAGACAAAAGATGAAATTCGAAACTAGATATTCCACCTTTGCTACTCGACACCCTGTGCTTTTTGATTCTTCTAGTTGTCTGCCTATTTACTCTTTTTTATGAACTGTGAGCTTCTCAAAGGCAAATGTGATATTTACTTCTGTAAAGAAGGCCTCATAGCAGAGCAGAGATGTTCAGCGCTCTGTAAAGTAGTCAAATTCTGCTTTATAGAGAGGGCTTAAGAGCTTTAGAGCTTCTATTTATGCTGTTTATACCAGCAGTACTCTGAATGGCTGTACTTATCCAGTGTTAACAATTCTAATCATGTCACATAATTTAACTCATATAATCTATGAAGAATGCATTGTCTCTACATGAGAAATGTTGGAGAAAAACTATGGGAAGGTTAAATATTTTTGTTACCGAAAGTTCTATTTTTGTCTCTTTTGTCTGATGAGAAAGCATTCATTTGTCTCCAGTCCATTCTGGTCAACTAAATCTTTGATTGTTACATTATACTACCTCCAGTAGAGCATAACTCTACTGGAGGTAGTATATTTTAATAACTCTATTTTTTAATAACTCATCTGTGAAATTGCCAGGATAAGCACCAATATTAGTAAGTTGAAAGTTCTGTGGTTTAGATATATGAGTACAAAATAATGCAGATCTTCCACTGTTTGTATCTGTCTCAGCTTCGCTCTACTTGTAAATTGAGGTTAGCTAATCAAATTATGTTCTTTGGTTTGTAGAGTAATGTTGATCCGCGAGATGATGTTTTTAGATGTCCTCAACAATATGAAGACAAACCAGCATTAAGTAAGACAGAAGATCAGAAAGAGTACAATATTGGTGTCTTAAGATACCTTCAGGTCATCTTTGGTCATTTAGCTGCTTCTCGTTTACCATACTTTGTGCCCAGAGGATTTTGGAAAGAGTTCAGGTAATTAATGGATAGATGTTAATTGTAGTTTCTCAAAATCTCAATATTTTAAACTCTCTTTTTTGTTTGAATATACTAACTTTAAAATACATGTTCAAACCCTCTTAGACTGTCCTCTTTCCTACAGCATAGAAAAAAATATTTGGATGTATATTTGGAGTTTTTTCTATACAATTACTCCAAAAGGAGGAGGAGAAAATTTTCACAGTAAAGAGAAGCAGTGTTCTTTACTTTAAGATATACTTAACTTTTTAATATGGAAAACCTGTGCATTGCACAAAAACAAAATACTAGAATATAGTCATCTGGATTCAACAGTTCTAAAGCAGATGTTAGACATTGTTTTTTATTCTTCATTGATGAGTGTAAGGTGCTTTTTTTTTTCTTTTTTTTTTGATATCATTAATGTACATTTTCCTGAACAACATTGTAGTTTACTAGACTTCCCCTATTATCAACTGCTCACCAAATAACCCTTTACAGTCACCGTCCATCAGCATAGTAAGATGCTATAGAATCACTACTTGTCTTCCCTGTGTTATACTGCCTTCCCTGTGTCCCTCCCACTACATTACACATGCTAATCTTAGTGACCCTTTTTCCACCTTATCCCTCCCATCCCACCCATCCATCCCAGTCCCTTTCCGTTTGATAACTGTTAGTCCATTCTTGGGTTAGGTGAGTGTTGCTGCTCTGTTCCTTCAGTTTTTACTTTGTTCTGAGTATAAGGTTTTTTTAATAAGCATACCATAATATTGTTATCACACCTCAATAAAAATTCCTTAATATCACTGCACCCACGTCACTGAAATAAATTTACAGGATTGTTTAATTTTTTTTTTCTTAACACTATATTTACAAGCAGGCCCACGGTCCATTTATGGCAGGCAGTTGGCCAAAGTATTTTTGTTTTTTCTTTTGGTATCTTTAATCTACAATTACGTGAGGAACATTCTGTTTACTACACAGCCCCCTTCACCACGTCCCCCCCCACACCCCATTAAACTCTCTGTCCATCAGCGTACTGACATGCTATAGAGTCACTACTTTTCTTCTCTGTGTTGTACAGCCCTCCCCATGCCCCACCTCACATATTATAAATGCTAATCATAATCCCCCCTTATCCCTCCCTTCCCACCCATCCTCCCCAGTCCCTTTCCCTTTGGTAACTGTTAGGCCGTTTCTGGGTTCTGTGAGTCTGTTTCTGTATTTTGTTCCTTCAGGTTTTTCTTTGTTCTTATACTCCACAGATGAGTGAAGTCATTTGATACTTGTCATTCTCCGCCTGGCTTATTTCACAGAGCATAATACCCTCTAGCTCCATCCATGTTGTTGCAAATGGCAGGATTTGTTTTCTTCTTATGGCTGAATAATATTCCATTGTGCATATATGTACCACGTCTTCTTTATCCATTCCCTAGTGATGGACACTTAGGTTGCTTCCGTTTCTTAGCTACTGTAAATAGTGCTGCAATAAACATAGGGATGCATATGTCTTTTTCAAACTGGGATGCTGCACTCTTTGGGTAAATTCCTAGGAGTGGAATTCCTAGCTCAAATGGTATTTCTATGTTGAGTTTTGTGAGGAAACTCAACACTGCTCTCCACAATTGTTGAACTAATTTATATTCCCACCAGCTGTGTAGGAGGGTTCCCTTTACTCCACAAAGTCATCCACATTTGTTGTTGTTTGTCTTTTGGATGGTGGTGATCCTTACTGGTGTGAGGTGATACCTCATTGTGGTTTTAATTTGCTTTTTTCCTATGACTAGTGATGTGGAGCATCTTTTCATGTCTGTTGGCCATCTGAATTTCTTCTTTGGAGAACTGTCTGTTTGGCTCCTCTGAGATTGTTTTTTGATTGGATTATTTGCTTTTTGTTTGTTGACGTGTGTGAGCTCTGTGTATGTTTTGGATGTCAACCCTTTATCGGATCTGTCATTTATGATGTTATTCTCCCATACTGTAGGATGCCTTTTTGTTCTATTGGTGGTGTCCTTTGCTGTACAGAAGCTTTACAGCTTGATACAGTCCCGCTTGTTCATTTTTGCTTTTGTTAACCTAGCCCGAGGAGATGTGTTCATGAAGAAGTTGTTCATGTTTATGTCGACGAGATTTTTGCCTATGTTTTTTCCTAAGAGTTTTATGGTTTTATGACTTACATTCAGGTCTTTAATCCATTTCCAATTTACTTTTGTGTATGGGGTTAGACAAGAATCCAGTTTCATTCTCTCACATGTAGCTGTCCAGTTTTGCCAACACCAGCTGTTGAAGAGGCTGTCATCTCCCCATTGTATGTCCATGGCTCCTTTATCGTATATTAATTGGCCACATATCCTTTTGGGTTATTATCTGGACCCTCTGTTCTGTTCCACTGGTCTGTAGGTCTGTTCCTGTGCCAGTGCCAAATTGTCTTGATTACTGTGGCTTCGTAGTAGAGCTTGCAGTTGGGGAGCGAGTTCCCCCCTCCTTTATTCTTCCTTCTCAGGATTGCTTTGGCTATTCAGGGACTTTTGTGGTTCCATATGAGTTTTAGAACTATTTCTTCCAGTTCGTTTTAGAATTCTTTTGGTATTTTGATAGGCATTGCATTGAATCTGTAGATTGCTTTAGGCAGAATGTCCATTTTGACCATATTCTTCCTAGCCAAGAGCATGGGATGAGTTTCCATTTGTTAGTGTCCTCTTTAATTTCTCTTAGGAGTGTCTTGTAGTTTTCAGGGTATAGGTCTTTCACGTCCTTGGATAGGTTTATTCGTGGGTATTTTGTTCTTTTTGATGCAATTGTGAATGGAATTGTTTTCCTGATTTCTCTTTCTGCTAGTTTGTCATTGGTGTATAGGAAAGCAACAGATTTGTGTGTAGTAATTTTGTATCCCGGAGCCTTGCTGAATTCATATATTAGTTCTAATAGTTTTGGAGTGGAGTCTTCAGGGTTTTTCACGTACAATATCATGTCATCTGCAAAGAGTCACAGTTTGACCTCTTTACCATTCTAAACACCGTGTATTTTTTTTGTTTTGTCTGATTGCCCTCAGCGAGGACGTCCGGAACTATGTTGAATAGCGGGGTAGAGTGGGCATCCCTGTCCTGTTCCCGATCTCCAAGGGAAGCCTTTCAGCTTCTCACTGTTACGTATGATGTTGGCTGTGGGTTTGTCATATGTGGACTGTATTATGTTGATCTACTTGCCCTCTCTACCCATTTTATTGAGAGTTTTATCGTGAATGGATGTTGAACTTCGTCATATGCTTTCTCAGCATGTATGGAGATGATTATGTGGTTTTTGTCCTGTTTGTTGATGTGGTGCATGATGTTGATGGATTTTCAAATGTTGTACCATCCTTGCATTGCTGTGATGAATCCCACTTGGTCATGGTGTATGATCAGCTTGGTGTATTTTTGAATTCGGTTTGCTAATATTTTGTTGAGTATTTTTGCATCTATGTTCATCAGGGATATTGGTCTGTAATTTTCTGTTTTAGTGGGGTCTTTGCTTGGTTTTGGTATGAGAGTGATCCTGGCTTCATAGAAAGAGTTTGGAAGTATTCCGTCCTCTTGTCTTTTTTGGAAAACTTTAAGGAGAATGGGTATTATGCCTTCCCTGTATGTCTGATAAAATTCTGCGGTGCATCCATCTGCCCCGGGGGTTTTGCTCTTGGGTAATTTTGATTACTGATTAAATTTCATTGCTGGTGATTAGTTTGTTTAGATTTTCCATTTCTTCCGTGGTCAGTCTTGGAAGGTTGTATTTTTCTAGGAAGTTGTCCATTTCTTCGAGGTTTTCTACCTTGTTATTGTATAGATCTTCATAGTATTCTTTAATAATTCTTTGTATTTCTGTGGGGTTGGGGTCCATTGTTATATTTCCTTCCTCATTTCTGATTCTGTTTATATGTGGAGATTCTCTTTTTCTCTTAAAAAGTCAGGTTAGCAGTTGATATTTTGTTTATTTTCTCTAAGAACCAGCTCTTGTTTTCATTGATTTTTCTATCCTTTTATTCTTCTCAGTTTTATTTCCTCTCTGTACTTTATTATGTCCCTCCTGCTGATTTTGGGCCTCATTTGTTCTTTTTCCAATTTCAATAATAGTGACTTTAGACTATTCACTTTGGATTGTTCTTCCTTCTTTAAACAGGCCTGGATTGTTACGTACTTTCCTCTTAGAACTGCCGTCGCTGCATCTCACAGAATTTGGGTCCTTGTGTTGTTGTCATTTGTCTCCATATATTGCTTGATCTCTATTTTAATTTGGTCATTGATCCATTGATTATTTAGGAGCATGTTGTTTGGCCTCCATGTGTTGGTGGCCTTTTTGTTTTCTTTGTTCAATTTATGTCTAGTTTTATACCTTTGTGGTCTTATGAAGTTGTTTGGTAGAATTTCAGTCTTTTTGAGTTTACTGAGGCTCTTTTTGTGGCCTAGTATGTGGTCTGTTCTGTAAAATGTTCCATGTGCACTTGAGAAAAACATGTATCCTGCTGCTTTTGGGTGTAGAGTTCTGTAATGTCTATTAGGTCCGTCTGTTCTAGTGTGTTGTTCAGTGCCACTATGTCCTTACTTAATTTTTGTGTGGTGGAACTGTCCTTTGAAGGGAGTGGTGTGTTGACGTCTCCTAGAAAGAACGCATTGCATTCTATTTCCTCCATTAACTCTGTTAGTATTTCTTTCACACATGTTGGTGCTCCTGTATTGAGTGCATATATATTTATAATGGATATATATCCTCTTGTTGGACTGACCCGTTTACCGTTACGTAATGTCCTTCTTTATCTCTTGGTACTTTCTTTGTTTTGATGTCTATTTTGTCTGATACAAGTACTGCAACACCTGCTTTTTTCTCCCTGTTGTTTGCATGAAATATCTTTTTCCATCCCTTGACTTTTAGTCTGAGTATGTCTTTGGGTTTGAGGTGAGTCTCTTGTAAGCAGCATATAGATGGGTCCTGTATTTTTATCCATTCTATTACTCTGTGTCTTGACTGGTGCATTCAGTCTGTTTATATTTTGGTGCTTGTCAAAAGGTATGTACTTACTGCCATTGCTGGCATTAGATTCGTGGTTACCAAAGTTCAGGGGTAGCTTCTTCACTATCTTATCGTCTAACTTAACTCACTTATTAAGCTCTTATAAACACAGTCTGATAATTCTTTATTTCGCTCCCTTCTCATTCCTACTTCTCCATTCTTTACATGTTAGGTGTTTTAATGTGTACTGTTTTATGTTTCCTTTGACTGCATTTGTGCATAGTTGATTTTATTTTTTGCCTTTAGTTAGTATTTGGTTGGTCTGCTTTCCTTGGTGTGATTTTATTTTCTCTGGTGACATCTGTTTAGCCTTAGGAGTGCTTCCATCTAGAGCCGTCCCTTTAAAATGCCCTGCAGATGTGGTTTGTGGGAGGCAAATTCTCTCAGCTTTTGCTTGATTGGCAATTGTTTAATCCCTCCTTCATATTTAAATGATAATCGAGCTGGATGCAGTATTCTTCGTTCAAGGACCTTCTGTTTCACTGCATTAAATATATCATGCCATTCTCTCCTGGCCTGTAAGGTTTCTGTTGAGATGTCTGATGATAGCCTGATGGCTTTCCTTTGTAGGTGACCTTTTCTGTCTCTCTGGCTGCCTTTAAAACTCTGTCCTTGTCCATGATCTTTGCCATTTTAATTATTATGTGTCTTGGTGTTGTCTCCGTTGGGTCACTTGCTTTTGGAGTTCTGTGGGCTTCCAGGGTTGGAGAGCCTATTTCGTCCCCCAGTTTGGAGAAGTTTTCAGCAATTACTTCTTCAAAGACACTTTCTTTCCCTTTTTCTCTCTTCTTCCTCTTCTGGTACCCCCCTTGTAATGCGAGTATTTTTCCGCTTGGATTGGTCACACAGTTCTCTTAATATTCTTTCATTCCTGGAGATCCTTTTATCTCTCTCTGTCTCTGCTACTCTGTATTCATGTTCTCTGCTTTCTGTTCCATTAATGGCCTCTTGCACCTCACCTAGTCTCCTCTTAAGGCCTCTATCGATTGTTTCATTTCTGTTATCTCCCTCCGGACTTCATCCCTTAGCTCTTGCATGTTTCTCTGCAGGTCCATCAGCATGGTTATGGCTTTTATTTTGAATTCTTTTTCAGGATGATTTGTTATATCTATCTCAGCAGGCCCTCTCAGGTTGTCTGACTGACTTTTGACTGGACAAGGTTCTTCTGCCTTTTCATGGTGATAAAAGTGGTCACAGGCAGGTGACACATGTGTCACCTGGGAGAAAACCAGGTCCCTTACTGCTTGCTGGTTGCCCTTCCCTCCTCTGCTGCCTGTGACAGTTATCCACACACTGGGAACAGGCTACAGGTTACTCCCCTGAGCCGCGGCGGGCAGGGCATCCCAGAGCCCTGTTGGGGAGAGGCAGGCGAGCTGGGTGTGCTCTCATGCGAGTACGGCGCCCCTTTGCGCCTCTGCTTGCACCGGGCATCTGCTCGCCAGCTGCGGACCCTGGTCTGGCCTGCATGGCTGTGTGCTGGGAGGATGTTCTGGGTGGCTGCTGTAGGCGTGGTCACCTCCCAGCCTGCTCTGCCAGGCCCTCACATGAGGGGGAGTGCATGGCAGGCTGCTTATCGCCATGAGGGACTTTGGAGCTGCATTGCCACCCAGGGGTGAGGGTACCTGAAGTTCCCTGGGGTTCCCAGATGCTGGGCTGAGTGTGCGGAGATGATTCCATCCAGCTGTGAAGCTCCTGTCCCTTTCAAAAAGCACTCTTTTCTTTTGTCCCAGGAGTTCGGGCTGCGGGGAACCACTCGCAGATTTTACTTTTCTGTTCTCCTAATATCCAGCACAGCATGCAATGTGTGTCTGTGCTCGTGGTGTGGATTACCAAGGCTGGTTATTTAGCAATCCTGTGCTTCCACTCTGTCCAAACTCTGACCCCTTTCCTCCCGCTGGTGGGCTGGGGTCGGGGGAGCGCTTGGGTTCCATCCGGCCACGGCTTGTATCTCTCCCCCTGTTGTATTTTCAAATATATATATGGTTTTGGGAAGGGTTCTGCTGCCCTACTCACGCTGTCATCTTCCTCTCGAATCCAGAAGTTTTTTTTTTTATTATACAGATTTCTTTTTCCTTTCTTGTGTTGGTGCTGCAGCTTGGTTAGTTGGGATTTGAGTGTGGACTTTTGTTTGTTTGTTTGTTTGTTTTTGGTTCATTCTGTTGCTTTCGAGCTGTTTTGCAATTATCAATAAGGAAATCAGGTAGTTTGCCCTGGAAACTTTCTCACAGTCTGGATTTTCCTAATTGTAGTGCTCTGGTGTTCTGTATTATTTTCTCTTTGCTCTGTTCCTGTATTTATTAGCTTTGCAGATAAAACATTCTGTCACAAATTTAACTCTGCCGCAGTAACAAGAAAGCAGCTATAGATAATATGTAAGTAAGTGAGGTATGGCTGTGTTTCAATAAAACTTTGTTCATGGACTTTGGAATTTGAATTCATACGATTTTCATTTGTCATGAAATAGTACCAGTTTGGCTTATTTTCAACCATTTGAACCTATATATAATACTATTCTTAGGTCTTGGGTGATTGTGGGCTTTATTTGGTTCAAAAGCTGTAGTTTTCATAGCCAGCCAATATCAAGATGCTTGACCACTTAAAGTATCATTTTATTTCCCATTTGGAATGGGCAAGAGTACTTAATAGGTGGTGATTTTACTCTCTTAGAGAGATACAAAATGTCTTTTTGTGGTTTTGAGTCATTTAGTTACAGTTAGGTCCCCATTATTTTTTTCATTATGGTCAGAAATTGACATTGATTATCATCCGTGTATTAGATTGAATCTATAAGAGAAGCTTGCTGTCATCATTTACCCTTACTATGTAAATGTATAAGAACCAGGATACTTTTTAAATCTTATTTTGTAAGTTTGTTAAGTAATCAAACACTGTCCTAGCATCCTCCTAAAATGACCAATAAAATTTGCTCTGTTTTTAGGTTTTTAAGCCTAAAAATCTTGACCTGGTTTCCTTTCTCTTGCAAATTTTGTCAACTCCTATCATGTGTCATGTCCAACTGTAACTACCAACTACCTAAGACTAAGAGCGTTACTGTAACTAGGAGAGCTATCTCTTCTTACTATATAAAAAAGGGCTACAGTCATTCACAGGAATTCAGAATGCTTTCTGCAGAATTACGATTGCAAGTGGATAAACGAAGGGATCAGCTGACATCTGGGGTCACGCTTTCTGTTGGATTCAGAGCAATACCCCTAATATATATACATAGATGTGAGCATTGTCACTTAAAGTTCTTTTGAACATCACAGATTTAGAAGTACAATGACCCCTATTCTCATCATTCGTTTCTATATTCCACAAGATGAACTATCAGTGTACATTTTAAGGATAATTTACATATATACAATGCTTCCTTCCAGATACAGGCCTTTCTGCTTCCAGTTCTGTCACCTGGTATAGACCTTTCTGTCTTTATCCTGTTTGTCTTGTCTCTGACTCAGGACTTTCTTCAGCATATTCCAGTCAACATTTCTGTTGTTGTTCTTCCAAATTGGTATACTATGAGATTTTATCTTAAACTCTTTCACTCGATTATGTGCATGTATTTAGATAGTAATTAGATAGTAATTAGATAGTAGAACCATAAATGCATGTTTGTATTTGTATCTTCATATGTCTACTTATAACTGGATATATAGATAAGTATAATTATGCTCCTGCCGAATCTTCATGTTTGTACTTAAATATATGTAGTTTTTTTGTCTCACAGATATTCTCTCCATATAAATGATGGCACTCACAATTTGTCTAGCACTTTTATATTACCTGCAATCCACTCACATAATAGCCTCTTCAGGGTTTTTTTCTTGTAACTCTTTAAAAGTATACAATAGTGGTGCAGGCTACATTCAAAATGTTTGTGTCATCATTACTGTCCAGTTTTAGAGTACTTTCATCACCCAAGAGAAGTCCCACAAGCCTGTTAAAAAGTTACTCTCCAATTCTCCCCTTTTTCCAACTTTGATAAAAGAAAGCTTAGTTTTCTCTATATATGAGTGAAAGAGAGAATATTGAAAGGCCCTGGAGACTGAGGCATCATGTTGAGAGAAACAAAGTGTCTATCTGAATATTTCATATAGAGCCACATAATATGTGGGCATTTTGGGGCCTGACCTCTTTGACTAAGCATGTTTATAGGGTGCCTCAACTTTCTGACATATATCAGACCATCATTTCATGGCCATTGTATGGGTACCTCACATTTTGGTGATTCCTTCATCAGTTGATGGACACTTGGATGGTTTTTAGTGATTGTGAATAGTACATATGTCAGCATTCAGGATGTGTAGGTTTTTGTGTGGACTTAAGTTTACATTTGTCTCAGGAGTCAAGTTGCAGGGCCATATAGTAATTCTTAACTTTTTGAGGAACCACCAAACTCTTCCATGTCCTCTGTATCATTTTACTTTCCCACCATCAAAGTATGAGGGTTGCATTTTTTTCAGCCAATATTAATACTATTCATATTTTTTCCCTTTTTTCATTCCCTGCTCTTGCCTTTCATATTATCCTTCTTTATAGATGTGAAGAGGTCTCACTGTGGTTTTGGTTTACAGTTTCCTAATGATTAACATAGTTGAACATCTTGTGTTTATTGGCTACTTAGTTTTGTTGTTGTTTTTAAGGGAAAAACCTATTCACATACTTTCCCATCGTCTTTTTGTTACATTGTGAGAGATTTTGGGGCACTTATCATAATAGGCCCTAATAGATAAGTGATTTACAAATACTTTCTCACATTCTGTAGATGGTCTTTTCACTGTCTTAATGTACTTTAATGCACAAAGATTTTAAATATTGATGAAGTCTTTCTTATCAGTTTTTCTCTTGGTTTTATAATCTAACTCAGTAATATTTTTGATAATCAACTGTATGTAACATAAACCTTGCTGTTTTCAGAAAGTGTTTTTAGGTGTACCGTTCAGTGACATTAAGCACATTCACATTTTGTTCTCCATCACCCATCTTCCTTCACAACATTTATTATCATCCAAAATTGAAACTCAGTGTGCATTAATAATAGTCGCTCCCTTCACTGTGACTTTTATGTGTTGATTTTTGTTTCCTAAAACTTAGCTGAATTTGTTGCTGAATGAACAGGTTTTTTCGATCTTCAGGATTTCCAGTTTGAATGCCTTTATTCTTCTCTTGACAAAATAGTCTAGGTAAAAGTCCAGTGCTGTGCAGATACAAGGGAAGAAAGAAAGCAGGTCATCCTTGCCTTATTCCTGCTCTTAGAGAAAATCTTTCAGTGTTTTACCATTAGATCTTTACCTCACAACATGTCTATTAACACTGACTCAAACTGGATTAAATACCTAAACATGAGAGACAAAATTATAAAACTTTTAGAAGAGAACCTGAATTTGACTGATTTCTTGGTATGACACTAAAGGCACAGGAAACGACAGAAAGAAATAGTTGAAGAATCAAACATACATATCCCCTGAAAATGTTCTTCGACAGTGAAAGGGAAATAAGTACATTCTAAAGTAAATAGGAATTTGTGTGGAATTTCTCCACAACTCCTGCTCTAGAATTCTCAAAGGTCTGGTGACAGGGAAAATATTGCCAAGAGAAACTTGGAATTTCAAGAATATAGGAAGAGCCACAGATAGGTGAATTACTGGGTTTTTATAGAAGTCTACTTTGTTCTCAGATTTAAGTTGTATAAATATTGCAACCAAAAATAACACCAGGTAAAGAAATCACTGAGTATATATTGAAAAACCTTAGACATTTGTAATATAAAGGAAAAATTAAGGCAGTTTTATGGCTTTGAGGCTCTGTGTGTTACTTGAATATCAGAAGATAACCTCTGTGGAAAACCTAGAAGAAATGGACAACTTCCTAGAAAACTAAAGCCTTCCAACGCTGACCAAGGAAGAAACAGAAAATCTAAACAGACCAATTAACAGCAAAGAAATTGAATCGGTAATCAAAAAAATACACAAGAACAAAACACCTGGGCCAGATAGATTCACTGCGGGATTTTATCAGACATATGCATATAGAGAAGACATGATACCCATTCAAATTAAGGTTTTCCAAAAAACAAAAGGAGGGACTACTTCCAAACTCATTCTTTGAATCCAGCATCACTCTAGTACCAAAACCAGGCAAAGACACCACCAAAACAGAAAATTACAGACCAATATCCTTAATGAACATAGATGCAAAAATACTCAAGAAAATAAGAGCAAACCAAATTCAAAAATACATCAAGATGGTCATACACCATGATCAAGAGGGATTCATTGCAGGGATGCAAGGATGGTACAACATTCAGAAATCCACGAACGTTCTCCACCACATGATAAAAAGAAGGACAAAAACCACATAATCATCTCCATAGATGCCGAAAAAGCATTTCACATCTATTCATGATAAAAACTCTCCAAAAAATGGGTATAGAGGGCAAGTACCTCAACATAATAAAGGCCATATAGGACAAGCCCACAGCCACTATCATAGTTAACAGCGAGAAGCTGAAAGTGTTTCCTCTAAGATGAGGAACAAGACAGGGATGCCCACTCTCCCACTGTTATTCAACATAGTACTGTAGGTCCTAGCCATGGCAATCAGACAAAGCAAAGAAATTTAATGCATCCAAATAGGTAAAGAAGAAGTCAAACTGTCACTCTTTGCAGATGACATGATATTGTATATAAAAAAGCCATAACGACTACACTCCAAAACTACTAGAACAAATATCTGAATTCAGCAAAGTTGCAGAATACAAAATTAACACACAGAAATCTATTGCTTTCCTAGACAGTAATGATGAGCGAGCAGAAAATCAGGAAAACAATTCCATTCACAATTGAATGAAAAAGAAGAAAATGCCTAGGAATAAACCTAACCAAGGAAGTGAAAGACTTATATCCTGAAAACTGCAAGATGCTCTTGGCTAGGAAGAATTAATATTGTCAAAATGGACATCCTGCCCAAAGCAATATACAGATTCAGTGCAATCCCTATCCAAATACCAATAGCCAGCCTCCTTCAACAAACTGGAAGCAGTAGTGTTAAAATTCATAGGCAGCCACCAAAGACCCCGAATAGCTGAGGCAATCCGTAGAAGGAAGAGTGAAGTGGGAGGGATCTCACTTCCCAACTTCAAGCTCTACTACAAAGCCACAGTAATCAAGACAATTTGGCACTGGCACAAGAACAGACCCACAGACCAGTGGAACAGGATACAGAGTCCAGACGTTAACCCAAACGCATGTGGTCAACTAGTGTATGATAAAGGAGCCATGGACATACAATGGGGGAAATGACAGCCTCTTCAATAGCTGGTGTTGGCAAAACTGGACAGCTACATGTAAGAGAATGAAACTGGATCACTGTCGAAGCGCATACACAAAAGCAAATTCGAAATGGTTTAAAGACTTGAATGTAAGTCATGAAACAGAAAAAAACAAAAGCAAAAATCTCTTGGACAAAAACAGGAGCAACTTCTTCATGTACATATCTCCCCAGGCAAGGGAAACAAGCAAAAATGAACAAGTGGGACTATATCAAGCTGAAAAGCTTCTGAACAGCAAAGGACACCACCAGTAGAACAAAAAGGCATCCTACAGAATGGGAAAACATATTCATGAATGACAGATCTGATAAAGGGTTGACATCCAAAATATATAGAGAGCTCACGCGCTTCAACAAAAAGCAAACAATCCAATTAAGAAATGGGCACAGGATCTAAGCAGACAGTTCTCCAAAGCAGAAATTCAGATGGCCAACTGACACATGAAAAGATGCTCCACATCGCTAGTCATCAGAGAAATGCAAATTAAAACCACGATGCGATATCACCTCACACTAGTAAGGGTCACCATCATCCAAAAGACAAAGAACATCAAATGTTGGTGAGGTTATGAAGAAAGGGGAACCCTCCTACACTGCTGATGGGAATGTAAGTTAGTTCAACCATGTGGAAAGCAGTATGGAGATGACTCGAAAAGCTCAAAATAGAAATACCATTTGACCCAGGAATCCCACTAATAGGAATGCTGCAACCCAGTTTGAAAAAGACAGATGCACCCCTATGTTTATTGCAGCACTATTTACAATAGCCAAGAAATGGAAGCAACCTAAGTGTCCCATCAGGAGATGAATGGATAAAGAAATGGGGTACATACACACAATGGAATATCATTCAGCTGTAAGAAGAAAACAAATTCTACCATTTGCAAAAACGTGGATGGAGCTAGAGGGTATTGTGCTCACTGCAATAAGCCAGGCGGAGAAAGACAGGTACCAAATGATTTCACTCATCTGTGGAGTATAAGAACAAAGAAAAACAACTGGAGAGCAAAACAGCAGCAGACTCACAGAACCCAAAAGTGTACTAACAGTTACCAAAGGGAAAGGGACTGGGGAGGATGGTTGGGAAGAGAGGTATACGGGGGGAAAAAGAACAGAAGGGGGCACTATGATTAGCATGTATAATGTGAGGGTGCATGGGGAGGGCTGTACAACACAGAAGACAAGTAGTGATTCTCCAGCATCTTACTACGCTAATGGACAGTCACTGTAATGGGGTAGGTGGTGGGGTACTTGGTGAAGGGGGAGCCCAGTAAACATAATGTTCCTCATGTAATTGTAGGTTAGTGATAGCAATAGTAACAAAAAACAAAATCCCTCAGCCAGGTTGATCAGTATTCTGATTATTCTGAGCTCTATCACCATAGGTTCATTCTACATGTTTTAGAATTTCATAGAAAGGATCATATAATATGTACTTCTTGTGATTTACTTATTTGGCTTTTGTAGGTTTTTAAAGCAGCTTTTATTGTATTATAAAATACACAACATAAAATTTAGCATTTTAGCCATAAAAAAAAGATACCGTCTGTATATGTTCTAAAAATAATTCTTAAGGCTGCCATATTTAAAAATCAAACAGAAAGATACATAGGCAAAAAGCCAACAGATGCATTGAAACTGAATGTTAAAATATAATTAATACATAAAAGGGCAGAAAGAAAAATTCCTCATCTACAAACAGCAAAAGAATGACATGTGCTTAAATTCAGTTAAATCAGTACTATGTAAAATGTAAATTAGTCCAGTTGAAAGACATCGATTGTCCAGATTAGATTAAAAATAATTTCTGTGCTCTCTCCATGAGACCCCGTTTAAATAGAATGCTATAGATTAAACGTTAAAGGGATTAAAGCACACAATGCATATCACAACACACACATCAGATTGATAATATTTAAAAAATGACAATACCAAATGTTGGGTAGGATGTAGAAAATCTCGGACACCTGTTGTGGGTGTGAGTAGAAAATACCATAGCCACTCTGGAAAGCAGTTTTTTACAAAATTGAATATTCACTAAGTATACAATACAGCAATTGCAGTTATTAAGATTTATGCCAGAGAAAACAATACTTAGGCTCACGCCAAAATTTCTACATGAATGTTCATACAGTTCTGAATAGATGAACAGGCTGGAAACAATTATGTTCTTCTACAACTCAGGTTAGTCAAACTGGTGTAATGGTGTTACATTGAAAAGGTTCAGTGGATTTCAGCAATATGCTTATGCTGAGTAAAAAGAACTAACTACAAAAGTCATATACTCTGTAATAGTCCTTTTTTTTTTTTTTACTGACGTCTAGTGGGTATACAATCTTGTATTCGATTCAAGTATACGACACAGTGGTTCACCAGTTACCCACATGATTAAATTGTTTACCCCACCAGTGTGGCTACTATCTGTCTACCTAGAAAGACGTCGCAGAATCATTAGCTGTATTCACCATGCTCTTCTACCATCCCTGTGACCAGCTTGTGTTATGATTGAGAATTGTTGTGTCCCTTTATCTCCTTCACCTTCCTCACTCACCTACCCCAACCCCTCCCCCATGGTAAACACCAGTCACTTCTTACTGTGAGTCTACTGCTGTTCTCGTAATTTTGTTTTGGTTTTAGATTGAGCAAGTAAGTGAAATCATATGATAGTTATCTTACTTTGCCTAGCTTATTTCACTGAGCATAACATCCTCTAGGTCCAGCCATATTCTCGCAAATGACCCAAATTATTGCAGGATTTCTTTCTTTTTGAATGGCTGAATGTGTTCATGGACACTTTGGTAGCTTACATACACATCTTGGCTGTTGTAAGTAATGTGGCAGTAAACATAGGGGCTCGTATGTCTTTCCAAATCAGGGTTTTTGTTTTCCTTGGGTAAATTCCTATATTTGGAATTCCTGGGTTAAATGGTATTTCTGTTTTAGTTTTCTCAGGAAACTCCACACTGCTTTCCAGCACTAACTGACATTTCACCAACAGTATAGAAGAATTCCCTTTTCTCTGCATCTCACCAACACTTGTCATTTCTTGTCTTTTGGTTAGTGGCCATTCTGAGTGGTGTGACGTAGTTCTCATTGTGGTTTTGAGCGCATTTCACAGATGATTAACTAAAAATATAGAGCATCTTTTCATATACCTGTTAGCCATCTTTATTTTTTGTTGGGGAAATGTCTATTCGTGTCTGCATTTTTTTTATTGGGTTATTTGATTTTTTGTCGTCTTCTGGTACCCCTATAATGCAGGTATTGTTCTGTTTCAATTGGTCACACAGTTCTCTTAGTATTCTTTCATTCCTGGAGATCCTTTTATCTCTCTCTGCATCAGCTTCTCTGTGTTCCTGTTCTCTGTTTTCTAGTTCATTGATGGTCTCTTGCATCTCGTCCATTCTGCTTTGAAGTCCTTCCAGAGACTGTTTTATTTCTGTATTCTCCCTCCGTAGTTCTTGCATATTTCTCTGCAAGTCCATCAGCATGGTTATGACTTTTGTTTTGAATTCTTTTTCAGTTAGATAGGTTAAATCTATCTCCCCAGGTTCCCTCTCAGGGGAAGAAGTCTAAGATGTCTGGGTTAGTCTTGTCTGGATCGAGTTTTTTTGCCTTTTCATGTTGATAGGCACAGTGGTTATGCTATTGACTCGACTGTCAGCTGGGAGAGCCAAGAATCTTTCCACTCGCTCCTGGCCTTTCTTTACTGGGACAACTGCGACCCCTAGTGGCTTGTGTTGGGCAATTGCGTGTAGACTGGGTCTCTGTATCTTGCCCGGCCCGTATGGAGAAAGCTCCCTTGCTGTGGGCGTGGCCAGCCTCAGGCCGCTGCTCTGCTATGGCGGGGCCTCGGAGGGGTAGTGGACGGGGGGCTGTTTGGCTGTTTACCTTCGTGAAGGGTCTCAGAGCTGTTGCCCAGGGGCTTAGTGCGCCCGGAGTTCCTTCGCTTTTCTTTGTCCCAGGGGTGCCGGCTGCAGGACCCGCTCACAGGTCTTACTGTCCTGCTTCCCTAGTTTACAGCACCCCACGCATGCACTGTATGTCTGCACTCTGGTGCGGATGGCTGGGGCTGGGTGCGTAGCAGTCCTGGACTCCCTCTCGCTCCCCGCTCCAACTCCTCTCCTCCCGCCGGGAGCTGGGGTGAGGGGCCTGAGGTCCCGCCGGGCTGCGTCTTGTATCTTACCCCTTTCCCCAGGCGCTGGGTTCTCGCAGGTGTGGTTGTAGTCTGGCTGTTGTCCTGTGTCTTCTGGTCTCTCTTTTAGGGATAGTTGTATTTGTTGTATTTTCAAAAATATATATGTTTTTGGGAGGAGATTCCCACTGTCATACTCACACCGCCATCTTGGCTCCTCCTCTCTATTTGATTTTTTTGGTGTTGAACCTTATGAGTTCTTTATATATTTTGGATGTTAACCCCTTATTGTTTGGATTGTTTCTGAATCTGCTCCCCCATATTGTAAGCTGCCTTTTTTGTTCTGCTGTTGGAGTCATTTGCTATACAGAAGCTACCAGATGGCTCAGCAGAAATTTTACAGGCCAGAAGGCAGTAGCATGAAACATCCAGTTATTAAAACAGAGAACCTTCAACCAAGAGTCCTCTCTCCTGCAATGCTATCGTTCAGAATTAAAGCACGGATTAAATATTTCCTAGATAAATGAAGTTGAAAGAATTCATCACCACTAAACTGGCCTTAACAGAGTATGTCAAAGGGACTTTTTATAGATACAAGTGTTCTGAAGGCTAAGTATTTTTATCTAAACTCGTAATAAAGGTAGTAGACCCATTACTATCCAAGCAAGTCTGAAATGAAAAAGAAAAAAGGAAAACCCAAAAGTAGTAAAATCTAGAATATGTAATATCAGTCAAGGGATACACAAAAAATGCAGATGACAACATCTAATATATAAAATGTAAAGGGAGGAGGAAGAAAAAAGTACTTTTAGAATATGTTTCATACAGAGCACTCATGAACTTAATGTAGACCATTACACAGTTAGGAAGCTACCCTTGAACCTCTGGTAATCACAAACCTAAAGCCTATAATAGATACAGAAAAGATTACAAAAGAGAAATACAGTCACCACACCAAGGAAAACCATCAAATAACAAGAGAACAGTATAAGAGAGAAAAAAGGAACAGAGAGGAGGTATGAAAACAACTAGAGAACAGTTACTAAAATGGCAGTAAAAATTCAAAGAGTGCGTAAGAGAGAAAGAAACAAGAGCTGTTTATATGCTGCCTACCGGAGACCCATCTCAGACCCAAAGGCAGACTGAAAGTGAAGGGATGGAAAAAGATACATCACAGAGAAAAAAGCAGGAGTGGCAGTACTTGTATCAGACTAAGTAGATTTCAAGACCAAAAAAGTAGCAGACAAAGAAGAACATTGCATAATGATAAAGGGCTCAGTCCAACAGCATATAACCATTATAAATATGTATGCACTATTCAGCCATAAGAAAGAAAGAAATCCTGCCGTTTGCAACAACATGGATGGAGCTGGAGGACATTATGCTCAGTGAAATAAGCCAGGTGGGAAAAGAAGTGCCAGATGATTTTCCTCATTTACGGAGTATAGCAACGAAGCAAAACTGAAGGAACAAAAAATAGGTTACCCAAGGGGGGAGGGGTGTGGGAGGGCTGGTGGGGAGGGAGGGAGAAGGAGATTCAGGGGTATTATGTTTAGTACACGTGGTGTGGGGGATCACGGGGAAAACAGCGTAGCACAGAGCAGGCAAATAGTGATTCTGTGGTATCTTACTACACTCATGGACAGTGACTGCATTGGGGTAAGGGGGGACTTGCTAATAAGGGTAAATGTAGTAACCACATTGTTTTTCATGTGAAACCTTTGTAAGAGAGTATATCAATAAAACCTTAATAAAAAATTTAAATAAGTAAATAATAAATATGCACCAAATACAGGAGCGCCTAAATATTTTTTAAAATACTAACAGATATAAGGGGGATATAGATCATAACACTTCATCTTAGGAGACTTTAACATATCACTCACATCAATAGATAAACTAAACAGAATGAATAAGGACATAGAGGCACTGAACAACACACTTGATCAGATGGACTTAGCAGATACTTACATAATATTCCACCCAAAGGAGCAAGATACACATTTTTGTCAAGTGTACAAGGAATGCTCTTGAGAAAATACCACATAGTAGGCCACAAAAAGAACCTTTATACATTCAGAAAGTTTTAAATTTTATCAAGCAGCTTCATAGCCCACAATGGTATGAAACTAGAAATAAATTACACAACAAAGACAAGCCCACAAACACATGGGGGCTAAACAGCATACTTCAGAGTAATCATGGTTCAGTGAACAAATTTAAACAAATCAACTGCAAGACATAGTAACTGCACTAGTCAGGGTGCAAATTAATAATATGGGTAACTCTTCAGCCACTGTGTTGTATACTTAAAACCAATATAAGATTTGTGCCAACTGAACTTCAAAAAAAAATACAAAAAGCAAATGACAAATATGGGCAGAAGTTCTGTAGGCCCTTTTTGCAGCATGGGGATCTCTTGTCATCTTGTCGTATGTGTGATGGGTCAAAATATTTAGTATGAGAAAGAGGGTTTGGAGTGCTTGAAACATAAACTTTCAGTTTTTAATATCCCATCTCTTGTCAGTCTTAATAAGATTTCTTCCTCTTCACTGGTTATATTTTTGTCTTCTCTGTGCCAGCAGGTATTGGCCCACAGTGTTACTACAGGCAGCACTGTAGATGTTCTAGCCACCTATTCATAAGCGGCTGGAAAGGACAAAAAAATCTGCTCACTGAGCTTATTTTTCAAAAAACATCGATATATAATCAGGTGATTCAAACAGCTATTTTGCAACAAGTACTACCGATTGATAACATTTATGGAATACTTAACTATATGCCAAACTTTGCTCCAAACACTTCTGTGTATTAATTCACTAAATTGTTACAGCGCAGTGAAGTAGATGTTGTTAATATGTCCATTCTGTAGGTTAGGAAATTAATATGTCCATTCTGTAGGTTAGGTACTGAGAACTTAAGTACATTCTCAATTAAGAGGTTGAGAAATGTCAAATGGAGCAAAGTTTCAGATAAACAGGAGAACTCCCTTAATTCCATCTGCTATGCTGTACTGTTTTGCCTATTTTAATACCTTGACAAGCCTGGTTCTTTCCCTAGACTGGATATCCTAGGCTTTCTGAGCTGAAAAGGAATTTATAAAGCTGAGCCACAGTGTCAGCTCATTGATTTGGAATTTGGGGCTCAGAGAGCTGAGGTGACTTTCCCAAGATTTCACAACTTTTTGAATGCAGACCTAAGCTCTGCATCCTTTCTCTTAATCAGGCTGTGTTTTTCATGTCACTTTTCATTTCCAAAGTAACATAAAATCATAGTGTTGATATCTCCTTCCATTTTACAGAAGAGAAAACTTTTTTTTTTTACTTGATCCCATGTCCTTGTTAAGTCCTTATTGCTAGAATTGGCTGCTCTGGGATTTGTGCTTTTGGAGGCCTGCAACTTTGTTTGCCCGTAGTATCTGGCTACACCTTGATATAGGTAACAGCTGTTATCAGCTATTCATATTTTCAGTCACTAGGGTATTTGGCTGTAGTTACTTCCTGAGCTCATGGAGACAACCTTGACTGAATCACTTACGACACATTCTAATCACAACAAAGCACCTTATTCTACCAAAGTCATTCCTTTTGAAAGTGTTCCAGCTTTATCAGCAGACAGGCATCAAATGGCAATAGAAAAACTGGAAACAGACATCATAATTAGACTGGTAAATTGAAAGAACAGAGTGATTTAGCAGTGATGGAATATTTGGCAAATAATTTTTCATCTGGCCTCATCCCAACTCTTGCAAGTGAAGAATCTTCTGAGAACTGTTTGAAATGGTGGAACCGCAATTAAGCCCTTGGTCATTCACAGATAGGAAGCAGAAACAAGTACAGTTGCTAGAAAGGCACTAAGGGATTGCAGTGGAAACAAACCTGTTAAAAACCGCATAAAATGAGCACTTGAAGTACAAAAGAAGGAAGATAACCGTCACTCCAGCCTTCTGAGCCTTTTGTTAAAGTGAGAATTCGGTCTCCTAAGAAAAAGTCTTCCAGTAATCACTTCAGGAAGCCCCATTACTACAGTGTGGATGGCTAATAAGAAAAACAAAGCAATTTTTTCTTGCCACATTATTCTAGCAGGTACAGTTCCATTTTAAACAAGAAGCCACTGTTGTTTTCAGGAGTCATCGATGACTTAGACCATGAAGGGCTAGTTCTGCTGGGGTAGGGATGGGGGAAATCAGGTTGCTACTTTTCACGTTAGCCTTCGGATCCAGTAGCTCTCATCATCTTCACGTTTATGACTAGCACCCCCAAGAAGTTTACGCAGGCTTCAAAAGGAGAGCGATTTCCTTACTACAAATATTTCAAATCCTCCAAACCTGGAAGAAAATTTAGTTATTATGTGGTACTATAGCTCTCTCTAAGTAAAGTTAATTTTCAGATAAGTGTGGTGGGAAAAGAGATGCAATCACTCGTACAAGAAAAACTGGAAGAACTAAGTTAAATATCTTTGAAAGCACTATTTTGACTGGCTACTGTAAAGGTTTAAAAAACAGTTGGTTTTAAGAAATTAAAGAATACGGAATGCTCTGACTACTGACATGGTATAGTAAATTTGGCAGGATGAACTGAGATATATGGTTTGGCGTCTTCCTTGTAGTGACCATTATACAACTGTCTTCATTTGGTGAAAGTGACATACTAGATCACATACTGTGCTCCAAAAAGATTGAATGTTACTGTATGTAAATTGTAAGTTAATTTTTTTAATAAGCAGGTTTTAGGATTATGAAGGCACATTATGCACACACAGTCAATAAACCTTAGTAAACTCAACATTTTGCTATGTCTTTTGCTAAAAATATAGTTCTAGTTCTATTCTTGTATTCTGTAAATATTAAACATGAACATAAAATATAAAATGTTACTAATACCATCCAGTATGACCGGGTTTTTTTTAGCAGCACTCATTTTCATTTTGTGTACACACACGTGGTATTGTTTTTCAGTATTGGTTGGCCTAAGTTTCAAATCCACTCACTCTAGAATCAGATGTACCTGTCTCTCTCAATTTGAAAAAAATCACTCTGTTTATATCATTGTCATTTTCATTGTTAATGAAAAGTAAAATGTGAATATTCTGGGGATGTAAAATGCTGTTTTATTCCGTCTTCTTCTTAGGCTTTGGGGTAAACTTATTAATCTACGTGAACAATATGATGCCGTAGAGTTTCTTCATTGTTTGGTGGATAGTTTAGATGAAGCTTTAAAAGCTTTAGGACATCCAGCTATGTTAAGTCAAGTCCTAGGAGGTTCCTTTGCTGATCAGAAGATTTGCCAAGGCTGTCCACATAGGTAAGTGCTAATTAACATTTTTAGTATGTGCTTTTTAGTGTAGTCTTTAATAAAATTTTTACTAGTTCTTAACTGTATGAAAGCAGGCTGTGGCAATTATCACTAACTGCCTAGGACTGTGAATGAATTACATCTCTGTGTTTTAATTTTTAGCACTCTGTTCTTTGTTTCTTCCTTTTCAGTAACATTTGCTTCTGTTTTCTAAGGAGGTTTATTGACTTTTTAACTACTTTATCATATGTTCTTCTTTGCCTTGTCATATCCTAGTGTATAACATAGCATTTTCCATAAATCTGCAGTTATTACTTATAACTATATTTCCCTGTTGTGTTATATTAAAACTATAATTGAAATATCTTAAATACAGTATGTGTAGAAAATAACTGGCATGTCTGGAGCATAATTTCTGGTAGCAATTTAAAAGTCAACTTTTTAAATTACAAAAAATTTCTATGTATTCTTGTCATTCTTGAGATGGTTGGATATGTTTGCATCAAAAAATTTAGCAAGAGTTGAGAAGACATTCTGTGTTTTGGAGTAAATAGAGAATTCGGTTCACTAATCATTGCTAATAAAAAATAAATAAATTAAATAAATAAATAAATGTAACTCAGTAATAAGAGTCCCTTTCACAGAGTTCATTGGTGGACAGACACTTTTATTGTGTAGAAGTTTTATTGTTAAACAAAGTAATAGAGAAATCGGTTCACTAATCATTCCTAATGAAAATAAATAAATAAATAAAATAAATAAAAATAAAAATAAATAAATAAATACATGTAACTCAGTTATAAGAGTCCCGTTCACAGAGTTCATTGGTGGACAGACACTTGTATTGTGTAGAAGTTTTACTTTGGCACTTGTTATGTTCATACAATGTTTTGAAATCCTTCTCATGAAAATAACCACAAAAGTATGGTGTCTTCTACAACCCAGTAGAAGTAATGTTGAGTCATCCTTTTTACTTTATAGACATTAGTTGGGTGTGAGTGGAAGAGCGAGTTCTTTTGAAGATGTAGAAATGATTTTGGGAAAAATAATACTACATAAATGAAAATTCTTTATCATGTTAGTTAGCATTCATTTGGAAGATGGGAGACTCACTCACCTAATTTGACCAACTTTTGGTCCTTACGAAAGATATTTTGCATTAGGTGGACAATAAAAACTATCCAACTCTTTGTCCCCTTATCCTATTAGTAGTCAGTTTTTTATTCAATTGTCAAATTACTTCTAAATTTTATTGCTTTACTCTGCTAAGTGAAAATACTCAAACTATAAATTACATACACTTCCAGCTAAACTTTTCTTACTTTAGGATTATACAAGATTCCCATGTTTTTTAATGTAACAGAGCATTGATGTGTTTTTCTAGAGCACCCTTTAAGTTTTATAGAAGAAACCGTCAATCCCATTTATCTTTTAAGACTTCTTTTTCCTCCTCTGGGCTGGTTTCTGTCATAGTAACAGTATGTATAATATGCCATTCAAAAATAGTTCTATTAGTATACTTTTTTCTTTTTCTCTTTCTGAATTACAATGTTTGTAATCTAGGTTACATACTATAAATCTTTATAAATGGGAAGTGCTATGTCAAACATGTAATATCCCTTACGTTTTATACACAGTAGGCACTTGGTATATTTTTTTGATACATGAATTTAATGAGTGAGACTGTATTGTATTCTCTACCTCCCATTTTCTGAGTTTATTAGCATGTGCCATCAGAAGTTTTTCAAAATCCCCATTATAAAAAATCACCTCAATATGGGATGTTGACTGTCTATTTCACATTACTTTTCTCTTCCAATGGTTGCGACTCCAGAACACAACACTAGAAGCAAATGTTGGTCGGATTTTTGAATGTGTACAGTAGGTTAGAATCTGGCATATAAATGCCATGAATACTAGCTGCTATTGCATTATCTATTAGAGAAATGCAGGAACAATTAAAAACTCACTTCATGAATAGTCTCTTCTTTTTTAAATTTGATAAATCCTTAACTTTGTCACAAATTACTACCCACACAGATAACAGTATGAGAGAATATAAAGAACTTACATAATGAGACCAGACAAGGCTGTCTTCAAATCACTACTCTGCCTTGTAAACTATACTAAATTAGTCTTTGGCACCTTCTTCCCACTCCCGCCCAGTTTGCCTGTCTTTTTTGATAGGGATAGATATGTATCTCTTAACAGGTTTTAATGAAGATGACTGAACGATAGTGTGTGCAAAGAATCGAATACATTGTCCAGAACAAAGTGTTCAGTAAAAGATAACTGTAAACTTACGACATAGTAAATATCCAATTTGAGACGTAGTAAATACTGCAAACATTTTTAGCAATGTTTGCAACTAAAGATAATGTTTAGAAACTTAAGGAATAAATCCATTTGATTGTTTTACGTATCTTTAGATATGAATGTGAAGAATCTTTTACAACTCTGAATGTAGACATTAGAAATCACCAAAACCTGCTTGATTCTTTGGAACAGTATATCAAAGGAGATTTATTAGAAGGTGCAAATGCATATCGATGTGAAAAATGTGATAAAAAAGTGGGTATTGTATAGTTTTTTTAAATAAATATGATTGTATTTGAAAGAACTAAAAAATGTCAAGTTGTATTAACCTCAAATTTTACTTCTGCTCTATCTATGCTTTGTTAATGGTGGTAGCAGGGAGGTACTCAAAGCGATAAATGATTTAAAGATTTATCAGAGAAACAATACTATAAATGCTGCCAGTTGTCAAGAAAAACCATTTCAATTGAACGATTAATTTTAGAAGTCAAAATTACCAGTGAACTCAAACCTGAAGAGTTGGTATTAGTAGTTTCCCCTTTCGTTCTTCAGGTTACTCTTGAACTTTAAAAGAACTGACATGATTTTATTTGGTTACATAACATTTTCACACCCACTTAAGCTTTAAACCCAGGTCTGATTTTTAGACCCAGCCAACTAATTTTATAGAGCAACTTAACCAGTTTGTAGGATCAGTCCATAACATGTCTTTGAATATACAGGTATGATAAATAATAAATGTCTTTCCCGGTATTTCTTCAGTTGCTCATAGCAGATCCTATTCATTGTCGTAAAGGTAAAACATCAAAAATGTAACATGATCCAACAGCAGTATGCATCGGACAGATAGTAACATTAAGGAACCAGGTGCTAATTGGTTTCTGTGTCACATAATTTTTGTAGTTCTCAGCAAATGAGAGACTAGGTATTTTTAGTTTTAGTATAAATGTTTTGAATAAGTCACTGTGACAGGTGGCTTTGTGTTCATCATCATTTAGTCATCTATTTGTAAATGTAGATAGATGGTGAAGTTTTAAATTCTGTTGTTTAGTTATTATTTGAATTATGAAAACATGCATGTATATTCCTTGTTTCTTTGTAGGTTGATACAGTAAAGCGCTTGCTAATTAAAAAATTACCTCCTGTTCTTGCTATCCAATTGAAACGATTTGGCTATGACTGGGAAAGAGACTGTCCAGTTAAATTCAATGATTATTTTGAATTTCCACGAGAACTGGATATGGAACCTTACACAGTACCAGGTGTTGCAAAGCTGGAAAGAGATAATGTAAACCCAGACAGTCAATTGATAAAACAGGACGTGCAGTCTGAAAGTGAGACAGCAGTAAGCGCAAAATACAGACTAGTGGGTGTGCTTGTGCACAGTGGTCAAGCAAGTGTTGGACATTATTATTCTTACATCATTCAAAGGAATGATAAAGATGAGAGAAATCGCTGGTATAAATTTGATGATGGAGATGTAACAGAGTGTAAAATGGATGATGATGAAGAAATGAAAAATGAGTGCTTTGGTGGAGAATATGTGAGACAAGTATTTGATCGTATGACGAAGTGCGTGTCATACCTGCAGCAGCAAAGGTGGTGGAATGCTTATATACTTTTTTATGAACGAATGGACACAATAGACCAAGATGATGAAATGATAAGATATATATCAGAGCTCACAAGATCCCATCAGATTATGTCACCAGCCATTGGGAGAAGTGTATGGAAAGAAAATGTGCAATTCATGCATAACCAAATGCAGTACACTGTAGAGTATTTTCAGTTTATGAAAAAACTACTTACATGTAATGGTATTTACTTAAGCCCTGCTCCAGGTAAGTCTGGCATTTAGCTTCTTACTAGTAAAGGATACTTTTTATTTCACTTTTAGGATTTCTTGCCGGGTTTCAATATGTGTTTAATATTTTTCTCTTTCCTTGTACCTTTTTTCCCATAAAATCATTAGTCTCATTTTCATCTTGAATATGTGAGCATGTTCAGTTCATTACTTCAGAGTCAAATATTTAAGCTGCCATACCTTTGAATTGTGTCTGTCAGTATCTACAAATGTAAAAGAGCTTTTATTTGTAATAGTTATTTTTGTTACAGAAGCATTGCTTTGAAATATGATCTGGTGAAGTGCTAAGATAAGTACAAAATTTTAGCTAAGTTGTTTTAAACATGGAGCATTTTTAAACAAAAATTTGTTTGTATATGTGTGCTGTGTTTAAGGACAAGATCACTTGTTGCCTGAAGCAGAAGAAATAAGTATGACTAGTATTCAACTTGCAGCTAAATTCCTCTTCACCACTGGATTTCACACAAAGAAAATAGTCCGTGGCCCTGCCAGTGATTGGTATATAGCTATTCATTTTATTCATATTAAACTTAAGAGTTGGTGTGGTTCATTACTGTGGTGCTTTACTTTTCCCTATTGTTGGAATCCTTTTTCAAATTTCCAATATAGAATAAAAATCTTAGTAGGAATGTTGAGAGAAAAATCAAAATACAATTGCTTGATGTGCTTTTAATATTCAGAAATTGACTCCTGTTTCCATTTCATTTTTTGTGTATTTTATCATGAAAGCATTATGCTTTAATCTTTGTAGATGGAATTCTGTATTTAATAGAGATTTAAAAAAAATAGTTACACTATTCAGGTTAAGGTTCTGATTGTAAAAATGATGGGGACATTAGAATACCTTGATTTCACAACTATTTTCAGCGTCATTCAGAATACTTGTTAAGGAAATATCACTGAATCAGGAAGAGTCTGATTATAGATTTGCATCTACCTACACAAGTTCTCATTTATTCATTTTTGTAATTGAGGAACTAGACCAAGTCTCAGGCCTAATTAATTGTAAAGAACATCTTTTTTGGTTCATAGAAACCTGTTGGTTCACTGGAGCCATCGAAATAGAAGCACGTCAATAAAATTGATACTCGTATATTTTTCTCTTAGGTATGATGCACTGTGCATTCTACTCCATCACTGCAAGAATGTACGTTTTTGGTTTGCTCAAAATGTTCTTTTTAATGTTCCAAATCGCTTCTCTGAATATCTTCTGGAGTGCCCTAGTACCGAAGTGAGGGATGCGTTTGCAAAACTTATAGTATTTATTGCACATTTTTCATTGCAAGATGGGCCTTGCCCTTCATCTTTTACATCTCTGGGGCCTTCCAGTCAGGTAATTGAAAGCTTTTCACTAATAATGCAAAAAGAATAAAGTTTCTTTTTATCAAGATCAAAGAAGTAAACATATTCATTTGTGTAACATAATTAATACATGCCTGCATTACTGAGTTGATTGAAAGTATTTCATATTAATGAATAATGATTATTGGGCAACTTAAAACATAAGGAAACTTTCTTCTGTTTATTCAGTTACTTGCAGTTATATAGTAGGCTTCCGATTGTATGTTCAGTTAAGGTTTATTTTTACGATGGCTAATTTTAAATCTTCAAGTTACCTTTTTATCTACATGGGTTTTTTTTTTTGCAGTAACAACATCATTCAGCTTCTATAGTGAAATCCTCAGTTCTTCATTCCCTCTCTGAGACAACTATATTTAATAATTTTTCTCTTGACATGTCTAAGTGATGCAGCTTTACATATATGAGCTTGTTGCCAATAAAATATTTTGTCTTTTACAGGCCTGTGAAAACTTAAGCTTGAGTGACCACTTACTAAGGGCAGTCTTAAATCTCCTGAGAAGGGAAGTTTCAGAGCATGGCCATCATTTACAGCAGTATTTCAGTCTGTTTGTAATGTATGCCAGTTTAGGTAAGCACTTCTCATAATTCTGTTTGCTGTATTATTTCATATTTGATGAAAGCATTTTAATTGAAGTAATGAGATCTAATATCTTCTAGACAGAAGTAGTATTCCGTACTTAAAATTTTAAAACCCACTTCAGACTTTCTGTATAACTCTTTAATGGCACTTCTCATCTTGTACAGTAAAGTATTTTTGTGTACTTGTTCTGTTGATAATTGATCTAACCTTAGTTCAGAAACTGTCTTACTCATATTTTTATCTCTTAATGCTGTTTTAAAAACTACTGATTCCCAGGCCACATCCCACACCTATGAATCAAAATTCCTAGGGCTCGGGAAAGATATATGTATTTTTTATTCTGCTATTTTTATTTTTATTTTGGTATCAGTAATCCACAACTACATGAAGAACATTATGTTTACTAGGCTTCCCCCTTCACCACGTCCCCCCCACAAAGCCCATTATAGTCACTGTCATCAGCACAGTAAGATGCTGCAGAAGCCCTACTCGTCTTCTCTGTGTTGTACAGGCCTCCCCGTGTCCCCCACAAGTTAAACATGCTAATCGTAGTGCCCGCTTTCTTTTTCCGCACCCTTATCCCTCCCTTCCCACCCATCCTCCTCAGTCCCTTTCCCTTTGGTGACTGTTAGTCCATTCTTGGGTTCTGTGATTCTGCTGCTGTTTTGTTCCTTCAGTTTTTCTTTGTTGTTCTTACACTCTACACATGGGTGAAATCATTTGGTACTAGTGTCTCTCCACCGGGCTTATTTCACCGAGCATAATACCCTTTAGCTCCATCCATGTTGTTGCAAATGATAGGATTTCTTTTCTTATGGCTGAATAATGTTCCATTGTGTATATATGTACCACATCTTCTTCATCCATTCACCTACTGATGAACACTTAGGTTGCTTCCATTACTTGGCTATTGTAAATAGTGCTGCAATAAACATAGGGGTGCATCTGTTTTTTTCAAATCGGGCTACTGCATTCTTAGGGTAAATTCCTGGAAGTGGAATTCCTGGCTCAAATGGTATTTCTATTTTGAGCATTTTGAGGAATCTCCATACTGCTTTCTGCAATGGTTGAACACATTTACATTCCCACCCACAATGTAGGAGGGTTCCCCGATTTCCACAACCTTGCCAACATTTGTTGTTCTTTGTCTTTTGGATGGTGGTGATCCTTTCTTGTGTGAGGTGATATCCCATTGCAGTTTTAATTTGCATTTCTCTGATGATTAGCGATGTGGAGAATCTTTTCACGTGTCTGTTGGCCATCTGAACTTCTGCTTTGGAGAACTGTCTGTTCAGATCCTGTGCCCATTTTTTAATTGGATTATTTGCTTTTTGTTTGTTGAGGTGTGTGAGCTCTTTGTATATTTCGGATGTCAGCCCTTTATTGGATCTGTCATTTATGAATATATTCTCCCATACTGTAGGATACCTTTTTGTTCTATTGATGGTGTCCTTTGCTGTACAGAAGCTTTTCAGCTTCTTATGCTCCCACTTGTTCATTTTTACTTTTGTTTCCCTTGCCTGGGGAGATACGTTCATGAAGAAGTCACTCATGTTTATGTCTGAGAGATTTTTGCCTATCTTTTCTTCTAAGAGTTTTAAGGTTTCGTGACTTACATTCAGGCTTTGGTCCATTTCAAATTTACTTTTGTGTATGGGGTTAGACAGTGATCCAGTTTCATTCTCTTACACATTGCTGTCGAGTTTTGCCAGCACCATCTGTTGAAGAGAGTGTCATTTCCCCATTGTATGTTCATGGCTCCTTTATCAAATATTAATTGACCATATATGTTTAGGTTAATGTTTGGAGTCTCTATTCTGTTCCACTGGTCTGTGGCTCTGTTCTTGTGCCAGTACCAAATTGTCTTGATTACTGTGCTCTTGTAGTAGGGCTTGAGGTTGGGCAGCGAGATCCCCCCCCCTTTACTCTTCCTTCTCAGGATCGCTTTGGGTCTTCTGGGTCTTTGGTTGTTCCATATGAATTTTAGAACTATTTGTTCCAGTTCATTGAAGAATGCTCTTGGAAATTTGATAGGGATTGCATCGAATCTGTATATTGCTTTGGGCAGGATGGCCATTTTGACAATATTAATTCTCCCTAGCCAGGAGCATGGTGTGAGTTTCATGCCATCTCGGCTCCATCTGAGGATATTAAAGGATCCTACTTGTTGGTACTTGTCATTTAAGAAGTTGGCCTGTACATGTGTTTTGCTAAAATTAAGATAAAATCATGGATAATATTACACACATTATTCACTTCAATTCTCCTGTTGGGAACACTATCAGTTAATAATTTTAATTTTCAAAAATAGCATATTACAGGATCCTGCTTTTTCTCACAGCATCGGTGCATTTCTTCTCTATGGTTTCACATGCTTACCTAAAAAGTTACACTGTGTTACTGTGTTATGCTGTGTACCATTGTATTTTGGTAGTTTTAGGTATTACTGTCTTCCTCTCCAACTAGACTGCAAATTTCTGTGTTCAGGAGTCGGCATAGTGGTACTCAGTCACAGTTGAATGAATGGATGGATAGCCACAAGTGTACATAAGAAATTCTGTAGTATTTTCAGTGTTGTTTTAAGTTATTCTTAATTTATTAAGAAGGGAAAGAATGAATTTGTTATAGTTGAGTTATAAATTTAAATGTCAGTGATTTAGGTGTTGGTGTACCAGCAATTCAGAGTTCCTAATTTTTCTGGTGTAGTCTAGATATGAGTTTTGCAATACATATTTTTAGGTTTTTATGAGAAATTGATTCAAATAATTAGCGTATTGTTTGAAATTTGTTGAAATTTCGAAGAATTAGCATATAATTGAAACACAAACCAAATATAAATAACATCCTTGTTTTAATCCTTTTTTATGCAAAACTACAAATTTAAGGACTACAGAAATCCTATTTTACTCCGTTTCCATTTTAGATACTGCTTCCTAAGCTGCTCACAGCTGACCCATGGTATAATCTAATGCCAATTTTCACTGCCATAAATGAGTGTAGATTGTCCATCTTAATCTTAAATTCTTATGGCTAGATACGGGTTTAGGTTTCAGAATTTTTTTTTAATTAATTAATTTTGTTGTCATTAATCTACAATTACATGAAGAGCACTATGCTTACCAGGGTCCCCCCCCCACCAAATCCCCCTCACAAACCCCACCACAGTACCGTCCATCAGCGCAGTAAGATGTTGTAAAATGACTACTTATCTTCTCTGCGTTGCACAGCCCTCCTCGTGCCCCCCCACATTATATATGCTAATCGTCATGTCCCCTTTCTTTTTCCCCACCCTCATCCCTCCCTTCCTGCCCTTTCTCCCCAGTCCCTTTCCCTTTGGTAGCTGTTAGTCCATTCTTAGGTTCTATGATTCTGCTGCTGTTTGGTTCCTTCAGTCGTTCTTTGTTCCTATAGTTTTTGGGTTTGAGGTGAGTCTCTTGTAAGCAGCATAGAGATGGGTCTTGCTTTTTTATCCATTCTATTATTCTGTGTCTTTTGATTGGTGCATTCAGACCATTTACATTTAAATTGATTATTGAAAGATACGTACTTATTGCCATTATAGGCTTTAGATTCGTGGCTGCCAAAGGTTCAAGGTTTGCTTCTTTAATATCTTACTGTCTAATTTAACTCACTTATTGAGGTATTTTAAACACTGTCTGGTCATTCTTTGTTTTTCCTCCCTTCTTATTCCTCCTTCTCCGTTCTTTATATGTTGGTTATTTAATTCTGTGCTCTTTTGTGCTTCCTTTAACTGCTTTTGTGGGTAGTTGATTTTATTTTTTGCCTTTAGTTAGTATTTGGTTGGTCTGCTTTCTTTGCTGTTATTTTATTTTCTCTGGTGGCATCTGTTTAGTCTTTGAAGTGCCCCCATCTAGAGCAGTCCCTCTAAAATACCCTGTAGAGGTGGTTTGTGGGAGGCAAATTCCCTCAACTTTTGCTTGTCCAGAAATTGTTTAATCCCTCCTTCATATTTAAATGATAGTCATGCTGGATTCAAGGCCCTTCTCTTTCATTGCATTAAATATATGATGCCATTCTCTTCTGGCCTGTAAGGTTTCTGTTGAGAAGTCTGATGATAGCCTGATGGGTTTCCCTTTGTAGGTGACCTTTTCCCTCTCTCTCACTGCCTTTAAAACTCTGTCCTTGTCTTTGATCTTTGCCATTTTAATTATTATGTGTCTTGGTGTTGTGTCCTCCGTGGGTCCTTTCTGTTGGGAGTTCTGTACACTTCCATGGTCTTGTGGATTATTTCCTCCCCAGTTTGGGGAAGTTTTCAGCAATTATTTCTTCAAATAGTCTTTCTATCTCTTTCTCTCTCTTCTTCTTCTGGTACCCCTATAATGCGGATATTGTTCCTTTTGGATCGGTCACCCAGTTCTCTTAATATTGTTTCATTCCTGGAGATCCTTTTATCTCTCTCTGCGTCAGCTTCTATGCATTCCTGTTCTCTGGTTTCTATTCCATCAATGGCCTCTTGCATCTTTTCCATTCTGCTTATAAATCCTTCCAGAGATTGTTTCATTTCTGTAATCTCCCTCCGGACTTCATCCCTTACCTCTTGCATACTTCTCTGCAGCTCCATCAGCATGGTTATGAGCTTTATTTTTAATTCTTTTTCAGGAAGACTGGTTAGGTCTATCTCCTTCTCAGGGTTTGCCTCTGTGATCTTGGTCTGTATCAATTTCTTCTGCCTTTTCATGGTGATAGATGTATTTGTGGGGAGCTGGCGTGTGTGTTGGGTAAGAGAAAGTCCCTTCTTGCCAGTTTAAGGCCTTCCTCTCCTGGGAGAACAGTGGCCTCTAGCGGCTTGTGCTGGGCAGCTGTGTGCAGACGGGGCTTCTGAGATCAGAAGCATCTATGGAGTTTATTTAGCCCTGCAGTTGCTGTGGGCATGGCCTGCCTCGGGCTGCTGCTCCAATGAGGAGGAGCCGCGTCAGAGGTGGAACAGGCGGGAGGCTGTTTACCACGGTGAGGGGCCTCCGAGCTGCGCTGCAGGGGGTCAGGTGCCCAAAGTTCCCTGGGATTCGCAGCTGCTTGACTAGCTGTCCCAGGGCGCTTCCGTCCAGCTGTGGGGTCCCTGTCCCTATAAGACTTTCAAAAAGCACTCGCTTTTCTTTGTCCCGGGTGCGCCGCCTGTGGGGACCCGCTCACAGGCCTTAACTGTCCTGTTTCCCTAGTTTCCAGCACCCGAAGCATGCACTGTGTGTCTGCGCTCCAGTGCGGATGGCTAGGGCTGGGTGTTTAGCAGTCCTGGGCTCCCTCTCGCTCCCCGCTCCGACTCTCCTCCTCCCGCCGGGAGCTGAGGTGTGGGATGCTCGGGTCCCGCCGGGCCACAACTTGTATCTTGCCCCCTTCACGAGGCGCTGGGTTCTCGCAGGTGTGGATGTAGTCTGGCCGTTGTCCTGTGTCTTCTGGTCTCTCTTTTAGGATTAGTTGTATTTGTTGTATTTTCAAAAATATATATGGTTTTGGGAGGAGATTGCTGCTGCTCTACTCACGCCGCCATCTTGGTTCTCTCTGAGGTTTCAGAATTTTTTAGATTTTAAAAAAGGTGAAACAGTGCATTTGCCATACTTGTGACATCCCCCAAGGAAGTATGTGTCAGCACCCTACAGTCAATCATATAAATATTTCTGTGATATATAATGAATTTTAATTCCTGGGCAATCAGTGGGTAATGGATAAAGGAAAAGATAACACATGTCTAATCAAGGTAGGTTTTTGCCAGAAATGCCATAACACCAACCTTACAAAAAACTTCATAGAACTTTTTGAGTGTCAAATAAGAATTTGTGAACTCTTTTTGTGGTCCTGGGAATACAGCAATGTATGAAGAATATTAATGGATTACAAGTATTACATGATGCAACAGAAAATGCAAAGTGCTGTGAAATACAAGCCAGGAATATCTGAACTATGCTTAGAGAGTAAGAAAAGGCTTGTTAGAGAAGGTGGTATAGGAATTGGTTGGTAAACAGAGTAAATGGTAGATGGAAAGACCTGGGTCATTGGATATTGAAGGCCACTTTGTGACTTAAAATAGCAGAAGGGACTCGCAAAATGCTATAATCATGCTCTCTCGGCAAGTCTTGTTAGACAGTCTGTGCTTTACCATGAGGGCATCGAGAACCACTATAGCATACACTGGTTGCCCATTATCTGTGGTTTTGAAAACTTTCTGCAATTTCAGTTACCAGAAGCCAACCTCAGCCAGGGAAGCATGTGATTTGATCCTCCTCCTGACGTAGCATCAGAAGGTCAATGGGAAGCATAACACTATGTCATGGGCCTACATCATTCACCTTCATTTCATATCACACACGCATTTCATTATCTCATATCAAAAGGAGAATGAAGAGTACAGTAAAATACTTTGAGAGACCATATTATACAGCTTTTATTACAGTACGATTGTTATGTCCTATTACTGTTATTTTACTATGTCTAATTTACAAATTAAACTTCCTCATAGATATGCCTGTATACTTTATACACAGGCGCGCGCGTGTGCACAGACACATACGCGCGCGCACACACACACACACAGATGCCACACTTTGGTTTTTTCTTCAGTATATCCACAGTTTCAAGCACCCACTGAGTGTCTTACAATGTAACCACCAAGGATGAAAGGGCTACTGTACTAATGAGGTTTATCAAGTCCAAGATGTGACTTGAAGATTAGCAGGTTAAATTTTGACAGTGTTGGACATCTAAGAAGACCACAAAACAGTGTGATATCCAAAATTTGAAACCCGCATAAAGATACGCATTACTGTAGATTGGAAGTAAGAAGTTTTCAAAAGAGAGGTAGAAATAAAATGAGGGCAAGGGAATACAAAGCTAAAGCGTTTCAAGAAGAGTAAGGTAGTTAAGTGTGAGAGCTGTTCCTGCATTTCAAACCAACAAGTTTGGGACAGATTAAATGGGCATGAGGAAGGGGAAAATAAGGAAAGTAGGAACAGCCAATCTAGATGCTTTTTTTCCTCAAGAAGTTTTTTTGATATGAAGGAAGGTGGGGGAGGAGGCAGGTTTACAAAATATTTTTCTCATTTTATTTAGTTTATTTTTATCATCTTACCTTTCTTTGTTGAGATTTGCTATCTTAGCCCCCTACTCTCAGTCCTAAAAAAGCTACTTTTCCCTTAGGGCTCTGTAATTGGAATGCCAGAGTCATGATCACTACTCCATAGTTAGACTAAGTCAATGTATTTTCTGTTTTTTCTGCATTCCATCTGTATTTCTGCAGTCTAAATAAATGGGATGAGCTTTAATCATAAAAATAGTATGTGGCTATATTAATTACTTTTTCAATAATGCAGCACTTGTCGTTTTAATTGTTTTGGTTTCTCTGTTTTTCCTACACATTACTTTTCTCCTTTTTTTTTATAGGTATGACAGAAAAGACACAGCTCTTGAAATTGGATGTACCTGCTACCTTTATGCTTGTGTCTTTAGATGAAGGGCCAGGTCCTCCAATCAAGTATCAATATGCTGAATTAGGCGAGTTATACTCAGTAGTAGCTCAGCTGATCCGCTGTTGCAATGTCTCATCAAGGATGCAGTCTTCAATCAATGGTAAAGTGGAATGTTCCATCCATTCTTCAGTAGTTCAAAAATAATGCTACTTTCCTATATAGCACTTAGTTAAAATTCTGAACATTTATAAAAACAAAAAACAGTGAAGATCCATGCTTTGGGTATATTATATCTTAAACCATTAATTTTCTCACATGTTTAAAAGAGAACCTTTTATAATTTACTACGATAAAAATTCCTTATTTGTGAAATGGTTGCATTAAGAATCGTAACTAGGTTTTTTTCCTTCAATGTCAGCATTTAGTTATGCGTCTTTATCATCTTAACTCTGTCTGATCATTTTATTGTGCTTAGAAATTTAATTTAACTTGCCAGTTTAGAAATAAAATTCAGTATTGTAAGTCTGCAAAGAAGTCAGTTGGCTTTTCATTGATGACAAATCTGTTCTAGGTAATCCTCCTCTTCCAAATCCTTTTGGTGACCCTAATTTATCACAGCCTATAATGCCAATTCAGCAGAATGTGGCGGACATTTTATTTGTGAGAACAAGTTACGTGAAGAAAATTATTGAAGATTGTAGTGACTCAGAGGAAACCATCAGCTTGCTTCATTTTTGCTGCTGGGAGAATCCTCAGTTCTCATCTACTGTCCTCAGTGAACTTCTCTGGCAGGTTAAAGGAAAATAAACATTCAGATGTCTACAATTTGATTCACTATTCCTTTAAATAAGTAATTCAACTATACTTTACCTATGTTTAGGTTGCCTCCTCAGACACCTATGAACTTCAGCCATATTTGGATATGCTTTTGCAGATTTTACTGATTGAGGATTCCTGGCAGACTCTCAGGTACATACTCTGTCTGCTACCAGAATAAGTACATTTTTTATGATTCTAGAAATGAATGGAATTGCCAGTAGAAAAATACATTCTTACTCCTTGAAGCTCTATTAAATGTTTTACCTTTAAAAACATACGATGATGTCATAAAAATGAAGGAGCAGTTGCACCCATCTCAATATAGGTCCATTTTTTATTCTTTTCTCTTAGTCGTTTCATACTTAATACTAGTTTTTTTCTTTAATTTATTTAAAGAAAATGAATTGGTTTTTTTTGTAAGTATTTAAGTTCTATTAATATTGTAGGATTACATTGCACTCATTTTCTTAATTGGTTATACTAGGTAATACTGTTTTCTAAAAATAATCCCCAGCATATTAGTTCTCTTATTAGTATATGGGGAGTTAATATGAGTTTTTAGAACTGTTAGCTTCCTAAAAGGCCTCAGACTTCCTTCCAGAATTCCTCCTATGTGTGTTCATTGTGCTAAAATTCAGCCTGCAAGTTTCACTGATGAAACTAGTTTAATATAGGAAGTAAATAGTTTCATATAGGAAACAAATATGTATACATACTGTCACATTAGTTATTAGGAAAAACTAAAGTTTGTATAAGAACACAGTGCTTAAAAGATAGATCACTAAATTTCAGGGGGACTGAAAATACAAGATTCTTGAATTAATTAGTTTTCAAATTGTCACCTAATTCACCATCATAGATTTCAAACAAATCAGTTTTGTCAAAATAGCATTAACCAAAACTAGTTGCCATGAAACTAAAATTTAAAATTTCTAAGCTACCACTATATATTACTCAGTACCTATTTCAGTGTTATGAGACAGTTTGATAAGTCTTAAGGGATATATTTTAATGAGCTCTTTTGTTTTTTTTAAAGAGCTTCTAAACTTACGTTGTTTACTGTGTAATTTATGTATGTCTTAAAACTCATCAGTCACACCTGGTTTTCTTTTTTCTACCAAGGAAGTGATCGTAAAAGTATAAATACTGGGTTAATGTGGGAAATGGTGGGCTTTTGGGTACAAATTGACAGGGAATTATGAGCACAAGCTTGAAATAAATGTTTTGTATGATGAACATGTATTTTATTCAGTAGACATTATTTAAGAGATATTTACAAAGTATCTACTATGTGCCAGACACTGTTACAGTCAACAGAACAAGAAGGGAAAGGCAGTATTTGATTACAAGGTATATGAAAGCAGTTGCACTGATGATACTATGTCAGAAATAGTGAGTTGTCAACTTCATTATCATTTAAAACATGAATGAAAAAACTATATACTACACGTGTTTCAAAATAAACAGTGCCTATGCATGTTACATTTTTTTGTCTGAAATGATTAGGTTGAAAAACCACTGACATTATAAACATGTTTGTGGCAAACAAGCCTACACATGCATATACACACATGTTTGGTTTTGATTGGGAATACAATTATACTCTATTCAGTAAAATTAAAGGATTTTTTTTTTTTAGATAACTTTCTCCAGGTACTGTTGCAAAGCGAAAAGGTGTGTTTTTCCCATAACTGATTTTTAAATTGCCAAGGTAAATGTTATGTTGAGATTTGGCTGGAACTGAGGTTCAATCATTTGTCAATAGCAAATGAATCAGATTTTACTCTTGCCAGTGAAAATTGCTTTACCCACCATATGTGTATTCTAAGGAAGAGAATTCTAGTTAATTTTGTATTGTCAAGTGATATCACTTTGTAGTCACTAGAACCTCACTTTGCACTCCAAGATACAATTTTTAAAAATGATCTGATTCAAAGCAAAACAATTCTCTAGTCATGAAGATAAGACATACTTGTAGATAACTGCAATAAAAACAATGCAGCATTGGTATTCTTATAGCAAAAGCATTTTGGATTGATGACAGTTTGTTAAGACTTCAAATTCTCAGGTCGGACTGGTAGCCAACTTCCCAACTTGAGTATAAGTCTGGGATATGTGGCTGCTTTTTTATTTCTGTACTTGTTTTCTCAAGAAGTAAATGAGTTTACCGAAGCTTAAGAGAGTTAACTAGATTAGATCGACACTTCAAAAAAAAAACGTGTGCTGAACGGTGCACAGTAGGCTTCAAATGTTTACTACCTGTCACAAATTTTTATATCTTCTTTCTTCTTTTTTAGAATTTGTAATGCTCTTAAAGGAATCCCAGATGATCGAGATGGATTGTTTATAATAATCCATTGCTCTAAAAATCACTATCAAAAAAGAGCGTATCAGTGTATAAAATGTGTTGTAGCTCTGTTTAGCAGTTGTCCTGTTGCTTACCAAATATTAAAGGTGAGAGTCTTTTCTTAAGTTTTGTAGTAACTGGAATCATGGAAATTTGGAATTTGCATTTTAAATTAACACAGAAATTATTCCAAATTCTTTTGCTTGAATAGTTTTATTTTCTTTTGAAGGGTAATGGAGATCTTATAAGAAAGTGGATCTGTGCAGTGGAATGGCTTGCATGTGAACTTGAAAAAATACCGTACACTGGCAACCCTCAATGCAGTGATAACAATTGGTCTTCTCCAGTGCAAAGCAGTAAAACATCATCACGTTCTTATTTATTACGGAGGTCACATAGTGCTAGGATGACACTCGAAAAAGCTTGTGAATTCTGTCCAGAGGAGGTAAAAAATAAATAAAAGCCATCAATGGACAGCAAATAGAAATGGAAGAAAGAAAAGTAATTTTTTATAGGCCATGTTACTGTGTAAAGAATATGTGTTGCAGTTTGTTTGTTTTAGTGTTTAGTGGTGATTGATTTTTTTTTAAGTCATCAACAGAGCTTAACCTCCTCTGTTCTCTATATTTTGGAGAAATTGCTGTGAAACTGTCTAAGAACATATTTAGGATAATCTAAAAGTTTTTCTCTAACTGCAAGTTATTTTATCACAGTAAATGAAAAAACATTAAACATGGCAGCTTTTTAGATTTTTTTTAACTGTCTCACTGGTAGAATAAAAATAAATTTAAGTTGCTTTTATAATCAAACTTGTAATCTCTTTTAAATATTTAAAACTAGCATCCAGAAGACCAAGATACCCCAGATGAGCATCAGTCCTCTGCAGCAGAAGATGCCCCATTATATACTAATTCATCTGGATCTCACTATCAGCAGGTAAATAGGAGTCGGAGTATTTTTGTTTTTAATTTTTATCCCCTAAACCAATTCTTTGTGCTTTACTTAAAAGCATTTATTTGTCTTAAATGTTTTGTAACTTACTAGTTGTAATGTTATGTAGTAACAAGTTATCTAGAATAGCTTGCCAAGATGATGAGGAGTTACTGGGTTGAAAGAGCATGTTTCTGTCTGCCCATGTGGTATTTCCTCTGCCAACTACACAGGCCTTAATTAATAAAAATGGGTGATGTTTTACATTAACATAAAATTCATAACTATCAAAGAAATGTTAAGGAAGTCTTGATTGGTTTTGCTGCAGGACTGATTTTCACTAAGAATGTATTTTTTATTAAGTTTTTGATTTTTTAATAGATGGTTCGCTGAGAAACACAGATGATCAAATGTTCATTCCCAAATAAAATTTTGGGGATAAGTTTTAGGAGGATGGTCCTGAGTTTAAACCACAAACATGACCAATTCAGATCTTTTAAGACAGTAGGTATTCCTGAGAATCACCTAAAGGCTTTGTTAGAAATAGACGTTGCTATGTCCCACCTTCAGAATTTTTTATTCAGTTGGAGTGAGTGTGGTGCAACACTTTTCATTTCTAACTTTCATTCCCACTTAGAAGTGGGAAACTTCTAAGTTTCCCACTGATTTTGGTAGGGCTAATCAAGGACCACACTTAGAGGAACCAATTCTGTTATCAGAGGCATTGGTGAAAAAACAGTGTCAAAACACTTTCTTGGTGAGAGGAAAAATAATATTCTGTCATAACCTCACAGATTCATGTGTAGCTTTTTCTCAAAACATTGTTTGTCATAGTGGTACTTGTAGCAATTCAGAAATAGACTTCTAAGCTACTTAATTACTGCATGAGCAGTATTTTTTAAAGATAAATTCCTAGAAATAGACATATCTGCTTTTATACAAACTTCAGCTCACGTCTTTTTATTTGATTGTGATATGTGAAAAGTTTAACCTACAGGTCTCTTTCACCCGCAGAGTAATCATGTGCATGGTCAGCCATATACAGGGCCTGCAGCACATCCCTTGAACAGCTACCAGCAAACTGGTCAACAAGCACAAGAAAATTATGAAGGAGGCAATGAAGAAGTATCCCTGTCTCAAATAAAGGATCAGTGAAACACCCGTATTTAACTGGTTCCTTTAACCACACACTCAGGCCTTACAGTCCAGACTTTTTCTGTGTCTGGCTTGTATTTAAAACTGGAAAAATCATTTACTATAGAAAGTATATTCACTGTTTTATTTTCAGAAATTTGCTGTCAATATATAAGCCACCTGTAGGAAAAGTGTGCAGTCTTTTGTAATAAATGGCTGGTACTAATATGTAAATGGTAAAGGGTATATAGTATATTAATGTGTGTGAACTCTTAAGCAAGAAAAAATTTTGGATTAGGAGTCAGCTACAAACAAGAATTTTTCTTAGGTCTGCTGCATTCTGCAAGCAGTATATCTTCATAGCAATTGGATCAAAAGAGCCCATCCATTATCAATCATACCAGTAGTATCTTGTTGATTTTTAGTTATAGCAGCTTTGTTAAGGCTAATAAGTAGCCTTTGAATTAATATGGATAATGCTGGAAAAACGGGTATATAACATTGTTCCTGGGTATTTTTCATTGCCCTATTATTCTGTCACTACTTCAGTCATTCTAAAATGTGTAGTTATGCTAATGGCAACATTAGCATGTCGCGCTGTAAGTTTGTGTAGCCACTGAGGACAAAATTACCTGAATGACAGCAGTTAACCCCCAAAAGAGCTGTTTGCCAAGCGTTTTTATGTCTTACAGAAGAAAAAAATATAATCAGGGGAGATATGTAACAAACAAGCAGTTTTTAGTTACAGATATTCTTTATTTTCAATGTTTGTCAGTTCATTCTTTTTATGGGATTTGAAAATGTGAAAGTTTTAAAAATAGAAATTTTAAGATATTAAAATAACTATGCAAAACTTTGCTATGCCAGAATGTATGGAACTTAATAAGAGACTATATTTGATGTGTTTTCTTTCTGATAGAGTTTATTAGGTGAAGGTTCTAAAATTTTGTCTCTACAGGAGACCAGTGAAGGGGATGTCATCAGAATTCCAGTGTTTGGAAGTAACATTGCACCAAGATGTCTGGCTGATTTTCTAGTCAGTCACAATTTGCTTGAGGGCAAGAATTGTCCCAGATCCTTTTCCATTCCAAAACTCAATTGTTGTGAAGTTTAAAACATAAACTTCTCATAAGTGTAATTCTGAAGTGCTGTTTTAGAATAAACATTTGCTTCGGAAATCCAAGAAACTTGAGTTAATACTATATTTAAAAAGAATTGATAACTTGTGAATGTGTGTAATATTTTGGAACCAGTTTATAACACAAATGTCCCTGCAAAAAAAGATCCCTGCGAAAAATACAGATCCTGTTCTATACTATTTAATATTTTGCTGTTTTGTTTTATAGAAATTGTTTTGCTTAATTCACAACTAGAATTTGGTTTAAGAATGGTTTTGTCCTGTGGTGTGTTTTTGGTTCTGGTTATTCTTTTGTTCTTAAGGACTACACGTTAAAATTAATTATTTTGAAAATATGCCATGGCATAATGATGAGTTCATTATTTCAAATACATTGTGCTGTTGTACTAAGAACTGATTCACCCTTTCCCATGTGTATAAGGATTTAGAGGAAAGAAAACTAAGCATTGACCCTTCAAAAATTTCCCACATTAAACAGACGCATACTTTTGGCACATTCTTTTAGGCAGTTCTTGTTATTTACATTAGTTATATTCTATAAAGTCATTGTGCACACTGAGTTAGCAAATAATTGAACCAGTGCTCCTAGGGGAAATGCAGGGTTAGGGCCTATAAACCTCTGATCATATTTTCATCAACCTATTATTATACTAACTGGTCTTATATCCGTATCTGTATAAAGACACCTTACTTCATATCCATTATTAATCCACATTGAACTCAAGGCTACCAGCCTTTTGACTCATCCTTAGTCAATGCTTATCTAAAATGTAATTTCTCCATTAGGCATGTCAGAGACTTCCTATGCTTCAGAATACTAGACAGCACTTAGTATTTTGCTTGGGGGCCATTAATAGCAAAGATGCAACAAGAAGTAGGAAAAAAAGGAGTAGAAGTGGCACTCACTAGGAAAAATACGTATATTTGTAGGTCATTTTCACCTTGCTTAGCTTTCTCTGAGAACATTCATACCAGGCAAGTAAAAATTTTTGCTGTTATGTGCACATCAGTGAATGGCCACACAGTATCGATTGTGAGATTACAAGTGAATTTTACTAACCAGACATATTAGTAAATACAGAATCTACAAATGTTGACTGTATTTGTGTGAATTTGATGTTATTTTAACGGACAAGAAAGTCTGGGGGTTTTTTGACAAACAGCATGTGAACTGAAAAGTAGAAATACAAATGTAAATGGAAGGTATTCTTTCCACTGTATATAATCACTACTCTACATAACCAATCTCTTATTTAGGGTTTCTTTTTTTACTACAGAAATGTACTTTTATTTAATGCATGTGATTAAAAATGAATTTTATTGGGATATAATATGTCAAAAGCTGTATTTACTTAACTGTTCAAGTCAGTGACTTTTGGATTAAGTATACACCTGTGAAAACATCACCATCAAGGACATAGATTATATCCATCACCGCCCCTAGTATCCTACCACAGTTTTTTTTTTATTTTTGGTATTAATCTATAGTTACATGAGGAACAAACATGTTCACTAGGCTCCCCATCACCAAGTCCCCCCACAAACCCCATTGCAGTCAGTGTCCAGTGTAGCAAGATGCTGTAGAATCTGCTTGTCTTCTCTGTATTGCAACAGCCCTCCCCGTGCCCCACTCCACACATTATACATGCCAGTCGTAATGCCCCTTTTCTTCCCCCACCTCCACTCCCCCTTATCCCTCCCTTCCCACCCGTCCTCCCCAGTCCCTATCCCTTTGGTAACTGTTAGACCATTCTTGGGTTCTGTGATCCTGCTGCTGTTATGTTCCTTCAGATTTTGCTTTGTTCTTATGCTCCACATATGAGTGAAATTCATTTGGTACTTGACTTTCTCTGCCTGGCTTATTTCACTGAGCATAATACCCTCTACCTCCATCCATGTTGCAAATGGTAGGATTTGTTTTCTTCTTATGGCTGAATAATATTCCGTTGTGTATGTGTAGAACATCTTTATCCATTCATCTACTGATGGGACACTTAGTTTTCTTCCATCTCTTCGCTGTTGTAAATAGTGCTGCAATAAACATAGGGGTGCATATGTCTTTCTCAAACTGGGCTGCTGCATTCTTAGGGTAAATTTTTACGAGTGGAATTCCTGGATCTAATGATATTTCTGTTTTGAGCTTTTGGAGGTACACACTTCATTCCACAATGGTTGAATAAGTTTACATTCCCACCAGCAGTGTAGGAGGGTTCCCCTTTCTCCACAACCTCGCCAACATTTGTTGTTGTTTGTCTTTTGGGTGGTGGTGATCCTTGCTAGTGTGAGGTGATATCATTGTGGTTTGAATTTGTATTTCTCTGATGACTAGTGATGTGGAGCATCTTTTCATGTCCATCTAAATTTCTTCTTTGGAGAACTGTCTGTTCAGCTGCTCTGCCCATTTTTTGATTGGATTGCACTTTGATTGTTGAGGCATGTGAGCTTTTTATATTTTGGATGTCAATCCTTTATTGGATCTGTCAGTTATGAATATATTCTCCCATACTGTAGGATGAGTGTTTGTTGTATTGATGGTGCACTTTGCTGTACAGAAGCATTTCAGCTTGATATAGTCCCACTTGTTCATGTTTGCTTTTGTTTCCCTTCCCCGGGGAGATAGGTTCATGAAGACGTTGCTCGTGTTTATGTCCAAGAGTCTTTCGACTATGTTCTTTTCTAAGAGTTTTACGGTTTCATGACTTACATTCAGGTCTTGGATCCATTTCGAATTTACTTTTGTGTATGGGGTTAGACAGTGATCCAGTTTCATTGTCTTACATGTAGTTGTCCAGTTTTGCCAACACCAGTGGTTAAAATTGCTGTCATTTCTGCTTTGTATGGCCATGGCTCCTTTATCATATATTAATTGACTGTATATGTTTGGAAATCCAATCTGTTCCACTGGTCTGTGGTTCTGTTCTTGTGCCAGTGCCAAATTATCTTGATTACTGTGGCTTTGAAGTAGAGCTTGAAGTTGGGAAGTGAGATGCCTCCTGCTTTTATTCTTCCCTCTCAGGATTGCTTTGTCTATTTGTGATGTATTGTGGTTTCATATAAATTTTAAAACTATTTGTTCCAGTTCATTGAAGAATGCTGTTGCTATTTTAATAGGCATTGCATTGAATCTGTAGATTGCTTTAGGCAGGATGGCCGTTTTGACGATATTAGTTCTTCCTAGACAAGAGCATGGGATGTTTCCATTTGTTGGTGTCCTCTTTTAACTTCTGTTAAGAGTGTCTTGTAGTTTTCAGAGTATAGGTATTTAGAGTATTTTTATGAGCAATATCATGTCATCTGATAAGGGACCATTGCACTTCTTCCTTGCCAATCTGGATGCCTTTTCTCCCTTTTTGTTGTCTGACTGCAGTGGCTAGGACCTCCAGTATTACGTTGAATAGAAGTGGGGGGAGTGGGCATCTTTGTCTTGTTCCTCTTCTTAAAGGAAAAGCTTTCAGCTCGTTGTGCTGTCTGTGGGCTTGTCATATATGTCATTTTATTAAGTTAAGGTTCGTGCCCTCTATATGCATTTTGATGGGAGTTTTTATCATGAGTGGATATTAAATTTCATCAAATGCTTTTTCAGAATCTATTGAGAGGATGATTTATTTTCTCTTAGCTGAGTAGTGTTCCATTGTGTATGTGTACCACATCTTCTTTATCCATTCAGCCACTACTAGACACTGAGACTCTGTTTTTTAACTTCATTACGTTTACATTGATAAAGCTGAGAAAATGTTCTGTATTGTAGGAGATTCAAATTGGCACTTACTTACAGTATTCCAGAAGAATGAGCTATATAGTTTAAACACAACCATAGGGGTGTGATTTTCATATTTGTTGTGCTTAATGAAAAGTTTAGTGGCATTGTTAGCTTTTAAAGACTTGCCAGTTTTCTTACAGAAAGGATTCAGCTGGGTTCTTTGAAATAATGAGCCTCCTTATTATGCCCATGTGAAGATTAACTTCTTCCCTCAGTTTGAGGACTATGATCTCAGTGAAAAATTCAAGTGAAAGACTTGTATGGTATGCAGAACCCTTTGTGAGTGTAACTATTAGATACTCATTAATGTAGAAATTGAATACTTAGGAGGTATGTTTATTCTAGAAGCAGGATAGGGAATTTGAAACCTTTTTATATAGCATGGCACACACATTGTGATTTCAGGACTTCACATCATATAAATACAGTTTCTCCATCAACTGATTTCTTAAGCAATGTATATGGTACTTTAAGGGTTTATTGAGACATCAGAAGACTCAGTTAAAAAGTATTTCAGAATTCTAAATGGCAATATTATAAGTATTCTGCTTTGTAGAATACGTTAATGCAACTGCTTAATATATTGCACTGGTGAAGTGTTAGCAAGGGTTTTGCCCTGTGGAAGCTGAAGTATTTGTTTGCTTATCTTGATAAAAAATGTAGTGTTTCTCATCTATGATTTCTCCACCAACCAAATTTTCCTGAAAACATGGATGAGACAGACACACATAGGAACCTAATAATTGTTTAAGAGTAATTGTCCAACATTCTTCAACCAAGTGGAACAAATATTTTTAAAATTCATATTGAATCACAAAAGACCACAAAGAGGCGAAGCAAACCTGAGAAGAAAGAATAAAATGGGAGGGGATCTTGCTTCCCAACTTCAAGCTCGACTACAAAGTCACAGTGATCAAGACAATTTAGTACTGGCCAGAGAACACAGTCACAGACCAGTGGAACAGACTAGAGAGTCCAGATATTAACCCAAACATACAAGGTCAATTAATATACAATAAAGGAGTCATGGGCATACGATGCGAAAATGACAGCCTCTACAACAGCTGGTGTTGGCAAAACTGCACAGCTACATGCAAGAGAATGAAACTGGATCATTGTCTAACCCCATACACAATACTAAAGCTGAAATGGATCAAAGACCTGAGTGTAAGTCATGAAAACATAAAATTTATGGGAAAAAAAACAGGCAAAAATCTCTTGGACATGGACATGAGTGAATTTTTCATGGACATGTGTCCCCGGGCAAGGGAAACAAAATCAAACTTGAGCAAGTGGGAGTATATCAAGCCAAAAGCCTTCTGTACAGCAAAGGGCACCATCAATAGAACAAAAAGGTAACCTACAGTATGGGAGAATATATTCATAAATGACAGATCCAATAAAGGACTGACATCCAAAATATATAAAGAGCTCACGTGCCTCAACACCCAAAAAGCAAATAATCCAATTTAAAAAATGGGCAGAGGATCTGAAAAGACCCTTCTCCAAAGTAGAGATTCAAATGGCCAACAGGCACATGAAAAGATGCTCCACGTCGCTAATAATCAGACAAATTCATAGTAAAGCCACAGTGAGATATCACCTCACACCAGTAAGAATGGCCGCCATACAAAAGGCAGACAACAACAAAGTCTGGCAAGGATGCGGAGAAAGAGGAATGCTCCTACTCTTCTGGTGGGAATGTAAATTAGTACAACTGCTGTGGAAAGCAGTATGGAGGTTCCTCAAAAAACTGAAAGTAGAAATATCACTTGACCCAGGAATTCCACTCCTAGGAATTTACCCTAAGAATGCAGGAGCCTAGTTTTAAAAAGACATACACACCCCTATGTTTATTGCAGCACTTTACAAAAGCCATGAAATGGAAGTAACCATAGTGTCCATCAGCAGATGACTGGATAAAGAAGATGTGGTGCATATATACAATGGGATATTATTCAGACATAAGAAGAAAACAAATCGTACCATTTGCAACAGTGTGAATGGAGCTGGAGAGTATTCTCACTAAAATAAGCCAGGTGGAGGAAGACAAGTACCAAATGATTTCACTCATCTGTGGGGTATTAGAACAAAGAAAACTGAAGGAACGAAGCAGCAGCATAGTCACAGAAACCAAGAAAAGATTAACAGTTACCCTAGGTAAAGGAACCGTAGAGGATGGGTGAGTAGGGAGGTATAATGGCAAAAAAAGGGCCATTACTATTAGCAGACAAAACATAAGGATGTGGCATGGGTCGGACTATGCTACATAGAGAAGAGAAGTAGTGATTCTATAGCATCTTAGTACACTGATGGACAGGGACTGTGATGGTGTATGTGGGGGGCGAGCCTGGGGGAGCAGGGGACTGGCTGATGGGGGGAGTCTAGTAAACATAATGTTCCTCATGTAATTGTAGATTAATGATACCAAAATATAATAAAAAGAAAAAAGTAACTTAATAGGCCTCTGTCAACTGGAACTGAGTCGCTTCATGCATCCATTATAGGTGAACCTTTTATGAGGATGATATTGTGACAGCCAGGGGGACAGAGTGGTAAAACTACCAGTCTTACAAAAACTTTATATGAATGATTTTGCGCTTGCTTGCTAACAAATTCGTCCCTTAAATATAAAAAAAACAGCGTTGTATATTGTAAACTTATACAGTGACATACGTCAGGGATTTCTCAGTAAAACTGGGAATCAAAGAAGACACTAGTATAGGCAAGGACGTGGTGTTGCCCTCCGAGGGAGGTGTCAGGGAGCAGGGTGACAGTCTCGCACCTGCACCTTAGCCTTGCAGGCCTAGGACCCCCCGGGGCCAATGCGAGAGCAATGACCTCCCGGATGTACATCACAAAGCGTGCTCCTTGATCAGTGGGGGAATGAGGGGCCGGTCCATGGTCACTAGGATATGGAGTCTGGTCCTGAGCTGAGTACCTACTGTCTTGAGAGTTTGGGGCCAACTGGAGTACTGTACAGCATTGCACCACATCTCGTTGCAATGCATCCCACCACACCAGACCGCACCTCGTCAGGCCACACTCCTCTGCAATGCAGTGCTAGGGTGGTCAGAAAAATTGCACACAATATCCAACATGCCGCCCCGCAAGAGACCTTGAGCATCTCGTGGCCATAGGATGACACGCTCTCGCACTGACCAAGCAGAGTTCTCCGTGAGCCATGTGGAACGCATCCTGCGGGATGGCCACTATGGCCAGTGCGTGAGACCTTCCACACCAGTCTTCCTAGGTGCAGTCATCTAGGAGCTGGCAGGAAATTCCCAGACAGTAAGCGCATCACACCCCCGGTCGTGGAAACGGTGCTCCACAGCAACCCACTGCTCAGCATCCTTTTCAGACTGGCTTCTCACACGTGGCCCCGACCAGGGAGTAGTTTGCTCAATATGACTTGGGTCCCTATGTCTGGGCCTAGTAGCTCCAGGTCCATTCACCTGGCAAAGTCCTGGACAGGCTGATGCCTTGGGCAAAGTCACTGACATTCAATAATGTGCTTTAAGAAAAATAAACAAAATTTTTAAAGTAATATGTGTTCCATGTTCATTTTGATGTTAAGTGCTATTTAGCATTGCTAAGATGGCAATATTTCCCAAATTTATCTACAAGTTCAATATAATCTCTACCAAACTTCCAGATATAGATGGCTTCTTTGCAGAAATTGCTGGCATATCCAAAATTTACACCAAGACCAGGAGACCCAGAGCAGCTAAAACGATGATGAAATTAAAAAAACCAAAGTTGAAGTCTCACACATGCTGATTTCAAAACTTATTCCAAATCTATGGTAGTTAAGGCAGTGTGATACTGGCATAAGGATGGACTTACAGGTCAATGGAATAGAACTGACAGCCTTGAAATAAACCCACACATTTGTGGTCCATTGTTTTTTGACAAGAGTGTCAGGACCATTTAGGGGGCAGAAGATAGTCTTTCCAACAAATGATGCAGGGATAACTGGATGTCCACATGCAAACTGAAGAATCTGGACCCTTGCCTTGGGCACATAATAACATATTGATACAGTTAAAAGGAAATTAACTCAAAGTGGACCAAAGGTTACATACATGTAAGGGCCCAAACTGTAAAAATCTTAGGAGTACACATAGGTAAAAATCTTGGGACTTTGGACCAGGCAATGGTTTCTTATCTAATGCACCAAAACTGTAAAAAAAAAAAAAGAAAAATTAAAATTGCAGATAATTAAAATGAAAAATGTCAGTGCTTCAGAGGACACCATGAGGAAATAGAAAAGACAGACCATAGAATGGGAGAAAATATTTAGAAATCACCGATTTTTATACGGCTGAGACCCAGAGTACAAAAGGAACACCTACAACTCAATAATACAAGGACAAACAGCCCAATTAAACAATGGCAAAGATTCTGAATAGACATTTTTCAAATAATATGTACAAATAGCCATTAAGCACATAGAGAAATGCTCAACATAATTATCCTTCAGAGGAATGCAAATCAAAAGTAAAATGAGATATCACTTCACACCCAATAGAGTGGAAAGTAATCAAGAGAGCAGATCTCACGGACGAAGAGATCGGAATCGTGGTTACCAGAGGGCAGGGGCAGGGTGAGGGCTGAGGGAAGGAGAAACGGGAGGCAGGTGGTCAAAAGATACACACTTCCAGTTATGTTAAATCAGTACCAGGGATGAAATGTACAGCACGATGACTATAGTTAATAACACCACTGAACGAGACACAAGTTGTTAATAGTATGTCCTTATGGAGAATATCTTATGGAGAAAGACGTTTTTCTTTTCACCGTTTCTCTATGAGATGATTGGTATTAACTACACGTAAAGTGGTAATCATTTCCACCATGTATGTAAATCAAACCATCATGTTGGGAGAGAGAGGCTCAAGATGGCGGTGTGAGTAGGGTGGTGGAAATAATAGCTTAATAAGAGAGTAAAGTTAGACAGATAGTAAAGAAGCTACCCTTGACCCTTTGCTAACCATGAATCCAGAGCCTGCAATGGCAGTAAGTGCCTATCTTTTGACAGGGAACATAATATAAATGGACTGAATGCACCAATCAGAAGACACAGTAAAAGAATGGATAAGAAATGCAGGACCCATCTACATGCTGCTTACAAGAGACTCACCTCAAACCAAAAGATGTACAGACTGAAAGTGAAGGGATGAAATCAGATGTTTCATGCAAACAATAGGGAGGAAAAAGCAGGTGCTGCGGTACTTGTATCAGACAAAAGGGACCTTAAAGAAAGTAACAAGAGACAAGGATATTACATAATGGCAAACAGGGCAGCCCAACAAGAGGATGTAGCCTTTGTAAACATGCATGCACCCAACACAGGAGCACTGACATGTGAAACAAATACAGACAGAATTAAATGAGGAAACCAAGCACAATGCATTCATTCTAGGAGACTTCAACACACCACTCATTCCGAAGGACACATGCACCAGCGTGAAAATAAGTAAGGACACAGAGGCACTGAACCACACACTAGAACATATGGACCTAACACATAATACCTTACAGGTATTTCATCTTAGATGGTTGTAAGCAGCAATAGTTTGCAATAGAGGTAAAAATGTCAGCATCATGTTTTTGATTTTTGAAACCTGATTCATGAATTTTGCATAGTTTAATCATATGACAAATCGATGCTGGTGTTCTTGTTCACAGAGTTGAAAAAACTTTGGAAACACTGAAAGTGGGAGGGTAAGGGACAGGCTTTTATTTAGAGATAAAGTGAGAGAACAGAGCTCCTGGCAAGAGTGTCTGTGGCTGTGTAGTGTCTAAGGATTTTATAACACGATAAGGGGCTAAGGGTCCTAGAATGTTCATACTTGAGGAGACATTAAGTCTCTTTTTCTATCAGTCTTCCAGATAATTCTGCAAAATTAACATAAGAAATTTACTGCCCATTTCTTTCCCAGAATAAAAAAACATTTTGGTCTGGGAGCATATCAATCATCAATCAAGACTGCCTGTCCTGTCCTCAAGTTGGTCTGTGTGCTAAAGAGTTAAAAAGACAATCTAAGATGGAATCTCTTGCTTTTACTATGCTGTTTATGGCTGAGCTTGCTTGCCATTATTAATTTCCCAAGTTGCAAATCTCCTGATCAGGTCTGAAGGAGGAAAAACAGCACATAGGCCTGGGCCTTTTAGCATGCTAAAGTGAACCTTATGCAAAATTACAAATGATTAGGTTAACAAAAAACATGGTCTACTTTCCTTTATCTGAGGAATATTAACTGATCTCACTGAAGAATGACTCTAGAGCTTAATGTTTAACCTGGAGTTTTGGGAGGGGTTTTCCTTGAATGTTGTTACACTGCTCTGACTGTAATTATCATGCCTTGCCTTTTCTGGAGGCCCTCACCCTACTGTGTCTAAACCCACCATCCCTGTCTCAAAAAGAGGCTGTTCCTTGATTCATTAACAAAGAAAACTGATTCACACTGAAGTCCAGCAAAGAACATGTTAGTAAAATAAAAAGCAATTAAAAATTGTGTTCATCTAGCTCATGAAAAAAGGTAAAAATAGTGATAATGCCATCTGAAAATGAGGTGAGCTGCAGGAGACATTAAAATATTAGTAAGTTAGTTTCCTAAAATCCAGGCATGTGACTGTTAGGTTGCAGTAGAGTTTTTTTTCCTCCATTCTTGTCCTGCCACAACAAATAACTTAAGGGCAGAGACACAGTACTGAAGGAGAGGAAACTTTAGTTTTAAGTTGATATTGGTGTTTTGTTCACAGAGTCAAAACTGAACCTCACAAATGCTCAAGGTATGCAAATGGGAGAAAATATTTTAATTCAGAGAAAGAAAAATACTGAACACCCTGTGCACCCCAGGAGAGGCAAGGATGCTGCTTAGGGGCTCAGGTTGAGGGGCTTTATGCCTGTTGCTGTGATGAGGGAGATAAGTTATTTGTTGTCTCTAGGTTTACTCCAGATTGCTGGCTCTGTTTTCACGAATGACATTAAAGGTCACTTGTATTTTAAACTCACATGTCTATGTGACTATGGTCAACAAACTCTTCCAATATACTGGGTTTTGGGTGGAATTTATCTATACATTGTTTCAACCGCAAGCATCCTGTGTTCTTTTAAATTCCTGAAGCCTCAGCAAGGTTTTGTCTTTTTCTATGGGCCTATAACCTACTCGAACTGGATAGGGGCTGCCCCCTATCACTTCTCTGTCTCAAAGTTACACACTTAACCTATTCCAACTGATTAGGAACTGACCCCTGTCACTTCTCTGTCTCAAAGTTACACACTTAAAGAGAGAAGGTGTGGGTACCCTCAGAGAGGAGGAGCCCTGATAGTTTAGGGGGCCCTTTTTATTGATTTTTCAAAAGGAAGGGCTTGTAGACATGTTAAGTGGTCTCAAGATGTTTTTCTTTGATGAGAGACATTAAGTTTCTTCTCTTCTATGCTCAGTCCTCCAGGTAATTCTTCAAAATTAACACAAGAAATTTACTGATCTAGTTCCTCCCTAGGATAGTGGCTTCCCTCTGGAAACATATCAGTCAAGATCGCCTGCCCGATCCCCAAGGTGAGCCGAGTTATTGTCTGTTTGCCAACGAATATATTAGGACTACATCCAAGTGAAAATCTTCCATACAGCAAAGGACACCAACAATAAAGTGAAAAGTCAGCCTACAGTATGGGAGACTATATTCATAAATGACAGATCAAATAATGTGTTGGCATGCAAAACTTATAAGGAGCTCATGTACCTCAACAAACAAAAAGCAAATAATCGAATAAAAAACGGTCAGTGCAACTGAACAGTTTTCCAAGAAAGAAATTCAGATGGACAACAGACACCTGAAAAGATACTCCACATAACTCGTCATCAGAGAAATGCAAATTAAAACCTCAATGCGATATCACATCACACCGGTAAGGATCACCACCATTCAAAAGACCAACAACAACAAATGTTGGTGAGGATGTGGAGAAAGGGGAACCCTCCTACACTGATGGTGGGAGTGTAAATTACTTCAACCATTCTGGAAAGCAGTATGGAGATTCCTCATAAAAATTCCAAATAGAAATAACATTTGACTCAGGAATTCCACTTCTAGGAATTTACCCAAAGAATGCATTAGTTCAGTTTGAAAATACATATGCACCCCTGTGTTTAATGCAGCACAATTTACAATAGCCAAGAAATGGGAACAACCTAAGTGTCCATCAGGAGATGAATGGATAAACAAGAGGTGTTACATATACACAATGCAATATTATTCAGCCATGAGAAGAATAAAAACCCTACCATTTGCAACAACATGGACGGAGCTAGAGGGTATGCTGCTCGGTGAAATAAGCCAGGCAGAGTAAAACAAGTACCAAATGATTTCACTCATCTGTGTAGTATAAGAACAAAGCAAAAGCTGAAGGAACAAAACAGCAGCAGACTCACAGAACCCAAGAATGGACTAACAGTTACCAAAGGGAAAGAGACCAGGGAGGATGGGTGGGAAGGGAGAGATAAGCGGGTGGGGGGAGAAATAAAGGGGATATTATGTTTAGCATACACATAATGTGGACGGGCACAGGGAGGGCTGTACAACACAGAGAAGACAGTGATTCTACAGCATCTTACTATGCTGATGGACAGTGACTGCAATGGGGTATGTGGGGGGACCTTGTTGATGGGGAGAATCTAGTAAACATGTTCCTCATGTAGATTAATGATTCCAAAATAAATAATAAATAAATAAATAGTACAAGATATATCAGGATTCTCTACTCCTAAATTCTTGGCTTCTAAAATGCAATTTCACATTTAGGATGGAATATTTCCTCTTCTGAATATTCTGCTCATGTGCAGGCCTGTTTGGAAATTAACAATGATGCTTGTCTCCTGCCTTGGTATCAAAGTATCTGATTGGGGGCTGGAGGGGGAAATGACAGCATATAGGTTAAATTAAACAATAAGCTCGGCCTTTTAGCCGACTAAAGTAAATCTCACAATGGCATGATCTAACTGACACAATGAAGACACGGGCTGTGGTCAGATACTTTTCTTTCGGGAATATTTGAACATTCCAAGTCACTCCTGGCCTTTGGAGGTTCAACTGATACTCATTAACTCTGAGTTCCTTCTGGCTCTCTAGTTTTATCTGGTTAACCCCTTTAGTATCTTTCAGTGGGCTTTATTGGCCTTATTCTCTCTCCACCCCACTCATATCTATTATTCTGAATAACATTAAAGTTAGCAAATGCAGGTTTTGACATCCATAGACTATTAGAACTGAAAATTACCAGAATTTTAACACCTTTAATTACATTTTAGTATTTTTTTTACTTTATTGTAGCAAACAAATTAAAAGAGTGAAAGAATATGCTGGGATGCACCCTGTTTTCCTAGGGCTCAGCCTCTAGGGAACACCAGATGGCCTCAATGTTTTTATATTAATTTCATGGCTGTATAAATGTGTCCCTCTATCTGAAACTGAATTAGGAATTTTTCCCTAAAATAATTGCAAAATATATGATACAGGATGATGTGAATTCAACCCTTAAAACCTCTCAGTGAATTAGTAACTTCACAAATTAATGCTTCATAAAATATCATATGTGAAAATACAAAATGAAGCACTTTGAAACATTCTAGAAAAGGAAAGTTTCTGTCCTCACACTGCACAAAAATATTCTGAAGGAACTGTGGCAAAGCCCTCCCAGAGCCATCAGAACCTGAGACAGGTGTGCCTTGTCCTGGCAGGGTCCTGTTTAAATGAGACTCGGGCCTTGTCTCTGACTAAGACACTAGTGAGCAGAGGAGGAGCACATGTGAGCCCTCAGTGGACCAGAACCCACTGATTCAGGCACTCTGCTGGTCAACTAACACTCAAAGCTACTTGGTAGTGGTGGCTTTGCCCCTTCTTGCATTCCTGGTCAATGGCTGGAGTGGGTAAAATTGCAATATTTTCAGAATTTCTTCCCTGGCTTTGCTGCAGCTCTGTACCATAGGTGTTTCCAAGGGATGGGGTGGAGACCAACTCCATGTCAATAGACAATTACAAGGGCAATCAGTGCTTATCTGAACCAGAGAGGTTTGGTGAGGTCCTCCACAGCTGAGTCGTGAGAGACACAGGGAGCAGAAATGGACTGCTTGTAACAAGTAAATGAGTTTTTCCTACTTTATTTCCCCCTTTGACTGATTTCAGTTTCAAAGGTATTTTGCCTCAGATCTTCCTTCTGGAGTTACATCTGGAAGTAGTCAGCAGGACTTCTGAACCCAAAATCTGTCTTCGTGGGTGTGACCCTTGGGCAGGCTGCCCTCAGAGATGCCCAGAAACCCCCTGTGGATGGCGGGGAGGCTCCAGTGGCTGCAGTGGAAGAGAATGCACCTTCACCTGGAGCCCCCTAACTGTGGGACTTCCAACTGGGGAGGCCCTAGTGGGGAACTGGTCTAGGGTAAAGCACCTCCCAGAGGGGTGAGGCTTCCCCCAGAACTGGGGAAGTGTGGAAATACTATAAGCCGTGGAATTAAACCTCTATGAGATAGAAGACTCATTAGAGGCCCTGGTTCGCTGTGTAGCAGCTGGGATTGTGGGATCTCTTTTCCTCAAGACAGTGAAAAGGGTTATCCAGGAGAGAGAGAGGGTTTTATCTAGGAGGAGAGAAACTTCAGTAGGAGACAGACACACTTCAGCATTGCTTGGAAGAGCTTGACAGTGACCTGTGGGATGATCTTTAGGAAGAAAAACAGTTATTGAGAATATGAGTCATGCTCCTGGAAGAAGCATTAGCAGAAGTGAGGGAGAAAGCCGCAGGACAAGCAATGCTACACGAGGTCCTTGGGGAAGAGGAGGAAAGAGCAGTGTTTTCAGCACCTGAGGTCCTGAGATGGTAGAGGAGATGCTGCGAGAGGATGAGGGGGTGGGACTGAGGGCTACTCTGCTGTCAAGGCCACCGCCCAAGGCACCAGCCTTTCCTTTATTAAGGGCCCACCCACTTGTAATTAAGAAAATAAAAATGAAGAATACAAGGGTTACTCAGGAGGGGTATTCTCTCCCTCCCAGGTTCTGGAGCCCTTCATGCTCAGCCCCCAACCCAGGATGAGCTGGGGGCTATGAGCATCTGGTATAGGCAGAGAAGCCACTGGAACCTCTGCCTACATGGCTTTCGCATCTCTGGGATATGGGAATGGAAAATATTGTTATGTCACATTCTGAAATTATTAGACTTGCTTTCCTGATGAATGTCCCTTCCCTCAAGCAGTGGTTGCAAAGCACCCATGATGCCTCAGGGAATCAGGCACTTCTGGACTGGCAGACAGCAGCCATCAGGGGGCAGTGTGGCCTAATCAGGGTGACTTTGCCTACCATGCTTACCCACTAGCTGGGAAATGTATGCAGAGCTACAGCTGGTATTAAGAGAATCGGGCATGAAATATATAATCTTATAATATGGACCCCCCAAGACCCCAGGGAGGAGCTGTTCATGGAAGGAATGAGAAATCTGCTGCAAACAGCTTCCTCATCTTCCTTTGGGTCCCTACTCACTATTATTTCCCCCCACATGGGGTAACCCATAAGTAAGGCTACTTGTACCTTAGACGATCTGGGGGAGGTTGAAACAATAACATGGAAGGAAGCGTGGGCTGCAACTGAAAGGAGAGGTGCTGAAAACGGGCAGCCCAATAGGACCATGTTAGAACTGTGGCACCAATTAGAGCCAGGGCAGCAATCAAACTGCTGATGTCCAGGACACAGAAGCCAGAGGCAAAGTCCATGTCTGGGCTGTGTCCCTGCCAGAGTTCCTGGGGGTACAGTACTCAGGCTCTGCCTGGGCCCTCACCCCTACTGGATGATGATTTGCCCTCATGGTTTGACTGAGGGGGAGTCAAGTCCTCACCTTGGGGGATGTGGTGGGGAGCACATACAGAATTAGCAGTTCATTGGTCCCCTGTGAATGTACAACATGTCCTCATGCTGATGGATACAGGAGCTGAATGTTTTCTGATTTATGGCAACCCTGAGCATTTTCCCAGGACCACTGCTGTGATTAGATGGCTATAGGGGTAAGGCAGTTAGAGTGAAGAAAGCCAAAATCCCATTGGGGATAGGGCATTAACCCCCAGAGGAGTATACTATCTACATTTATGCCATCCCCCTGAATATATTTTGAGGTCAGACATCCTGCAGGGCCTGTGGTTACCGACCATTGCAGTTGAGTTCAGACTGAGGGTACATGTGGTAAAGGCAGTTCTGAGGGGACATGCTAACCACCAAAATGCAGCTCTGCCTGTACCTGGGCAGATGACAAATACTAAATGTTATAAGTTGCTTGGGGACACAAGGAAATTGGAGAAACTCTACAGTAGTTGGAGAAGGTGGGCATCGTATTCTTTGTAATTCTGCAGTGTGGCCAGTGAAAAAACCAGACAGCTCCTGGCATATGACCATGGACTACAGGGAACCGAATAATGTCACGTCCCCTTTGCATGCTTCTGTCCCCTCTATAGCAGACATTCTGGACACCCTCAGGCATGAGCTGGGAACATGTTATGCAGTAGACTTTACTAGTGATTTCATCTCTTTTGACATAGCACAGGAAAGTCAGGAACAGTTTGCCTTAACATGGGAAGGCTGGCAGTGGACATGCACTTCCACAGGGATATCTCTGCAGTCCCACCATCTGCCACGGACTTGTAACCCAGGCCTTGGCCACATGGAAGGAATGGCAAATGGACAAGCTCTGTCACTACAGTAATTATATTATGCTCACATATGATTCTCCTACAGATTTAGAAGTGAAAATTCCTAGACTGCTACAACATCTATAGGAGAAAGGAAGAGGTGTGAATAGCACCAAGGTAAGAGAGACCTGGTTTGTCTGTGAAGTAACTGGGAATTGTCTGGTCAGGTAGAAGTAAAGCAGTCATAGACAAGGTCCAGGCCTATCCCAGCCATACTCCTGTGGCCGTATTAGAAGAGTTTCTTTTGGGCTCCTGGAGAGTGTTTATCCTGCACTGACACAAATTCTTTTTTTTTTTTTTTTGTGAGTGCATCTCTCATATTTATTGATCAAATGGTTGTTAACGACAATAAAATTCTGTATAGGGGAGTCAATGCTCAATGCACAATCATTAATCCAACCCAAGCCTAATTTTCATCAGTCTCCAATCTTCTGAGGCATAACAAACAAGTTCTTACATGGAGAACAAATTCTTACACAATGAATAAGTTACATAGTGAACAGTACAAGGGCAGTCATCACAGAAACTTTTGGTTTTGCTCATGCATTATGAACTATAAACAGTCAGTTCAAATATGAATACTCATTTGGTTTTCATACTTGATTTATATGTGGATACCACATTTCTCTCTTTAATATTATTATTTTTAATAAAATGCTGAAGTGGTAGGTAGATACAAGATAAAGGTAGAAAACATAGTTTAGTGTTGTAAGAGAGCAAATGTAGATGATCAGGTGTGTGCCTGTAGACTATGTGTTAATCCAAGCTAGACCAGGGCAATAAAACATCCACGTATGCAGAAGATTTCTCTCAGAACAGGGGGGGTGAGGTTCTAAGCCTCACCTCTGTTGATCCCCAATTTCTCACCTGATGGCCCCCCTGCGACTGTGCCTGTCTTAGGTTGTTCCTCCCTTGAGGAATCTTACCCATCTCTGGCTAACCAGTCATCTTCCGGGGCCATACAGGGAAATGTAAAGTTGGTAAGTGAGAGAGAAGCCTTATTGTTTGAAAAGGTTAGCTTTTTACTTCCTCGCATATTTATGCCCTGTAGCTTCTATGCCCAGCATTTGTCTTGAGGTATCTTTACCACTTGGAAGAATTATGATACTTGGTAAATTTGATATGAGGCACAAATTCTATTTAAGGTTTGTAATTAGGAAGGAAGAAGAAAAGCTATAGAAGTAGCAGATGGAAGAAAACATGGGAAGATTGATTATTTCTTTGACATATCTTCTTGTAGAGTAACTTCAGTATGTATAGGTTTTAAGCTACTACTTAAATTGCACACACACATTAACATAATAGGAGTATAGTTACATAACCAAAGCATATCTGTAATTACCAGCCATCTCCAGTGAAACCAAGAAAACCTGTTGGGCACCTTAGGCATTTGTGAAAACTTATCTATGATATGGTGGATATTGTCCAACTGAACTTGAACAGTCTGAGAGAAATCAGACAAATTAAAACAACCCATTCCTGGGGAATGTTCACATCCCTTATGTTCTTTTAACAGTAAATAGTCTGTAGTTGTAATATTTTGGAGCGCTACAATTTGCACTTTTCCTAATTCTTGGTTGAGTTCCAACAGTATAGATCCAGTCAAATTTGTTGTTTTACTGTATGCACAGGCCAGCTTAGATATCTCCTTCCTCATTCCCATGGCAAGTCCAGGAACTGGTGGGATGAGTGCATCTACAGCTGTAGCAGTGCATGGATCTTTGTTGGGGTTTTTTGATGATCATCTTCTGGCATGAGTCTTCCAGAGAGTGCTGATGTTGGAAGTTCTCTTTCATATCATATCTTAGTTCATTTTCAGGGTAGCCCTATTACGCTTTGATCCTCTGTATAAACACAAAAAGACCCTTTGCCTACACTTTTATATGCCCTTTATACCCTTGTGTAGACCTCATTGGAGGTTACCACACAGGAACTGCCCTCTTTTTTTTTTTTGTTCGGTTTTGTTTTGCTTTGTTTTTGGTATCACTAATCAACACTTACATGACGAATATTATGTTTACTAGGCTCTCTCCTATACCATGTCTCCCCTATAAACCTCTTTACAGTCACTGTCCATCAGCATAGCAAAATGTTGTAGAATCACTACTTGCCTTCTCTGTGTTGTACAGCCCTCCCTTTTCTCCTACCCCCTCATGCATGTTAATCTTAATACCCCCTTTCTTCTCCCCCCCTTTTCCCTCCTTACAAACCTCTGCTCTCTAGTCCCTTTCCCTTTGGTACCTGTTAGTCCATTCTTGAGTTCTGTGATTCTGGTGGTGTTTTGTTCCTGCAGCTTTTCCTTTGTTCTTATATTCCACAGGTAAGTGAAATTATTTGGTATTTCTCTTTCTCCGCTTGGCTTGTTTCACTGAGCATAATACCCTCCAGCTCCATCCATGTTGCTGCAAATGATTGGATTTGCCCTTTTCTTATGGCTGAGTAGTATTCCATTGTGTATATGTACCACTCTTCTTTATCCATTCATCTATCGATGGACATTTAGGTTGCTTCCAATTCTTGGCTATTGTAAATAGTGCTGCAATATACATAGGGGTGCATCTGTCTCTCTCGAACTTGATTGCTGCTTTCTTAGGGTAAATTCCTAGGAGTGGAATTCCTGGGTCAAATGGTAAGTGTGTTTTGAGCATTTTGATGTACCTCCATACTGCTTTCCACAATGGTTGAACTATCTTACATTCCCACCAGCAGTGTAGGAGGGTTCCCCTTTCTCCACAGCCTCGCCAACATTTGTTGTTGTTTGTCTTTTGGATGGCAGCCATCCTTACTGGTGTGAGGTGATACCTCATTGTAGTTTTAATTTGCATTTCTCTGAAAATTAGCGATGTGGAGCATCTTTTCATGTGTCTGTTGGCCATCTGTATTTCTTTTTTGGAGAACTGTCTGTTCAGTTCCTCTGCCCATTTTTTAATTGGGTTATTTGTTTTTTGGGTTTGTTTAATTTGGGTTATTTGTTTAATTGGGTTATTGATGGTGTTTTTTGCTGTACAGAAGCTTTTCAGCTTAATATAGTCCAACTTACTCATTTTTGCTGTTGTTTTCCTTGCCCGGGGAGATATGTTCAAGAAGAGGTCACTCATGTTTATTTCTAAGAGGTTTTCGCCTATGTTTTCTTCCAAGAGTTTAATGGTTTCATAGCTTACATTCAGGTCTTTGATCCATTTTGAGTTTACTTTTGTATATGGGGTTATACAATGGTCCAGTTTAATTCTCCTACATGTAGCTGTCCAGTTTTGCCAGCACCACCTGCTGAAGAGACTGTCATTTCGCCATTGTATGTCCATGGCTCCTTTATCAAATATTAATTGACCATATATGTCTGGGTTAATGTCTGGATTCTCTAGTCTGTTCCATTGGTCTGTGGCTCTGCTCTTGTGCCAGTACCAAATTGTCTTGATTACTGTGGATTTGTAGTAGAGCTTGAAGTTGGGGAGTGAGATCCCCCCTACTTTATTCTTCTTTCTCAGGATTGCTTTGGCTATTCGGGGTCTTTGGTGTTTCCATATGAATTTTTGAATTATTTGTTCCAGTTCATTGAAGAATGTTGCTGGTAGTTTCATAGGGATTGCATCAAATCTGTATATTGCTTTGGGCAGGATGGTCATTTTGACGATATTGATTCCTCCTAGCCACGAGCATGGGATGAGTTTCCATCTGTTAGTGTCCCCTTTAATTTCTCTTAAGAGTGACTTGTAGTTTTCAGAGTATAAGTCTTTCACTTCTTTGGTTAGGTTTATTCCTAGGTATTTTATTTTTTTTGATGCAATTGTGAATGGAGTTGTTTTCCTGATTTCTCTCTCTGTTGGTTCATTGTTAGTATATAGGAAAGCCACAGATTTCTGTGTGTTGATTTTGTATTCTGCAAGTTTGCTGTATTCCAATATCCGTTCTAGTAGTTTTGGGGTGGAGTCTTTAGGGTTTTTTATGTACAGTATCATGTCATCTGCAAATAGTGACAGTTTAACTTCTTCTTTACCAATCTGGATTCTTGTATTTCTTTATTTTGTCTGATTGCCGTGGCTAGGACCTCCAGTACTATGTTAAATAACAGTGGAGAGAATGGGCATCCCTGTCTAGTTCCCGATCTCAGAGGAAATGCTTTCAGCTTCTCTCTGTTCAATATAATGTTGGCTGTCGGTTTATCATAGATGGCCTTTATTATGTTGAGGTACTTGCCCTCTATTCCCATTTTGCTGAGAGTTTTTAGCATGAATGGATGTTGAACTTTGTCAAAGCTTTTTCAGCATCTATGGAGATGATCATGTGGTTTTTGTCTTTCTTTTTGTTGATGTGGTGGATGATGTTGTTGGATATTCGAATGTTGTACCATCCTTGCATCCCTGGGATGTATCCCACTTGGTCATGGTGTATGATCCTTTTGATGTATTTTTGAATTCAGTTTGCTAATATTTTGTTGAGTATTTTTGAATCTATGTTCATCAGGGATATTGGTCTGTAGTTTTCTTTTTTGGTGGGGTCTTTGCCTGGTTTTGGTATTAGAGTGATGTTAGCTTTATAGAATGAGTTTGGGAGTATCCCCGCCTCCTCTATTTTTTGGAAAACTTTAAGGAGAATGGGTATAATGTCTTCCCTGTATGTCTGATAAAATTGCGAGGTAAATCCATCTGGCCCGGGGGTTTTGTTCTTTGGTAGTTTTTTGATTACCGCTTCAATTTTGTTGCTTGGTAATTGGACTGTTTAGATTTTCTGTTTCTTCATGGGTCAATCATGGAAGGTTGTATTTTTCTAGGAAGTTGTCCATTTCTCCTAGGTTTCCCAGCTTGTTAGCACATAGGTTTTCATAGTATTCTCCAATAATTCTTTGCATTTCCATGGGGTCCGTCGTGATTTTTCCTTTCTCGTTTCTGATACTGTTGATTTGTGTTGACTCTCTTTTCTTCTTAATAAGTCTGGCTAGAGGCTTATCTATTTTGTTTATTTTCTCGAAGAACCAGCTCTTGGTTTCATTGATTTTTGCTATTGTTTTATTCTTCTCAATTTTATTTGTTTCTTCTCTGATCTTTATTATGTCCCTCCTTCTGCTGACCTTAGGCCTCATCTGTTCTTCTTTTTCCAATTTCGATAATTGTGACATTAGACCATTCATGTGGGATTGCTCTTCCTTTTTTAAATATGCTTGGATTGCTATATACTTTCCTCTTAAGACTGCTTTTGCTGTGTCCCACAGAAGTCGGGGCTTAGTGTTGTTGTTGTCATTTGTTTCCGTATATTGCTGGATCTCCATTTTGATTTGGTCATTGATCCATTGATTATTTAGGAGCGTGTTGTTAAGCCTCCATGTGTTTGTGAGCCTCTTTGCTTTCTTTGAACAGTTTATTTCTAGTTTTATGCCTTTGTGGTCTGAAAAGTTGGTTGGTAGGATTTCAATCTTTTGGAATTTTCTTAGGGTCTTTTTGTGGCCTAATATGTGGTCTATTCTGGAGAATGTTCCATGTGCACTTGAGAAGAATGTATATCCCGCTGCTTTTGGATGTAGAGTTATATAGATGTCTATTAGGTCCATCTGTTCTTGTGTGTTGTTCAGTGCTTCCGTGTCCTTACTTATTTTCTGCCCAGTGAATCTATCCTTTGGGGTGAGTGGTGTGTTGAAGTCTCCTAGAATGAATGCATTGCAGTCTATATCCCCCTTTAGTTCTGTTAGAATTTGTTTCACATATGCTGGTGCTCCTGTGTTGGGTGCATATATATTTAGAATGGTTATATCCTCTTGTTTGACTGAGCCCTTTATCATTATGTAATGTCCTTCTTTATCTCTTGTTACTTTCTTTGTTTTGAAGTCTATTTTGTCTGATATTAGTACTGCAACCCCTGCTTTCTTCTCACTGTTGTTTGCTTGAAATATGTTTTTCCATCCCTTGACTTTTAGTCTGTACATGTCTTTGGGTTTGAGTTGAGTTTCTTGTAAGCAGCATATAGATGGGTCTTGCTTTTTTATCCATTCTGTTACTCTGTGTCTTTTGATTGGTGCATTCAACCCATTAACATTTAGGGTGACTATTGAAAGATATGTACTGATTGCCATTGCAGGCTTTAAATTCGTGGTTACCAAAGGTTCAAGGTTAGCCTCTTTAGTATCTTACTGCCTAACTTAACTCGCTTATTGAGCTGTTATATACTCTGTCTGGAGATTCTTTTCTTCTCTCCCTTCTTGTTCCTCCTCCTCGATTCTTCATATGTTGGGTGTTTTGTGCTGTGCTCTTTCTAGGAGTGCTCCCATCTAAAGCAGTCCCTGTAAGATGTTCTGTAGAGGTGGTTTGTGGAAAGCAAATTCCCTCAGCTTTTGTTTGTCTGGGAATTGTTTAATCCCACCGTCATATTTGAATGATAGTTGTGCTGGATACAGTATCCTTGGTTCAAGGCCCTTCTGCTTCATTCTATTAAATATATCATGCCATTCTCTTCTGGCCTGTAGGGTTTCTGTTGAGAAGTCTGATGTTAGCCTGATGGGTTTCCCTTTACAGGTGACCTATTTCTCTCTAGCTGCCTTTAATAAAAGTCTTTCCTTGTCCTTGATCTTTGCCATTTAAATTATTATGTGTCTTGGTGTTGTCCTCCTTCTATCCTTTCTGTTGGGGGTTCTGTGTATTTCCATGGTGTGTTCGATTATTTCCTCCCCCAGTTTCGGGAAGTTTTCTGCAATTATTTCTTCTAAGATACTTTCCATCTCTTTTCCTCTCTCTTCTTCTTCTGAAACCCCTATAATACGGATATTGTTCCTTTTGGATTGGTCACACAGTTCTCTGAATATTGTTTCATTCCTGTAGATCCTTTTATCTCTCTCTATGTCAGCTTCTATGCGTTCCTGTTCTCTGATTTCAATTCCATCAATGGCCTCTTGCATCCTATCCATTCTGCTTATAAACCCTTCCAGAGTTTGTTTCATTTCTGTGATCTCCTTTCTGGCCTCTGTGATCTCCCTCCGGCTTCATCCCATTTCTCTTGCGTATTTCTCTGCATCTCTGTCAGCATGTTTATGATTCTTATTTTGAATTCTTTTTCAGGAAGACTGGTTAGGTCTGTCTCCTTCTCTGATGTTGTCTCTGTGATCTTTGTCTGCCTGTAGCTTTGCCTTTTCATGTTGATAGGAATAGTCTGCAGAGCTGGGACGAGTGATGGCTGGAAAGACTTCCCTTCTTGTTGGTTTGTGGCCCTCCTCTCCTGGGAGAACAGCGACCTCTAGTGGCTTGTGCTGGGCAGTTGCGCGCAGACAGGGTTTCTGCTTCCTGCCCGGCTGCTATGGAGTAAATCTAAGCTGTTGCTGTGGGCGTGGCCTAGCTCGGGCAGCTACTCCAAAGTGGTGTAGTCGCTTTGTAGCAGGAGCTGCTGGGAGGCTATTTATCTCCTTAAGTGGCCTCCCTGCTCCCTGCAGCCGAGGTTTTAGGGTGCTCAGAGATCCCCGGATTCCCTACATCTAGATTAAGTGACCCACCCTGTCCCTTTAAGACTTCCAAAAAGTACCCACCAAAATAAAACAACGACCACCAAAAAAAAAAAGAAAAAAAAATTTTTTAATTAAACAAAAAAATGAAGGTGGTCGCTCGTTTTTCTTTATTCTCCAGTGCCAGCCTCAGGCCTCTGCTCACCGGTCTTGCTTCCCTGTTTCCCTAGTGTTGGGGTCCCTATCCCTTTAAGACTTCCAAAAATCGCTCGCCAAAACACAACAGCAAAAAAGCAAAACAAAAAAATGGTCGTGCGCATTTCTTATGTCCTACTGAACCCGGCCTCCAGTGCCCGCTCACTGTTCTTGCTGCCCTGTTTTCCTAGTATCGAGGGCCCTGCACTCTGGCCCGGATGGCTGGGGCTGTGTGTTCGGCAGTCCTGGGCTCCGTCTCCCTCCCGCTCTGCCTTTTCTTCTCCCGCCGGGAGCTGGGGGGAGGGGCGCTCAGCTCCCGCCGGGCCGGGGCTTGTATCTCACCCCCTTCGTGAGGCGCTGGGTTCTATCAGGTGCGGATGTGGTCTGGATATTGTCCTGTGTCCTCTGGTCTTTATTCTAGGACGGGTTGTCTTTGTTATATTTTCATAGATATATGTTGTTTTGGGAGGAGATTTCCGCTGCTCTACTCACGCCGCCATCTTCCGCCCCTCCTCCCCTGACACAAATTCTGAAGCCCTCATACCGATTGGCATGAAAAAGCATCAGGTAGGACTGCGATGAAACATGTGCAGCTGCTTTTACTGCTCCCTAAGTGGGCAGCCAAGACTCTGCAGACCTTCTGTGTAAAGGACTCATCAAGGCCCTGTGAACTAGATGTTCACATAATGGAAGATGGTTATGAATGGGGCTTCTGGCAGCAGCTTGAATGGATATGCCAAACTATTGGATTCTGGTCACAATCATGAAAAGGAGCAGGGGTCTGATATACCTTGATAGAGAAGCAACTGGATGCTCTGTACCACACACTGCTGGCTGTGGAGCTAACCACTGGAACAGCTCCAACCAAGGTAATAACCTCCTATCCCCTCATGGGGTGGGTGTGAGGCTAGACCCGAAGGCCATGGAGTGGTGTGGTACAGATGCCTACAATGGACAAATGGGGTTCATGTATTCAGCAGTGTAGCACACTCTCCACTGGCTCCTTAAGTGGAGAACTCCAATGTTTATTGGGGCCAATGATGTACCGTACTGGAAAATAGGAAGAATTCACGTTTTTGTTTCATTAATCTACAATTACATGAGGAACATTCTATTTACTAGACTCCCCACATCACCAAGTCCCCCACGCATACCCCATTACAGTCACTGTCCATCAGTGTAGTAAGATGCTGTAGAATCACTACTTGTCTTCTCTGTGTTGTACAGGCCTCCCCATGCCCCCCGACATTATGACTGATAAAAGTAATGCCCCATTTTCCCCTTATCACTCCCTTCCTACCCATCCTCTCCAGTCCCTTTCCCTTCGTTAACTGTTCATGGGTTCTGTGAGTCTACTGCTGTTTTCTTTCTTCCATTTTTTTCTTTGTTCTTGTACTCCACAGGTGAGTGAAATCATTTGAGACTTATCTTTTTCCATCTGGTCTATTTCACTGAGCATAATATCCTCTAGCTCCATCCATGTTGTTGCAAATGGCAGGATTTGTTTTCTTCTTATTGCTGAACAATATTTCATTGTGTATGTGTACCACATCTTCTTTATTCATCCATTTACCGATAGACACTTAGGTTGCTGCTATTTCTTGGCTATTGTAAACAGTGCTGCAAAAAAACATAGGGGTGATTATGTCTTTTTCAAACTGGGCTCCTGCATCCTTAGCATAAATTCCCAGGAGTGGAGTTCCTCGGTCAAATGGAATTACAATTTTGAGTTTTTGAGGAATGTCCATACTGTTTTCCACAATGTTTGAACTACGTTACAAGCCCACCAGCAGTGTAGGAGGTGAGCCCTTTCTCTGCAACCTCACCAACATTTCTTGTTTGTCTTTTGGATGGTGGTGATCCTTACTGGTGTGAGGTGATATCCCATGGTTTTAATTTGCATTTCTCTGATGACTAGTGATGTGGTGCAACTTTTCATGTGCCTGTTGGCCATCTGAAATTCTTCTTTGGAGAAGTACTGTTCAGCTCCTTTGCCCATTTTTTATTTGGATTTTTTGCTTTTTGCTTGTTTAGGTGTGTGAGCCCTTTATATATTTTGGATGTAATGTTTAATTTGATCTTTCATTTATGAATATATTTTCCATATTGTAGGATGCCTTTTTGTTCTATTGGTCATGTCCTTGGTGTATAGTAGCTTTTCAGCTTGAAATAGTACAACCTGTTTATTTTGCTTTTGTTTCCCTTGCACAGGGAGATATGTTCAAGAAGAGGTCAGTCAAGTTTATGTCCAATAGATTTTTGCCAAGGTATTTTTCTAAGAGTTTATGATTTAGTGACTTACACTCATGTCTTTGATCCATTTCAACTTTACTTTTTTGTATGGGGTTAGACAATGATCCAGTTTCATTCTCTCACATGTAGCTGTCCAGTTTTGCCAACACCAGCTGTTGAAGAGGCTGTCATTTCCCATTGTATGTCTGTGGCTCCTTTATTACATATTAATTGACAGTATATATGTGGGTTAACAACTGGACTCTGTATCCTGTTTCAAAGGCCTCTGGGTCTGTTTGGTCCCAGTAACAAATTGTCTTGATTACTGTGGCATGCTAGTAGAGCTTGAAGTTGGAAAGCTAGATTCGCCCTCGCCCCCCACCCACTTTATTCTTCCTCCTCAGGATTGCTTTGGCAATTCAGGGTCTTTGTTGGTTCCACAGGAATTTTAGAACTATTTGTTCCAGTTCGTTGAAGAAGCCTGTTGGTATTTTGATAGGGATTTCATCTGTGTATTGCTTTAGGCAGGGTGTTCATTTTGATAACATTAATTCTTCCTAGCCCAGAGCATGGGATGAGTTTGCATTTGTTAGTGTCCTCTTTAATTCTCCTAAGAGTGTCTTGTACTTTTCAGGGTATAGGTCTTTCACTTGTTTGGTTAGATTTATTCCTAGGTATTTTATTCTTTTAGATGCAATTGTGAATAGAATTGCTTTCCTGATTTCTCTTTCTGCTAGTTGATCGTTAGTGTATAGGAGCGCAACAGATTTCTGTGTATTAATTTTGTATCCTGTAACTTTGCTGAATTCAGATGTTAGTTGTAGAAGTTTTGGAATGGAGTCTTGAGGGTTTTTTATGTACAATATCATGTCATCTGCAAATAGTGACAGTTTGACTTCTTTACCAAACTGGATGCCTTGTATTTCTCTTTTGGTCTGATTGCCATGCCTAGGTCCTCCAGTACTTTGTTAAATATCAGTGGAGAGACTGGGTATCCCTGTCTTCTCCCCTATTATAGAGGAAAGGCTTTCAGATTCTCACTGTAAAGTATGATGTTGGCTGTGGGTTTGTCATATATGGCCTTTATTGTTTTGAGGTACTTGCCCTCTATACTCATTTTGGGAAGAATTCAGTTTTGACTCATTGGTAGCCAAAGTTCTTATCAGGAGGGAAACCCCTATACCAAAATGTACTTGGTATACAGACAGCTCCAGGTGTGGGCAGCTGCTGAAGTGGAAGGCTGTGGCTTTCCATCCTGTGACTGAAACCCTGGATGGAGAAAGGAGAGGGGAAGAGCACCCAGTGGGTTGATATGTGGGGAAGTAAGGCTAATGGTCACCTAGGAACCCTCACCTCTAGTTGTCTGCACTGACAGCAGGGAAATCTCTTGGGGCTTGACCCTTGGCTACTGTCATGGTGACATGCCAACTGGATGGTTCTTCCTCAGCCCCTTTGGGGGCAAGAGTTTTGGCAAGGCCTATGGGACTCTGGTCAGATTAAGATGGTTACCATATAACGGGTAACTGTCCATTTTCCCTTGGCTTCCCCAGAGAATGATGAAGCAAACACATTGGGCCAGGTGCACTGGCTAGAAGGAAAGCCTGCCTCTGATGTGATCCAATAGTTACATCACCATTTGTTGCATGCAGCACAAAAGATAATGTGAGCTGTAGCCCAGTGGTGGGTCTTGCCATGACCTTTGAAGAAGTCAGCCAAGCCTAGGAGTACCTTGTGTGCTCTAATATGGACTTACACCAAGTCCCACAGCAACATGGGACAATAGTAATGGAGATAATACCCCTTGTGAGGAAGCAGATAGACTATATTGCACTCTTGTCCATATCAGAAGGATATCGGGATGCCATGATTTATGTGGACACAGTTACTGGCCTGTTGGATGCTTTTCCTGCATGTCACGAAGATGAGAAACCACTAAAAGGGGCCAAGAACATCTCTTTGCAGCCTATGGCTGGATGCAGGTTATTGAGAGCAATCAAGGCACCCACTTTACTAGACATGCATTACATAAATGGGTGCAGCAATGTTGCCATGGGGAAACAGTGTAGATCAGAGAAGACAAGTAGGGACTCTGTGGCATGTTACTACACTGATGGATAATGACTGCAATGGGGCATGGGGAGACTCAATAACAAGGGTGAATGTAATAACCACATTGTTTTTCTTGTGAAACTTTCATATTAGTGAATAACAATGATAGCTTAAATAAATAAATAAATAAATAAATAAATAAATAAATAAATAAATACATAGGTGCAGCAATTAGGAATAAAATTGAAGTTTCATGTGCCATATAACCGTACAAGCGCAGGCATGAAAAAGGGATACAATGGTTTGTTGAAATCTGGCCTGAAGTCAGACACTAGAATTCTTCGGGGCTGATCAGTTCATTTATGGGCTGTGCTATGGCATTTAAATGAGAAGCCCCAAAAAGGAGCCTTGGGCCCTGTGGATATATTAACACACATTGCTGCCTCTCCTGTACAGCTGTATGTGCAAACTAAAGACGAGTTATTGAAGCCAGGGTATGGCCAGCAGAGCAACATCCTGTTGCCATCCCCAACTGCATTAAGCCCTGGAGACACTGTTACGTTGAAGTGTCCATGGACATTTTGCCACGTGGATCAGCAGTGGATGGCCCTTCTGGCACCTTGCGGAAAAGGCCTGGAAGCAAGCCCCATGTGTATTCCTAGAATGACAGTAGAATGGCCCTCAAAGATCACACTAGTCTAACCAAAATGTCAGGGGTTAAGAGCAACTTACAGAGAAGTTTTATTTTCTCTTTATGTTTGGTGAATGTACCTCCTGGAAACTTATATATTGAGCCATCAGTAACTCCCACAGGAAGTGGAGTGAAGGTCTAGTATACCAGACCAGGATGAGATCCATTCCTGACACTGTCCAATCACAGGACCACTTTCTTGCATGCATCCTATTTGATGGACAAGATTTGCCTATGCTGGTGTCATTAAAACAGGTATACTATTGCCCTTAGAGTTATTTTCTTCTACAGTCTATGAGGCCCAGATGCACCCCTTGACTGCAGCTGCCACATGGGCTTTGCTCTGAACTCCCTAGTTGTTCAGTGGCTGACTGCCTGTGGAATGGGTGAGCTATGGCCTTAAGACTTTGAACTTAGATGAATCCTCTGGCTTGAGAACTATCATGGTTTTATTGCCTTTTGCTGTTGCATGTTATTAATCTGGCTACAGTGGGTATAGTTTTCTCACCCAGGAGCAATTGCAGAAGGTGGGTAATGAGTAGATTGTAAGGTGAGATTTATGGAGGGGTGGGCTGAGGATAAAATTGCAATGTTTCCAGAATCTCTTGCCTGGCTTTAGTGCACCTCCATACAATAGGTGTTTCCAAGGGGTGGAGAGATGTATTCCATCTCCATATGAATAGGTCATTGCAAGGGAAGAGAGGGCTTATCTGGCTGAAGAGGTTGGGTGGGCGCCTCTTCTTCGGCAGCTCTATCATGAGAGGCACGTGGGAGCAGAAACGAACTGCTTGTAAGAAATAAGAGTACCTCCCACTTCATTTCTCCCTTTGACTGAATCAAGTTTCAATGGTATTTTGCCCTGGAATTTTCCCTCTGTCTTTACATCTGAGAATTTTCCTTATCATATGGATTCATAGGAAATAAATTTAGCTTGATTGAAAGAACACTCACGATGTTGAGTAATTTTTATGAGAACAGTCAGATCTGCCTCATTCCCTCCTCTAATAGTGAGCAGACCGTGTTCCTCCCAGTGTGGCCTCCTCACTCACTGGGGAAACAGAGCAGCTCCCAGTGCAGTGTGAGCGGCTCTGCTCTGGGCCTCGCTGTTGGGGAGGCGGGGTTTTCAGCTCGGACTGTCCTTATCTGGCTGCATATGCAAAGGCTCAATAAGCTCTTTTATTTCAGAGATGCCTGGGTCTCTAGAGTTTTCGGCTTGTCAGGCTGCGGGGCAACAGATGAGAGACAGGGAGCAGGCGCCAGGGTGTACATGAGGCAGCAAGCGATGATGGCCGCCTGCGTGTGCTGCCAGCTCAAGGTTGGCCAGGAGCAAAGAAACTGAACATATAAATGCAGAATTACTTTTCAGGAATAAGAAAATCCAGGAAAAGTAGATTGATAAGGTAAAATATGTTCTACACATTTTTGTATTTCACATAAATTTTAATGAAGTCATTAAGTACTTATGTAGGCTTGAAGCAGTAATATTGATAGATTCCAGCCTGATGCCCCCTTCCATCTGCAAAGAGATTCTCATCTACCACCAAACCGGTAGCTTTCTCCCTGCTTTAATGGAGATCTGGTGCTGTTTTGTTTCAGAGATGGAAAAAAATTATGAGATTCTGTTATTTTCATTTCTTTGACCATTATCAGACTTAATAAACACTCTCACTCACATGATAAGGTGCTCCACATCGCAAGTCATCAAAGAAATGTAAATTACAACAACAATAAGTATCACCTCACACCAGTTATGATGGCCAATATCCAAAAGACGAACAAGAAATGTTGGAAAGGATGTGGAGAAATGGGAGCCCTTCTACTCTGCAGGTGGGAATGTAAACTAGTTCAACCATTGTAGAAAGCAGTATGGATGTCCCCTTAGAAAATCAAGTTAGAAATACCATTTGATCCTTGAATTCCACTCCTAAGAATTTACCCTAGGAATGCAGGCCCAGTTTGAAAAAGACATAAGCATCCCTATGTTTATGGCACCACTATGTAGCCAAGAAAAGGAAGCAACCTAAGTGTCCATCGGCAGATGAATTGATAAACAAGAGGTGGTATGTGTACATATACACAATGCAATATTACTCAGCCATGAGAACAAATCAAATCCTACCATTTACAACAACATGGATGGAGCTAGAGGGCATTGTGCTCAGTAAATAAGCCAGGTGGGGAAAGACCATTATCAAATGATTTCACTCATCTGTGGAGTATAAGAACAAAGAAAAAAACTGAAGGAACAAAACTGCAACATATCACAGAGCCCAAGAATGGACTAACAGTTACCTAAGGGAAAGGCCTGTGGAGGGTGGGTGGGAAGGGTGAAAAAAGGGCATGATGATCACACAAAATGTAGGGGGGACACGGGGAAGGCAGTATAACACAGAGAAGAAGAGTAGCAGTTCTCTACCATCTTCTATGCTGATGGACAGTGAGTGTAACGGGGTTTGTGGAGGGTACATGGTAATAGGGGGAATCTTGTAACCATCATGTGGCTCATGTAATTGTACATCAGTGCTACTAAAATCAAATAAAAATAAATGAATATTTCTATAATAAACAAATAAATAAATAAAAATAAACACTCTTAATTTATAGACCTGCACTTGTAAAATGACATTTCCTAATCAGCTCACTTTTATATGTAGTTTTATATACTTATTTTAATTTTCACATACCTCTGCTGCCACAGGAATGATACACAGATGCAGGCTTAGGTGACCAGGCATGGCTCCCATGCAACTGGATGTTTGCCAGCTTCACTGGTTCCTCTCCCAGGGTCTGGATCTGCTCCCCTGAGGCCCAGCAGCTGTTGGACATGCCTCCATGTTGCTGCCTCCCTATCCTCAGTGGTGACCTGGTCTGCAGCCCAGGTTTCAGGCCAGCTACAGCTGGGGTCCTACCTGTAGCTTGTCTCTCACTCACAGGGATCTCAGAAACAGGCATCCCTTCCAGTTTGCTACACAATAGCTCCTATTCTGCAGTTTAACCATACACACATGCATACACACACAGAGTGATCAGTATTTGTGCATGTTTCTCTTCTACTTATATTTCTGTAATGAAACATCAAACTTCAATCCATATTCTCTGCCTTTTTGTCTTGCTTGGAGGGCCACTCCTATTTTATTATTAAAATGCATGATGTTCTAGTCCATCATATCATACTATTTAAAATTGTAGCAGCCAGTTAATTTATTTTAAAGTTTGAAAATTACAGGTTCATATCTAACTTGTTGCTGTTCCATTTCCTTTAATTTCCACAGTTATTTTCAATGTGTCCTCACCCAAAATAAAAATTGACTATAGGCAAAATCTCATTTTATATGTGACACCTTATATGTGTCTTTTTTTTCTTTTTGGTATCATTAATCTAAAACTACATGAGGAACACAATGTTTACTAGACCCCCCATCACCAAGTCCTACCTGAAAACAGCATTACAGTCACTGTCCATGAGTGCAGTAAGATGCTGTAGTATCACTACTTGTCTTCTCTGTGTTGCACAGCCCTCGCCATGCGCCCCCACATTTTAAATGTTAATCATAAGGCCCACTTTCCTCCCCACCCTTATCCATCCTTTCACAGCAATCCTCCTCAGTACATTTACCTCTGGTAACTGTTATTCCATTCTTGGGTTCTATGAGTTTGTTGCTGTTTTGCTTCTTCAGTTTTTTTCTTTGTTCCTATACTCCACATATGAGTGAAATCATTTGGTACTTGTCTTTCTCCACCTGGCTTATTTCCCTGAGCAGCATACACTCTAGCTACATCCATGTTGTTGCAAATGGTAGGATTTGTTTCTTCTTATGGCTGAATAATATTCCATTGTGTATATGAACCATATCTTCTTTATTCATTCATCTACTGATGGACACTTGGGTTGCTTCCATTTCTTGGCTATTGTAAATAGTGCTGTGATGAACAAAGGGGAGAATCTCTCTTTTCTGAACTGGGCTGTTGTATTCTCAGGTTAAATTCCTAGAAGTGGAATTCCTCAGTCAAATGGCATTTCTATTTTGAGTTTTTGGAGGAACGTCAATACTGCTTTTCACAATGGTTGAATTAGTTTTCATTCCCACCAGCAGTGTAGGTGGGTTCCCCTTTCTCCACATCCTCACCAACATTTGTTGATGTTTGCCCCTTGGATGGTGGTGATCCTTACTGCTGTGAGGTGATATCTCACTGTAGCTTTAGTTTGCATTTCTCTGATGACTAGCAATGTGACGCATCTTTTCATGTGCCTGTTGGCCACCTGAATTTCTTCTTTGGAGAAGTGTCTGTTCAGTTCCTGTGCCCATTTTCTAATTGGATTATTTGCTTTTAGGGTGTTGAGGCATGTGAGATCCTTATTTATATATTTTAGATGTCAACCCTTTATTGGATCTGTCATTTATCAATATGTTCTCCTATATTGTAGGATAACTTTTTGTTTTATTGGTGGTGTTCTTTGTGGTACAGAAGCTGCTCATCTTGATATACTCCCATTTCTTTATTTTGGCCATTTTTGCTTTGGTTTCCCTTGCCTTTGGAGATATGTTCATGAAGAGATCGCTCATGTTTATGGCTATATTTTTTCAAAGAGTTTTAGGGTTTAATGACTTACATTCAGGTCTTTGATCCATTTCAAATTTACTTTTGTTTATGGGGTTAGACAACGATACATTTTCGTTCTCTTACATGTAGCTGTCCAGTTTTGCCGACACCAGCTATTGAAGAAGCTGTCCTTTTCCCATTGAATGTCCATGGCTCCTTCATTGGACATTAGTTGACCATATATGTTTGGGTTAACACCTGTGCTCTGTATCGTGCCCCACTGCTCTGTGGGTCTGTTCTTGTGCCAGTACCAAACTGTCTTGATTACTGTGGCTTTGTAGTAGAGCTTGAAGTTGGGAAACGAGATCACTCCCACTTTACTCTTCCTTCTCAGGATTGCCTTGCCTTTTCGGGGTCTTTGGTGGCATATGACTTTTAGAACTTGCATATGAATTTTAGAACTATTTGTTCCAGTTTGTTGAAGAAGACTGTTGGTGTTTTGATAGGGATTGCTTTGAATCTGTAGATTGCTTTAGTCAATATGTCCATTTTGACAATATTAATTCTTCCTTGCCAAGAGCATGGGATGGGTTTCTATTTATTATTGCCCCCTTTAATTTCTCTAAAGAGTGTCTCATACTTTTTAAAAAATTCATTTTATTATCTGCAATTACATAAAGAACATTATGGTTACTAGACTCCCACCTTCACCAAGTCCCCCACCACATACCCCTTTACAGTTTCTGTCCATCAGTGTATTAAGATGCTGTAGAATCACTACTTGTCTTCTCTGTGTTGCACAAACCTCCCTATGACCCCGACATTATACACGCTAATCCTAAGACCTCCTTTCTTTTTTATTGCCCTTATCCTTCCTCCCTTCCTATGTCTCCTTCCCAGTCCCTTTCCCTTTGGTAACCGTTCGTCCATTCTTGGGTTCTGTGATTCCGCTGCTGTTTTCTTCCTTATACTCCACATGTGAGTGTAATCATTTGGTACTTGTCTTGCTCTGCCTGGCTTATTTCACTGAGCATAATACCCTCTGCTCCATCCATGTTGTTGCAGATGGTAGGATTTGTTTTTTTCTTATGGCTGAATAATATTCCATTGTGTATATGTACTACATCTTCTGTATACATTCATGAATTGATGGACACTTAGGTTGCTTCCATTTCTTGGCTATTGTAAATAGTGCTATGATAAACATAGCGGTGTATCTCTCTTTTTCAAACTGGACTGCTGCATTCTTATGATAAATTCCTAAAATGGAATTCCTGGGTCAAATGGTATTTCTATTCTGAACTTCTTGAGGAGCTTCCACACTGCTTTCCACAATGGTTGAACTAATTTGCATCCCCACCAGCTGTGTAGAAGGGTTCACTTTCTCCACAAAGTGTCTTGTACTTTTCAGTGTATATGTCTTTCACTTGTTGGTTATGTTTATTCCTAGGTATTTTATTCTTTTTGATGCAATTTTGACTGGAATTGTCTTCCTGATTTTTATTTCTGCTAGTTCATCATTAGTGTATAGGAAAGCAACAGATATTTCTGGGTTAATTTTGTGACCTGCAACTTTGTTGAATTCATATAATAGTTCTGGTAGTTTTGGAAAGGTGACTTTATGATTTTTATGTGCAATATGTCATCTGCAAACAGTGACAGTTTGATTTCGTCTTTACCAATCTGTATGCCCTTTATTTCTTTGTTTGGTCTGATTGCCGTGGCTAGGACCTCCACAACTGTACTGATTAGCAGTGGGGAGAGTGTGTAGTCCTGTCTTCTCTCCAATCTTAGGTAAAACGCTTTGAGCTTCTTGCAGTTAAGTATGATGTTGGCTGTCAGTTTATCATATGTGGACTGTATTATGCTGAGCTACTTGCCCTGTATACTCATTTTGTTGAGTGTTTTATATCATGAATGGTGTTGAGCATGGTCAAATGCTTTCTCAGCATCTGTGGAGATGATCATGTGGTTTTTGCCCATTTTGTTGACGTGGTGGATGTTGTTGATGGATTTTCGAATGTTGTACCGTTCCTGCATCCCTGAGATGAACCCCACTTGATCATGGTGTATGGTCCTCCCTATTTATTTTTTATTTTGGTTTGCTAATGTTTTGTGGAGTATTTTTGCATGTATGGTCATCACAGATAGTGGTCTGTAGTTTTCTTTTTTGATGGTCTGTTTGCCAGGTTTTGGTATTAGAGTGATGCTGGCTATCTAGTATGAGTATGGAAGTATTCCCTCCTCTTCTGTTTTTTGGAAAACTTTATGGAGAATGGGTGTTAGGTCTTCTCTGTATGTCTGATAAAGTTCAGTGGTAAATCCTTCTGGTCCATGGGTTTTGTTGTTGGGTTGATTTTGTTTACCAAGTCAATTTCATCGCTGGTATTTTGTCTGTTTAGATTTACTGTTTCTCCTTTGGTCAGTCTTGGAAGGTTGTATTTTTCCAGGAAGTTTTCCATTTCTTGTAGTTTTTCCAGCTTATTAGCATATAGATTCTCATAGTCTTCTCTAGCAATTCATTTTATTTATGTTGGGTCTGTCATGGTTTTTCCTTTTTCTTTCTGAATCTGCTGATGTATGTAGATGCTCTTTTTCACCTAAAGATTATGGCCAGGGGCTACCTATTTTGTTTATTTTCTCATGGAAACAGCTCTTGGTTTCATTGATTTTTTTTGTATTGTTTTATTCTCCTCTATTTTATTTATTTCTTCTCTGATTGTTATTATGGCCTTCCTTCTGCTGACTTTAAACCTGATTTGTTCTTCTTTTTCCAATTTCAATAATTGTCACTTTAGATATTCATTTTGGATTATCTTCCTTCTCTAAATGGGTCTGGATTGCTATATACTGTCCTCTTAGAACTGCTTTCGCTAAGTCCCACATAAGTTGGGGCTTTATTCTGCAGTTGTCATTTGCCTCCATAGATTGCTTGACCTGTATTATATTTTAGTCATTGATCCATTGATTATTTAGGAGCATGTTGTTATGCCTCCATGTGTTTGTGGTCCTCTCATTTTCTTTGTACAGTCTATTTCTAGTTTTATACCTTTGTTGTCTGAGAAGTTGTTTTGTAAAATTTCAATCTTTTTTAATGTACTGAGGCTCTTTTTGTGGACTACTATGTAGTCTATTATTGAAAATGTTCCATGTGCCCTTGAGAATAATGTGTATCCTTTTGCTTTTGGGTGTAGAGTTCTGTAGATGTCTATTAGCTCTGTCTGTTGTAGTGTGTTATTCAGTGTCTCTGTGTCTTCACTTATTTTCTGTCTGGTAGATCTGTTCTTTGGAGTGATTGATGTGTTGACGTCTCCTAGAATGAATGCATTGTATTCTATTTCCTATGTTAATTCTGTTAATATTTGTTTCACATATATTGGTACTCCTGTATTGGGTGCATGTATGTCATAATGGTTATATCCTGTTGTTGGGCTGACCCCTTTATCATTATGTAATGTCCTTCTTTATCTCTTGTTACTTTCTTTGTTTTGAAGTCTATTTTACTGATACTACTAATGCAACACCTGCTTTTTTGTCCCTGTTGTTTGTATTAATTGTCATTTTCCATCCCTTGACTTTTAGTCTGTCTATATCTTTGGGTTTGCGGTGGGTCTCTTGTAAGCAGCATATAGATGGGTCTTGCTTTTTAATCTATTCTATTTCTCTTTGTATTTTGATTGGTGCATTCAGGCCACTTACATTTAGCCTGATTATTGAAAGATATGTACTTATTGCCATTGCAGGCTTTAGATTCGTTGTTACCAAAGGTTTAATGATAGCCTCTTTATATAACTGTCTAACTTAACTCGATTATTAAGCTATTATGAACAGTCAGATTATTCTTTATTTCTCTCCTTTCTTATTCCTCCCCACGTTTTTTATGTTAGTCATTTTATTCTGTATTCTTTTGTGTTTCCTCTGAGTATTTTATTTTATTTTTTGCCTTTAATAAGGATTTTGCTGGTCTGCTTTCTTTGGTGTGATTTTATTTTCTCTTTTAACATCTATTTAGCCTTCGGAGTCTTCCATCTAAAGTATTCCCTTTAAAATATCCTGTAGAAGTGGCTTGTGGGAGGCAAGTTCCCTTACCTTTTGCTTGTCTGGGAATTGTTTAATCCCTCCTTCATATTAAACAACAGTCAGGCTGGACAGAGTACTCTTAGTTCAAGGCCCTTCTGTTCCATTGCATTAAATGGATCATGGCATTCTATTCTAGCCTGTAAGATTTCTGTTTAGAAGTCTGATGATAGTCTGATGGGTTTTTCTTTGTAGGTGACCTTTTTTTCTCTTTGGCTGCCTTTAGTACTCTGTGCTTGTGCTTGATCTTGTCATTTTAATTATTATGTGTCTTGGTGTTGTCCTCCTAGATTCCCTTTTGTTTGGAGATCTGTGGGCTTCCATGTTCTGAGACTTTTCCTTCCAAAGATTGGGGAGGATCTCAGCAATTATTTCTTCAGAGACACTTTCTATCCCGTTTTCTCTCTCTTCTTCTTCTGCTACCCATATAATGTGAATATTGTTCCATTTGGCTTACTCACACAGTTTTCTTAATATTCTTTCATTCCTGGAGATCCTTCTATCTGTCTCTTTCTCAGCTTCTCTGTGTTCCTGCTCTGTGATTTCCATTCCATCAAAGGCCTTCTTTCAACTCATCCAGTCTGCTCTTAAGTCCTTCCAGAGATTGGTTTATTTCTGTATTCTCCCTCCTAATTTGTTCATTTAGGTCTTGCATATTTCCCTGCAGGTCCATCAGCGCAGTTATGACCTTTATTTTGAACACTTTTTCTCAAATATTGGTTAAATATATCTCCCAATGCCCCCTCTCCAGTGTTCTCTGGGTAATTCTGGACTGGATAAAATTCTTCTGCCTTTTCATGGCAGTGTAGGTAGTCACAGGCAGTTGGAAGGTGGGTCATCTTGGACAACAGCATCCCTTCCTGTACCTGTCCCTTCTCTGATGCCAGTGCCAATTACCCACACATGGGTAGCACGTTCTGGTTTTATTTCCTGATCCACTGTGTTCAGGGCAGCCATAATGGATCCCAGAGACCTGCAGGGAGAGGCAGGCCTGCCAGGTGTGCACTTCTGCAAGAACGGTGATCCTTCATGCCCTGTCCCTGATTCCTCTGCCTGTGCTGTGCTGCCATGTGCTACAGGGCCTCTGAATCTGGCCTGGGCAGCTGCAGAGGAGGCTCTGGGTGGCTTCTGTTTGTACAGCCACTCTCAGGCTGCTCCCCTGCTGTGGTGGGGCCATGTGGGAGGGGTAATGTGTGGGTTGCCACCCATAGATCATTCTGTTTCTATGGGATTTGATTGCCTTCCTTGTTAACTTTGGTGCATGCCACAACTCACTAAATCTAAACCGAGATCTGTTCCTTGTTATCTTTACCCCCTCATTGCTTGGCGCCATGGGCATCTTTCCCCAGCGACCTGGAGGCAATTCCAATCCTGTAGTAATGAATGTTAATCATTGTGTCTAGAAACTTGTTAATGCCCTCAAGAATGTGATGGCTGATCAATAAATATGAGAGATGCCTTTCCAACACCACACTTGAGCTGGTATGCCTTGGGTCCCCTGACTGGCCTACTCAGGTCTTTGATATCTCATTCCATTACCTCCTTTATCTGCAGATCAGTGATGGGAAGGAGGCTGACAAGTGGCACGTGAACAGGGACCTGAAAGACGGTCTAAACTCAGGGCGGAGCACCTCCACTTGGCAGCACTTGCAATTCAAGGATGGGAGAAATCTCTGAAGATCATCGATATGGTAAGATTCCTGGTAAAGCGTACATAGGGAAAAGGATCGAGACATCAGGGACACTATAATGGGCCAACATGAAACTAAAGCAGATAAAATGGAGGATTACTTAAAATTACTCCATGCCCTCCTGAAACCAGGAGTGAATACATCTAAAAAGAACTTTGCTCAACCTCATCAATATATTAAAAATTATTGTTATCAGTTGTCTCCACAGGGAACCCTCAAACAAACTGATGGGAGTAATGCATTAAGAGATTTCAAAGAGGCTCACAGACAGGGAAACATTATCCCTGTGCCTATTTGGGTGGATCAGTAGCCCCTTAATAAGGAAAGAGTGGCATCCTTACACAAGTTAAAGGGAAGCTTCAGGTAGATAGATTAGAATTTTCCAACAGCCTGTGGAATTCCACTGTTATTTGTTATAGAAAAGAAGTCAGAAAATTAGAGACTCTTACATGACTTAAGGCAAATTAATATGGTTCTTAAACCTGTGAGACCTTTACAACAAGGCCTCCCTTTTCTGGCTATGATTCCAAAAGACTGGAATATGGCTACATTGACCTTCAAGATTGCTTTATTACCTCACTCCCCATTCAAAGCAGTCCTCTTAGGCCTGCGTTACTCTCTCCTGTGTAATGTAAATAGGGCCTGTAAAATAATCAAGCTGAACCCTCAGATCAACATGTAAATAGCTCCATTCTATTAACTGCTTTCCTTAGAGGCAGTCATCCTGGAGCTAAGAATTTCCTTGTCCACAGCCCCAGAGAAGCAAAACAAGCTTGTGACTCAGATCAAGGCCCTACTAGCGAAAAGCCACACAGTCCCTGCACTTATGAGACAGGCAGGGGCCTCTCGAGGAATGATTAAAGCTCAGGGAAGATAAAACTAGGAAAACTAACTGGGAGCAATTCAATCCCTAAACTCTAAAAAAAGAAGTATCTTACCTTCTGCACACAAACCTGGCCCCAGTACAAACTCTCTGATTAGAGAGGCTTGGCCCCTGAAACAAATATGCAATATAAAGTTATGCAGCTAAATGTATTTTGCCATAAGGGAAGAAAATAATCAAAAGTTCCATGAACTACTGCAATATGGAGCTAGTTTTCTAAAGTTTTTTAGTGAAATCTATTTTCCTTATTGGGTTCATCATTATCTTTGAAAATTGAGAAGTCTTAAACTAGACTCTCTGAGATAAAAGAAATTTATCTTCTGCCATACAGCCTGGATTTAAATGACTGGAGCTAGAATTGTACTTGCATTTCATTTCCAGCTCCCTGGACACACGCAGTCCCTATTAGTTCAGAGCCTTCATCCGCCTTGTTAGTCGCAGCCATCTAAACCTTAACCCATCCATGTAAACTGCTTGCCCTTAGAGTGTATTCTTTAAAACTGAAGTACTTTTAATCAAGTAAGCTAAATGGAAAGAAGGCAATTAAATATTAGTAACTCAAATCTTTATATCAGTTTGTCTGTGTGCATGTTTTTACAGGAAAATGTTGCTAACTGTAGTCATTATGTCTCAATCTGTATGTTTGTGTGTTTAAGTGTGTAAATGAAAAATATTTTCTACCTCCGGATCATATTAATAAAATTTTATTGAAAAACAAGTGCTTGAGAAAATTGGGCATTCTAAAACTTGCAGAAATTCTAATAAAAATTATTAAGCATTAATGTTAATTGAAGTTTAACTGAAATGGACATGTCCTTATAGTTATCACCTGCCAAAGTTTACTTAAAGTCATTTAAGTTGATGTTACCTGTTAAACATTTCAAGAAGATGCTTAAAGTAAAGCTTGATTTTGTGTAATGTTTGGTAAAAGTTTTGCAAGTAGTCTAGCATGGTTGCTAAAAACAAGTAAACAAGTGTAGGAAATAAACATCTTCATAATAATACTGTATTACTGTATTAATGTATAACAGTGTATATATATGCAAACAGCCTGAGAATTTTTGTAGTGACCAAAATTCTTAAAGTCTGCTAAGTTATATAGATATATTTTGTGCCTAATAAGAAATTGTGCTGTAAAGCACAGTTCCAAAAATGATAATATACAATCATAGATGTATCAATCTGAAGAATGCTAGTATAACAGTTTACAGTGGCCTATTTTTCAGTGTTCACTGAAAGTTAAAGTGTCAAATACTTTTAAATTCTAATGAAGACTACTTATTATAATAAGGAAAATATTGCTGTATGCTAAAGATGTGTGTTTTAATAAGAGAAAGTATGAAGAATGGGAATTGGTTTTGTTGAGGGTAAAAGAAAGTAATTGTTCTAAAGTACAACTATTTACTTGAAGAGTGAGAACACTGACTATAGAAAGAAAGTTGTAGAAAGCTTGTGGAAAAACTGATATAGTCATGCTATGTGAAATTATAGCAAGTGAGTCTTGATACAAAGTACACAGCAAAATTAGAGTTTTGTTTTCAGTTAATAAGACAAAGTTTTCTTAAACTGTTGGTCTGTTCTTAATGTTGAAAGATCGCAAAAAGTTTTCTAATTCTTTAATCAAAACAGTTGCTCGTGCTTAAAGTCTCAATGAACTGTCTGAGTATTTAAGAAAACGGGATCTTAATATTAAAGGACTAAAAGTTAAACATTGCTAAAAACTGTGTAAACTACTGTATGTGCCTTTGAAGTATTTTGTTGTCATTCTAGTTAAATAGATAAGTATTTCTCCATAGCAACCTATAATCTTATTTAAGTAAATGCCAAAGAAACTTTCTTTTGGCAACTTTCCAAAATCAAATTCAAAAAGGTGCTTTTACCTGTAGTTAACTCTGATATTTTCCGGAGGGCCCCTGGAATATGACAGAAGAAATTTTCCTCCTCATCGGGAAAAAAATTTGGCTAATTTGGCTTATTTATCTGATACATATTTACCTAGAAAGCACTGTCAAAAGGAATGATGCTGAACTTTGTCACTGAATGCTTTGTTACAGAAATATACACATTTTCTTATATCAACTGTCCTATGTAACCTCCCAAAAAGTCTTTAACCGTTGTCATTTGTAAGTCTTTTGTAATTTAAAGTTACTGTTTAATTACTCCTAAACTAGTAAAGAACTAGATTTCAGCAGAACAGGTATTGGTTAAGCAGGATTAAGTAAACTAAGGAAGATGGGAGACCATGGGAAGATGGCGGTGTGAGTAGTTCAGAGGAAATCTCCTCCCCAGAACATACATATTTATGAAAATACAATACATACAAATATTCCTAAAAGACACAAGTGGATGCAGTACAACAGCCAGGATACATCTACATCTGTGAGAAATCAACATCACATGAAGGTGGTAAGATACAAGCTGTGGCCAGGCAGGACCCAAACACTCCCCGACCCCAGAACCCAGCAGTAAGAAAGGACTCAGAATGGGGAGGGAATGAAAGCCCAGGACTGCTAAACAACCAGGTCTAGAAATCCGCACCCAGAGCGCAGACACAACGTGCACGGGGTGCTGGATATTAGAGAAACGGAAAAGTAAAGCCTGTGGGCAGGTCCCCGCAACCGGCGCCCCTGAGACAAAAGAAAAGCGAGTGCTTTCTTCAAGTCTTAGAGAGACAGGGACCCCATAGCTGGTTGAAGTCATTCCAGCACACATAGCCAGCAGCTGGGAACCCTGGAGAACCTTAGGCACCCTAAACCCCGGGAGGCAGCACAGCTCTGAAGCCCATCACGACAATAAGGAGCCTGTCAGGTGTTCCTCCAACTGGCATGGAGCCCGACACACTGGCCGAGTAGTTGGAGAGGGGCAGCGCATGCCAGGAATGGTGGTACTGGAAGGGACAGGGAGCGGATTGCATGTGCCAGTGGCACCAGAGAGGACCAGGAGAGGCTTGGGTGAGCCCACATTGGTGGTGACCGAACAGCCCTGGTGCTGCTCACGCACACTGGTGGCCATGGAGCCAGAGGAGTACAGGAGAAGTCTGTGTAGGAGAGCCTTCTGCACCCCTGCAGAAGAGCCAGAGGGAGCAGGCATGCTACCAGCAGCTGACCGGAATTGCAGCCCAATGCACAGCTACCTGGGCCAGACACAAAGGCTGCTGCCCGCACACAGCTACCGAGCAGGTGTGCTCCTATCATGGAGGAGCGCACCTGGCATGCCTGCTACTCCCTGCAGGGCTCTGTGCTGCTCTGACAGAGACTCCACCGACAGCAGCTTAGGGGATTAACCTTTTGGCTGCTCCAGGAGTGCAGGTAACCAACACAGGCAGCGGATCAGGGCAAGGCATCCAGCAATCAGGACTTTCTTCTCCCAGCTGCACACCCACAACCTGCCTGTAGCCACTGCTATCACCATGAAAAGTCAAAACAATTTAGTCCAGTCCAAGATAGTTCAGACAATACCTGAGAGAGGATCTGCAGAGACAGACCTAGCCAGCCTTCCTGAAAAAGAATTCAAAATAAAAATCATAAACATGCTGGCAGAGCTACAGAGAAGTATGCAAGAGTTAAGGGATGAAGTCCGGTGGGAGATTACAGATGACCAGAGGTAGATTACAGAAGTGAAACAAACTCTGGAAGGATTTATAAGCAGAATGGATAAGATGCAAAAGGCCATTGATGGAATAGAAACCAGAGATCAGGAATGCATAGAAACTGACACAGAGAGAGATAAACGGATCTCCAGAAAGGAAACAAGATTAAGAGAACTGTGTAACCAATCATAAAGGAACAATATCTGCATTAAAGCGGGTATCAGAAGAAGAAGGGAGAGAAAAGGGATAGAAAGTGTCTTTGTAGAAATAATTGCTGAGAACTTCCCCAAACAGGGGGAGGAAAGAGTTGCTCAGACTACAGAAGCACACAGAACTCCCGAGAGACAGGAACCGAAGAGAACAACACCAAGACACATAATTAAATACCAAAGATCAAGGACAAGGACAGAGTACTAAAGGCATCCAGAGAGAGAAAAAAAAGGTCACGTGAAAAGGAAAACCCATCAGGCTATCATTAGACTTCTCAACATCAACTGTACAGGCCAGAAGAGAATGGCATGATATATTTAATCAATGAAACAGAAGGGCCTTGAACCAAGGTTATTGTATATAACATGATTATCATTTAAATATAAAAGAGGAATTAACCAATTCCCCAAAAAGCAACAGCTGAGGGAATTTAACTCCCACAAACTTCCTCTACAGGGTATCTTAGAGGGACTGCTCTAGATGTGACCACTCCTAAAAAGAGCACAGAACAAAACACCCAATATATGAATAAAGGAGGAGGAGGAATAAGAAGAGAGAGAAATAATCAACAGACTGTGTTTATAATAGCTCAATAAGCAAGTTAAGTGAGACAGTAAGGGAGTAAACAAGCTAACCTTGTTCCTTTGTTAACCACGAATCTAAAGCCTGCAATGGCAATAAGTACATATCTTTCAATAATCACACTAAATGTAAATGGAGTGGATGCACCAATCAAAAGATGCAGAGTAGTAGAATGGATAAAAAAGCAAGACCCATTCATATGCTGCTGACAAGAGACACACCTCAAACCCAGACATGCACAGATTAAAAGTCAAGGGATGGAGAAATATATTTCATTGAAACAACAGAGAGAAAAAAGCAGGTGTTGCAATAGTAGTATCAGACAAAATAGACTTCAAAGTAAAGAAAGTAACAAGAGATAAAGGACATTACATAATGATAAAGGGCTCGGTCCAACAAGAGGACATAACCATCACAAACATATATGCACAAAATACAGGAGCAACAATATATGTAAAACAAATACTAACATAATTAAAGGAGGAAATAGAATGCAATGAATTCATTTTGGGAGACTTTAACATACCACATACTCCAAAGAAAAGATCCATCAGACAGAAAATAAGTAAGGATACAGGGGAACTGAACAATACACTAGAACAGATGGACCTAACAGACATCTACAGAACTCTACATCCAAAGCAACACAATACACATTCTTCTCTAGTGCACATGGAACACTCTCCAGAATAGACCACATAATAGGGCACAAAAAGTGGCTCAATAAATACCAAAAGATTGAAATCCTACCAACCAACTTCTCAGACCACAAAAATATAAAACTAAAAATAAATTGTAATAAGAAAGCTAAAAGGCTCACAAACACGTGGAGGCTTAACAACATGCTCCAAAATAATCAATGGATCAACGAACAAATTAAAATGGAGATCCAGCAGTATATGGAAACAAATGACAACAACACAAAGCCCCACCTTCTGTGGGACTCAGCAAAAGCAGGCTTAAGAGGAAGTATATATTAATGCAGGTATATTTAGAGAAGGGAGAACAATAAAAAATTAACACTCTAATGTCACAATTATAAAAATAGAAAAAGAAGGACAAATAAGGCCTAAGGTCAACAGAAGCAGGGACATAATAAAGATCAGAGAAGATATAAATAAAATTAAGAAGAATAAAACAATAGAAAACATAAATGAAAACAGGAGCTGGTTCTTTGAGAAAATAAACAAAATAGATAAGCCTGTAGCCAGACTTATTAAGAGAAAAAGAGAGTCAACACACATCAACAGAATCAGAAACGAGAAGGAAAAATCACGACAGACCCCATACAAATACAGAGAATTATTAGAGAAAACTATGAAAACCTATATGATGACAAGCTGGAAAACCTAGGAGAAATAGGCAACTTCCTAGAAAAATAGAACCTACAAAGACTGACCCAAAACGAAACAGAAAATCTAAACAGACGAATTATAAGCAATGAAATTGAATCAGTAATCAAAATACGACCCAAGAAAAAAACACTCAGGGCAGATGGATTTACCTCGGAATTTTATCAGACATATAGAGAAGACATAATATCGATTCTCCTTAAGGTGGTCAAAAAAAATAGAAGAGAAGGGAATACTCCCAAACTCATTCTATGGAGCCAACATCACCCTAACACCAAAATGAGGCAAAGACCCCACCAAAAAAGAAAACTACAGACTAATATCCCTGATGAACGTAGATGCAAAAATACTCAACAAAATATTAGCAAACCGAATTCAAAACTACATCAAGAGGATCATACAGCATGACCAAGTGGGATTCGTTCCAGGGATGCAAGGATGGTGGAACATTCGAAAATCCATCAACATCATCCACCACATCAACAAAAAGAAGGATGAAAAGCACATGATCATCTCCATAGATGCTGAAAAAGCATTCAACAAAGTTCAACATTCACTCATGATAAAAATTCTCACCAAAATGGGCATAGAGGGCAAGTACCTCAACATAATAAAGGCCATATATGATAAACCCACAGCTAACATCTTTCTGAAAAGCGAGAGGCTGAAAACTTTTCCTCCGAGATCTGGAGCAAGACAGGGATGCCCACTCTCCCCACTGTTATTCAACATAGTACTGGAGGTCCTAGCCATAGCATTCAGACAAAACAAAGAAATATAAGGAATCCAGATTGGCAAAGAAGAAGTCAAACTGTCACTATTTCCAGATGACATGATATTGTTCAAAAAACCCTAATTACTCCACTGCAAAACTACTAGGACCAATAGCGGAATTCAGCAAAGTTGCAGGATACAAAATTAACACAAAGAAATCTGCAGCTTTCCTATACACCAACAATGAACTAATAGAAAGAGAAATCAGGAAAGCAATTCCATTCACAATAGCATCAAAAAGAATAAAATACCTAGAAATAAACCTAACCAAGGAGGTGAAAGACCTATACCCTGAAAACAACAAGACACTCATGAGAATCTAAAGAGGTCACTAACAAATGGAAACTCATGCCACTCTCCTGGCTAGGAAGAATTAATATAGTCAAAATTGCCATCCTCCCCAAAGCAATATACAGATTCGATGCAATCCCTATCAAATTACCAACAGCATTCTTCAATGAACTGGAACAAATAGTTCAAAAATTCATATGGAATCACCAAAGACCCCGAATAGCCAAAGCAATCCTGAGAAGGAAGAATTAAGTGGGGTGGATCTCACGCCCCCACTTCAAGCTCTACTACAAAGCCACAGTAATCAACACAATTTGGTACTGGCACGAGAACAGAGCCACAGACCAGTGGAAGAGTACAGAGACTCCAGACATTAACCCAAACATATATGGCCGATTAATATATGAAAAAGGAGCCATGGACATACAATGGGGAAATGACAGTCTTTTCAAAATGTGATACTGGCAAAACTGGACAGTTACATGCTAGAGAATGAAACTGGATCACTGTCTAACCCGATACACAAAAGTAAATTCAAAGTGGATCAAAGACTTGAATGTAAGTCATGAAACCATGAAACTCTTAGAAAAAAACATAGGGAAAGATCTCATGGACATAAATATTAGTGACTTCTTCATCAATATATCTCCCCGGGCAAGGGAAACACAGGCAAAAATGATCAAGTGGGATGATATCCAGATGAAAAGCTTCTGTACAGCAAGGGACACCATCAATAGAACAAAAAGGAATCCTACAGTATGGGAGAATATATTCATAAATGACAGATCTGATAAAAGATTGACATCCAAAACATATAAAGAGCTCACAGACCTCAACAAACAAAAAACAAATAATCCTATTAAAAAATGGGGAAAGGAGCTGAATAGACAGTTCTCTAAAGAATAAATGCAGATAGATGACGGCATGAGTAGAGCAGCGGAAATCTCCTCCCAAAACCACATATATCTGTGAAAATATAATGAAGACAACTCTTCCTAGAATAAAGACCAGAAGACACAGGACAACATCAAGACCACATCCACAATTGCGAGCACCCAGTGCCACTTAAAGGGGGTAAGATACAAGCCCCGGCCCCGCGGGACCTGAGCGCCCCTCCCCCCAGCTCCCGGTGGGAGAAGAGTAGGCAGAGCGGGAGGGAGACGGAGCCCAGGACTGCTGAACACCCAGACCCAGCCATCCCGGCCAGAGCGGAGACACAGTGCATGCGCGGGGAGCCCTGGATACTAGGGAAGCAGGGCAGCAAGAACAGTGAGCGGGTACCGGAGGCCTGGTGACTGAGGACATAAGAAAAGCGAGCGGCCATTTTATTTTATTTTTTGCTGTTTTGTTTTGGCGAGCGCGTTTTGGAAGTCTTAAAGGGATAGGGACCCCAATACTATGGAAACACGGCAGCAAGACTGGTGAGCAGATGCCTGAGGCTGGCGCCGGAGAATAAAGAAAAACGAGCGGCCATTTTATATTTTATTTTTTTAATTTTACAAATTTTATTTTTTTGTCGTTTTGCTTTGGTGGGTTCTTTTTGGAAGTCTTAAAGGGGCAGGGTGTGACACTTAATTAGGAGGTAGAGAATCCTGAGATCTCTGGGCACCCTAATCCCCTGGGCTGCAGGGAGATCAGAGGCCCCTTACGGAGATAGAAGGCCTCCAGGCCGCTCCCCCTAAAACCGGACTCCACCATTTTGGAGCAGCAGCCCGAGGCAGGCCACACAAACAGCAACAGTGGAGATAAACTCCATAGCAGCCGTACTGGAAGCAGAAGCCCTGTCTTTGCGCAGCTGCCCAGCACAAGCCACTAGAGGTCGCTGTTTTCCAAGGAGAGGAGGGCCACAAACAAACAAGAAGGGAAGTTCATCCAGCCGTCACTCGTCCCAGCTATGCAAACTATTCCTATCACCATGAAAAGGCAAAACTACAGGCAAAGATCACAGAGACAACACCAGAGAAGGGGACAGACCTAACCAGTCTTCCTGAAAAAGAATTCAAAATAAGAATCATAAACATGCTGACAGAGATGAAGAGAAATACGCAAGACATACGGGATGAAGTCCGGAGGGAGATCACAGATGCCAGAAAGGAGATCGCAGAAATGAAACAAACTCTGGAAGGGTTTATAAGCAGAATGGATAGGATGCAAGAGGGCATTGATGGAATTGAAACCAGAGAACAGAATCGCATAGAAGCTGACATAGAGAGAGATAAAAGGATCTACAGGAATGAAACAATGTTAAGAGAACTGTATGACCAATCCAAAATAACAATATCCATATTACAGGGGTACCAGAAGAAGAAGAGAGAGGAAAAGAGATGGAAAGTATCTTGGAAGAAATAGATGCTGAAAACTTCCCCAATCAGGGGCATTAAATAATCGAACAGACCACGGGAATACACAGAACCCCCAACAGAAAGGATCCAAGAAGGACAACACCAAGATACATAATAATTAAAATGGCTAAGATCAAGGACAAGGAAAGAGTTTTAAAGGCAGCTAGAGAGAAAAAGTTCACCTATAAAGGAAAACCCATCAGGCTAACATCATATTTCTCAACAGAAACCGTACAGGCCAGAAGAGAAGATCATGATATATTAAATGCAATGAAACAGAAGGGCCTTGAACCAAGGATACTGTATCCAGCACGACTATCATTTAAATATGATGGTGGGATTAAACAATTCCCAGACAAACAAAAGCTGAGGGAATTTGCTTCCCATAAACCACCTCTACAGGACATCTTACAGGGACTGCTCTAGATGGGAGCACTCCTAGAAAGAGCACAGAATAAAACACCCAACATATGAAGAATCGAGGAGGAGGAACAAGAAGGGAGAGAAGAAAAGAATCTCCAGACAGTGAACATAACAGCTCAATAAGCGAGATAAGTTAGGCAGTAAGATACTAAAGAGGCTAACCTTGAACCTTTGGTAACCACGAACTTAAAGCCTACAATGGCAATAAGTACATATCTTTCAATAGTCACCCTAAATGTTAATGGGTTGAATGCACCAATCAAAAGACACAGAGTAATAGAATGGATAAAAAAGTAAGTCCCATCTATGTGCTGCTTACAAGAAACTCAACTCAAACCCAAAGATATGTATAGACTAAAAGTCAAGGGATGGAAAAACATATTTCAGGCAAACAACATCAAGAAGAAAGCAGGGGTTGCACTACTAATATGAGACAAAATAAACTTCAAAACAAATAAAGTAACAAGAGATAAAGATGGACACTACATAATGATAAAGGGCTCAGACCAACAAGAGGATATAACCATTCTAAATATGTATGCACCAAACACAGGAGCACCAGCATATGTGAAACAAATTCTAACAGAACTAAAGGGGGATAGAGACTGCAATGCATTCATTCTAGGAGACTTCAACACACCCCTGTCCCCGAAGGATAGATCCACCGGGCAGCAAATAAGTTCGGACATGGAAGCACTGAACAACACAGAAGAGGAGATGGACCTAATAGACATCTATAGAACTCTACATCCAAAAGCAATAGGATATACATTCTTCTCAAGTGCACATGGAACAGTTTCCAGAATAGACCACATACTAGGCCACAAAAAGATCCTCAGTAAATTCCAAAAGATTGAAATAATACCAACCACCTTTTCAGACCACAAAGGCATAAAACTAGAAATAAACTGTACAAAGAAAGCAAAAAGGCTCACAAACACATGGAGGCTTTACAACACTCTCCTAAATAATCAATGGATCAATGACCAAATCAACATTGAGATACAGCAATATATGGAAACAAATGACAACAACACTTAGCCCCAACTTTTGTGGGACACAGCAAAAGCCGTCTTAAGAGGAAAGTATATAGCAATCCAAGCATATTTTAAAAAGGAAGAACAATCCCAAATGAATGTTCTAATGTCACACTTATCGAATTTGGAAAAAGAAGAACAAATGAGGCCTAAGGGCAGCAGAACGGGTAACATAACAAAGATCAGAGAATAAATAAATAAAATCGGGAAGAATAAAACAATAGCAAAAATCAATGAAACCAAGAGCTGGTTCTTCGAGAAAATAAACAAAATAGATAAGCCTCTAGCCAGACTTATTAAGAGGAAAAGAGAGTCAACACAAATCAACAGTATCAGAAATGAGAAAGGAAAAATCACGACGGACCCCACAGAAATACAAAGAATTATTAGAGAATACTATGAAAACCTATATGCTAATAAGCTGGGAAACCTAGGAGAAATGGACAACTTCCTAGAAAAATACAACCTTCCAAGACTGATGCAGAAAGATACAGAAAATCTAAACAGACCAATTACTAGCAATGAAATTGAAGCGGTAATCAAAAACTACCAAAGAACAAAACCCCCGGGCCAGATGGATTTACTTCGCAATTTTATCAGACATACAGGGAAGACATAATACCCATTCTCTTTAGAGTTTTCCAAAAAACAGAGGAGGACGGGATATTCACAAACTCATTCTATGAAGCTAACATCACCCTAATACCAAAATCAGGCAAGAACCCCACCAAAAAAGAAAACTACAGACCAATATCCCTGATGAACGTAGATGCAAAAATACACAACAAAATATTAGCAAAACGAATTCGAAAATACAACAGAAAGGATCATACACCATGACCAAGTGGTATTCATCCCAGGGATGTAAGGATGGTACAACATTCAAAAGCCCATCAACATCATCCACCACACCAACAAAAAGAAAGACAAAAACCACATGATCATCTCCATACGTGCTGAAAAAGCATTTGACAAAGTTCAACATCCATTCATGATAAAGACTCTCAGCAAAATGGGAATAGAGGGCAAGTACCTCAACATAATAAAGGCCATCTATGATAAACCCACAGCCAACGTTATATTGAACAGCGAGAAGCGGAAAGCATTTCCTCTGAGATCGGGATCTAGACAGGGATGCCCACTCTCCCACTGTTATTTAGCATATTACTGGAAGTCCTGGCGACGGCAATCAGACAAAACAAACAAATACAAGGAATCCAGATTGGTAAAGAAGTTAAACTGTCACTATTTGCAGATGACATGATACTGTACATAAAAAACCCTAAAGACTCCACACCAAAACTACTAGAACTGATATCGGAATACTGCAAAGTTGCAGGATACAAAATCAATACACAGAAATCTGTGGCTTTCCTATACACTAGCAATGAACCAACAGAAAGAGAAATCAGGAAAACAACTCCATTCACAATTGCATCAAAAAAAAAATACCTAGGAATAAACCTAACCAAAGAAGTGAAAGACTTTTACTCTGAAAACTACAAGTCACTCTTAAGAGAAATTAAAGGGGACACTAACAGATGGAAACTCATCCCATGCTCGTGGCTAGAAAGAATTAATATAGTCAAAATGGCCATCCTGCCCAAAGCAATACATACATTTGATGCAATCCCTATGAAACTACCAGCAACATTCTTCAATGAACTAGAACAAATATTTCAAAAATTCATATGGAAACACAAAAAACCCCGAATAGCCAAAGAAATCCTGAGAAAGAAGAATAAAGTAGGGGGTTCTTACTCCCCAACTTCAAGCTCTACTATAAAGCCATAGTAATCAAGACAATTTGGTACTGAAACAAGAAGAGAGCCACAGACCAAAGGAACAGACGAGAGAATGCAGACATTAACCCAGACAAATATGGTCAATTAATATTTGATAAAGCAGCCATGGACGTACAATGGCGAAATGACAGTCTCTGCAACAGATGGTGCTGGCAAAATTGGACAGCTACATGTAGGAGAATGAAACTGGACCATTGTCTAACCCCATATACAAAAGTAAACTCAAAATGGATCAAAGACCTGAATGTTCAGTCATGAAACCATTAAATTCTTGGAAGAAAACATAGGCAAAAACCTCTAGACATAAACACGAGTGACCTCTTCTTGAACATATCTCCCGGGCAAAGAAAACAACAGCAAAAATGAACAAGTGGGACTATATTAAGCTGAAAATCTTCTGTATAGAAAAAGACACCATCAATAGAACAAAAAGGAACCCTACAGTATGGGAGAATATATTTGAAAAAGGCAGATCCGATAAAGACTTGACGTCCAGAATATATAAAGAGCTCACACACCTCAACAAACAAAAAACAAATAAACCAATTAAAAAATGGGCAGAGGAACTGAACAGACAGTTCTCCAAAAAAGAAATACAGATGGCCAACAGACACATGAAAAGATGCTCCATGATGCTAATTATCAGAGAAATGTAAATTAAAACTACAACGAGGTATCACCTCACACCAGTAAGGATGGCTTCCATCCAAAAGACAAACAACAACAAATGTTGGCGAGGCCATGGAGAAAGGTGAACCCTACTACAATGCTGGTGGGAATGTAAGATAGTTCAACCATTGTGGAAAGCAGTATGGAGGTACATCAAAATGCTCAAAACACACTTACCATTTGACCCAGGAATTCCACTCCTAGGAATTTACCCTAAGAATGCAGCAATCAAGTTTGAGTAAGGCCAATGCACCCCTATGTATATTGCAGCACTATTTACAATAGCCAAGAATTGGAAGCAACATAAATGTCCATCGATAGATGAATGGATAAAGAAGAGTGGTACATATAGACAAAGGAATACTACTCAGCCACAAGAAAAGGGAAAATCCTACCATTTGCAGCAACATGGATGGAGCTGGAGGGTATTATGCTCAGTGAAACAAGCCAAGCAGAGAAAGAGAAATACCAAATGATTTCACTCATCTTTGAAATATAAGAACAAAGGAAAAACAGAAGGAACAAAACAGCAGCAGAATCACAGAACTGAAGAATGGACTAACAGGTACCAAAGGGAAAGGGACTGGGGAGGATTGGTGGGTAGGGAGGGATAAGGGTGTGGAGAAAAAGGGGTGTATTAAGATTAGCATGCATGGGGGGAGAAAGGGGAATGTTGTACAACACAGAGAAGGCAAGTAGTGATTCTACAACATTTGCTATGCTGATGGACTGTGGCTGTAAAGGGGTTCATAGGGTCCTGGTATAGGGAAGAGCCTAGTAAACATAATATTCGTCATGTAAGTGTAGATTAATGATACCAAAAAAAAAAAAGTCAGTTCCTGTGTGGAGATGTCCAATGAGTTCTACACAAGGGTAAAAAGGGCATATAAAAGTGTAGGCAAAGGGTCTGTTTGTGTTTATACAGAGGATGAAAGCCTAATTGGGCTACCCTGAAAATGAACTAAGATACTATGTGAAAGAGAACTTCCAACATCAGCACCCTCTGGAAGACTCATGCCAGAGGATGATCATCAAAGAACCCCAACAAAGAACCACGCACTGCTACAGCTGTAGATGCACTCATCCCACCGGATCTTGGACTTGCCTTGGAAATGAAGAAGGAGATATCTAAGCTGGCCTCTGCATACAGTAAAACAGCAAATTTGACTGGCTCTATACTGCTGGAACTCAACTAAGAATTCTGAGAAGTGCAAATTGTAGCACTCCAAAAATGTTACAACTACACACTATTTACTGTTAAAAGAACATATAGGATGTGAACAGTCCCCAGGAATGGGTTGTTTTAATTTGTCTGATTTCTCTCAGACTTCTCAAGTTCTTTTGGACAATGTCCACCATATCATAGATAAGTTTTCACAAATGCCTAAAGTGCCCAACTGGTTTTCTTGGTTTCACTGGAGATGGCTGTTAACTACAGGTATGCTATGTTTATGTAACTATACTCCTATTGTGTTAATGTGTGTGCACAATTTTAGTAGGAGCTTAAAACCTATACATGCTGAAGTTACTCTACAAGAAGATATGTCAAAGAAATAATCAATCTTCCCATGTTTTCTTCCGCCTGCTACTTCTATAGCTTTTCTTCTTCCTTCCTAATTACAGCCCTTAAATAGAATTCGTGCCTCATATCAAATTTACCGAGTATCATAATTCTTCCAAGTGGTAAAGATACCTCAAGACAAATGCTGGGCATAGAAGCCACAGGGCATATATATGCAAGGAAGTAAAAACCTAACCTTTTCAAACAATAAGGCTTCTCTCTCACTTACCAACTTTAGATCAAACTGTATGGCCCCAGAAGATGACTGGTTTGCCAAAGACAGGTAAGATTCCTCAAGGGAGGAACAACCTAAGACAGGCACAGTCGCAGGGGGGCCATTAGGTGAGAAATTGGTGATCAACAGAGGTGAGGCTAAGAACCTAACCGCCCCCCTGTTCTGAGAGAAGTCTTCTGTATACGTGGATGTTTTATTGCCCTTGTCTGGCTTGGATTAACACATAGTCTACAGGCACACACCTGATCATCTACATTTGCTCTCTTACAATACTAAACTATGTTTTCTACCTTTATCTTGTATCTTCCTACCACTTCAGTATTTTATTAAAAATAATAATAATAAAGAGATAAATGTGGTATCCACATATAAATCTAGTATAAAAATCAAATGAGTATTCATATTTGAACTGTTTATAGTTCATAATGCATAAGCAAAACCAAAAGTTTCTGTGATGACTGCCCTTTTACTGCTCACCATGTAACTTATTCACTATGTAAGAATTTGTTCTCCATGTAAGAACCTGTTCGTTATGCTTCAGAAGATTGGAGATCGATGTAAATTAGGCTTGGGGTGGATTAATGATTGTGCATTGAGCATTGACTCCCCTATACAGAATTTTATTGTTGTTAACAACCATTTGATCAATAAATATGAGATTCCCTCACACACAAAAAAAGAAGTACATGCTTCCAATTGTAAAATAAATAAGTAACCGGGATGTAATGTATAGCGTAAGGACTATAGTCAAAATATGGTAACATCTTGGTATGATGATAGCCGGTACCTAGAATTATCATGTATATAAATGTGGAATCACTGTGTTGTACAGCTGAAACTAATGTAATGTAATACTCTGTGTTAACTACCCTTCAATAAAAAATAATTATCTACAAAAAAAAAAAAAAGAATAAATGCAGATGGCCAACAGGCACATGAAAAGATGTTCCACATCGGTAATCATCAGAGAAATGCAAATAAAAAACACAATGAGATATCACCTCACACTAGTAAGTATCGCCATCATCGAAAAGACAAAGAAAACAAATGTTGGCGAGGTTGTGGAGAAAGGCGAGCCCTCCTACAGTGCTGGTGGGAACGTAAATTTGTTCAATCAATGTGGAAAGCTGTGTGGAGGTTCCTCATAATGCTCAAAATAGAAATACCATTTGACCCAGGAATTCCAGTTCTAGGAATTTACCCTAAGAGTGCAGCAGTCCAGTTTGAGAAAGACAGATGCACCCCTATGTTTATCACAACACTATTTACAATAGCCAAGGTATGGAAGCAATCTAAAAGTCAATCAGTAGATGAAAGGATAAAGAAGATGTGGTACATATACACAATGGATTATTACTCAGCCATAAAAAAAAAAGATCCAACCATTCGAAACAACATGGGTGGAGCTAGAGGGTATTATTCTCAGTGAAATAAGCCAGGTGGAGAAAGAGAAGTACCAAATGATTTCACTCATATGTGGAGTATAAGAACAAAGGAAAAGTGGAGGAACAAAACAGCAGCAGAATCACAGAACCGAAGAATGGACCTAAAGTTACCAAAGGGAAAGGGGCTGGGGAGGATGGGTGGGAAGGGAGGGATAAGCATGGGGAAAAAGAAACAGTGCACTACGATTAGCATGTATCGTGTGTGGGGGGAATGGGGAGGGCTTTGCAACACAGAGAAGACAAATAGTGATTTTACAGCATCTTACTATGCAGATGGACAGTGACTGTGAAGGGGTATGTGGGGGGAAATTGGTGAAGGTGGGAGCCTAGTAAACAATGTTCTTCATGTAATCATAGATTACAGATACCAAACTAAAAATAATAAAATAAAAATAAAATAGTCCTCACAATGTAGAAGAAGGAACCAGGAGGCCAAGGTGGCCACAGTACCCATGCATAAAGGGCAGGCAAGGACATTTATACATATATAATATATGTAATTGTGATTGTAATATACAATTACAACATACAATTTACAATGTAATATACAATTACAATTGTAATATGTAATATAATTGATATATAAAAAAGGAAGACCATTTTGTCCTTTTCTTTTCAAGTATTGCTGACAAAATGTTTTAAGCATTTTCTCTTAAGCTGACTGACAATGCTCCAGTTTACCTCTCCTCTATACTAAAAAATCTTTTTTCAGCTTTACAATATCACTCATATAACAGGCATTTCATACAATTCTATAGGCCAAGCTCTAATTGAACATCACCATCTTACTCTTAAGCATTATTTATTAAAACAAAAAGGGGGATTACTGCCCAATATGATATACATAATTGCAAATCAATGACTAATACATGCTTTACGTATCCTTAATTTTGGTCTTTTAAAGGCTGACAATCAGCTATGGTAGTGCATTTTTCTGATAATATCTCTTTTTCTAAAACAACAGCAGTTCCTTTATGGTGGTCTTCAGTAGGTTCTTCACAATGGCATAAAGGTCTTATTAAGGTGTGGGGCAAAGGGTTTATTTGTGTCATTACAGAGGACCAACCCTTGATCTGGCTGCCTAGAAAGTGGTCCAAGACACGCTATAAAGAAGAACACCCAGCAACATCACCATCTGAGACGGCTGTCCCAGGTGATGTCCCTCAACTGGTTCCATCACTGGAGTGAGGCTTCCTACATGATAATGAAGTTTTTTATTTTAATCTCTATACACACATACATAACCCAGGCCTGTACTATTACTCCTAGTATTAGCAGTCCTCCATACTTCAGCAGGGGAATAGTGCTTCATTGCATCTCCACTTGTTCAACTCCTGTAGGCCCAGTGATTTGGAAACAGGATGGTAGTGAAATACACAGACAGAAAGATGGAGGAAAACTTGGTTGGGATAATGCTACTGATCAGTCTAAAAGAGGCAATACCCACTATGATATTTATAGAACAGCTTTAACCCAAAATTATATTGGCAATTCTTCTGAAAAATTCCAGAAGGGAAGCTCTGATCAAATATGTAAAAGTCGTTATGTTTATTTGGATATTTCACTAACCCCAGGGAATGAGTATTCTTCACCCAATATATGGTTGGAATTGGCTAATCAAGGGCTTATTAAGACATCTTTTTGTAGAGCAGGCAATTCCTCTATTAGTGGAATCTGAAGGAAGAAGTTGATAGGCATAGGACTCCCTTTTTCAGGGTCTACTAATATTTCTTGAATAAATATTACTTTAGCCGGCAAGAGCCTTACTCGAGAAATTCGATTGAATTTACCAGTTAGCACCACTATAGTTTCTAGTTTTATATGTATCAATTGTACTAATATAGCTTCTTACTGTAATTTTACTATGCATGTAAAATGACCATATGGATATAGACTCCCAAATGGCTGGGAGTTTTTGTGTGATAACAAAACCTATCAAGCCTTTCCCTCACATTATCAAGGCATCTGTGGTATAGGACATATTCTCCCAGCCCTTATAGATCATTCTGGATCTTAACACCGAAGAGTGACCCGAGCCCTGCCTCCAGATTGTAATGACAACTTGAAATTGTTGGACCCCGTTGCCATTGCAGTTGCAGCTTTTTGTGTTGCCTGTACCAGGACTCGTTGTAGGAATGCAGAAGGAAATGTCTCAGCTGGCCTCTGCCTACAGCAAAGACTACGAATCTGACTGCTTCCATACTGTCAGAACTTAATCAGGAACTTGGAGAAGTTCGAGTGGCAGTGCTTCAGAATCATACTACCATTGACTATTTGTTGCTGAAAGAATATTTGAGCTGTGAACAATATCCTGGAATGTGTTGTTTTAATATATCTGAATTTTCAGACAATTCAAAACCAGTTGGATGATAGTCACCATATTGTTGATAAGTTTTCACAACTATCTGGATTACCTGATTGGCTCTCTTGCTTTCACTGGCTATGGCCAATACTTGTAGGCCTACTTCTTTTATGCATTTGCCTTCCCGTTTCGGTAGCATGGGTGTGCCACCTGATTGCTGGCTTAGTAAAGCCAATTCATTCGTATGCTATATTTCAGGAAGTAATGACAAAAAAATTAATAATTGCATGTTATTTTCTTGAGAGTCTGTGTGACAGATCACTGTATATTTTTAAATTCCACAGCAATTAAGGGGATGATGAAGTGTTTGCATAAATCTTTTGTATGCATCTTTGCCCTATCACATTTACTCCCTGTATGGCCCCAAGAATTAGGTGGCTAGCCAGAGATGGGTAAGATTCCTCATGGGAGGAACAACCTAAGACAGACACAGTCACAGGGCCTCATCAAGGGATGAGGGAGTGCACTGAGGTGTGGCTTAGCATCTCACCTGCCCTGATGAGGCATTTCTTGTCACCCCTTTTCTTTATCAAGCTGCATTGGAATAATGGACTTCTCTTCCTTTTTGATTTAAAAAAGGAGGAAATGTGGGCTGCCACCCATAAATCATTCTATTTCTTTGGGGATTGTTTGCGTTCCTTGTTATCTGTGGTGCATGCTGCAGCTCACTAAATCTAAACTGAGATCTGTTTCTTGTTATCTCTACCCCCTCATTGCCTGGTGCCAGGGACAACTTGCCCTAGCGACCTGGAGGTAATTACAATCCTGTAGTAAAACATGTTAATCATTGTGTCTAGAAACTTGTTAACCCATTCAATAATGTGATGCCGGATCAATAAATATGAGAGGTGCCTTTCCAGCACCACTCTTGAGCTGGTGTGCCTTGAGTCCCCTGGCTGGCCGATTCAGGTCTTCAATATCTCATCATGTCACCTCCTTTATCTGTGGGTTGGAGATGGGGAGGAGGCTGACAGGAATGGATGGGGGCTGTTTATCCCCTTGTGGTGCTTCAGAATTGAACTACAGACCAGGGGATTGGGACACCCAGATTTTCCTGGGATTCACAGCTGCTGGGCTGAGTCTGCTGGGATGCTTCCATGCAGCTTTGAGGCCCCTGTCCCTTTAAGACTTTCCAAGATCACTCGTTTTTCTTTTGTCCCATGGTTGCCAGCCACAGGGACATGCTCTCATGTTTTACTTTTCCATTTCCCTAATATCCAGCACAACAGACAGTGTGTGTCTGCGCTCCTGGTGCTGATTACTAGAGCTGTTTGTTAAGCAGTTCTGGGCTCCCAGTCCCTCCCTGCCCCAACTCCTTTCCTCCCGCTGGTGACCAGGGTGGGGGGTGTGCTTGGGCCTCACTGGGCCATGGCTTGTGTCTTATCCCATTTGTGAGGTGCTGAGTTCTCACAGATGTAGATGTAGCCTCACTGTTGTACTGTATCTTCTGGCCTCTCTTTAGGAATAGTTGTATTTGTTGCATTTTCCAAAATATATATGATTTTGGGAGGCAATTTCCACTGGCCTACTCACCCTACCATCTTTGCTCCTCCCTCTTAGGTGTCTTTCATTTTGGAATTCATCAACGTTCTGGAGCCACAAATTTCTGAAGTTGAATCTCTGAGTCTGAGAAGTTGGTCTGCCAGCCTCTCAGCATGTCAATGCCTTGTCCTCAATAAGTTTTCAAGATTTTTTTAGATAGGACTCTGTAGGTTATTGATGTGGAAAACTTGTATGCTTTTAAATTATTGCTAAATGAGATAATGATTTTAGTATATTCAACATAGATTTGCCTGCTTTACTTCATAGTGCTGTGAGTTGTGATTGTTAAAATAGGTTCTCCTGCTCTTTAGTGTTTGCATGCATTCCCAGATGAGAGAAGCCCTTGCAGCTCTTTAGTCCATTGTTCACATTTGTCCCCTGCATTCCTTGGTGCATTTCCATAGGGAGGCCAGGGGAACAGCCAGCACTGTTCCCAGCCTCTGTGTGAGGAACCCTGACTCTGCTGATGGCTGGGCACTGGTTTGCTGGAATTCTTATTAACAAGAATTACAGCCCAACCATTTTCAAGATCTTTAAAGGTCTTATGTTTAAAAATCAAACATGTTTCAGGGATTGATGTGACCTGAGTATTTTGATGTGATAATTATTGTATGATAGTAATATTTTTTCTAGTATTGTATTATCCTTTTATTAGTGGTGTGAACCCCAACTAATGATGTGTGCTGTCATTGAAACGCACCAGTGATGGCCAAGGAAGGGACAGAGATGCATGACTAAAAATGTATTAATATTTTTTCATAAATGCACTAATGAAAATCGGAGATGGGCTTCTCAGGCCTTTTTGCCCTGATATGCATTATTGAGCCTATGAGGCTCATGTGCACAGGCTTATTTTATCCATTTACACCAGACAGGAACTCTGTTTCCTGTTGAGAGAATGCTCACAAATCAGTGTTAAAGAATCTGACATACGATTTATATATTAAAACTGATTAGTCAGTATTTACTCCTTATTTCCATGTGTTTATAGCATTTTCTTGAAAAATAATCCATTTGTCCTACCTATACATATTAAAGAATTCTACCATTTTTTTGTATATTTTAAATTATTCCTTTTAAATGAAGAGAAGGTCCACTTTAATTGTGTTACTTTACTGTGGATCCTTTCAATATTTCATTCAGTTGCAAAACTTGTGTAATTGATTGCTATCAAATGTTCATTCTTCCTCCAGTCATTTCTATTTTACTTTTATTGCTATCTTTTTAATTTCTAACAAACTAAAACACCCATCATTTCCCTTTCCTTCTTCCTTCTCTCAGTTTTGAAGAAGATCAGCTGCTATGTTGCTCTGCAAGCTCTCACCCTCTGTGTCACTAATGTTGCACATTTCTTAGTGCCTGCACTCCACGCCCTCTTTCTGTGCTGTCCTATGCTGATTCATTCCTTGTGTTCCTGACCCGTTTTTCTGGGGAAGCTTTGTGTATTTTCCTCAGTTCTGGTCCTGACCACGACAAAGAATTGAAAGGCAGAGGCACAGTAGTGAAGCATAGTAAAAGTTTTATTTAGAGTTAGGGAGAAAAAGTGCAGCAGATGACCTCTGGGAGGAGGGGCACCATGAAAGCTTAAGGTTTTATTGAAAGAAAGTCTATGCACTTAGACAGTACTGGTGACTTCATGAAGAGGAGGACACTGAAAGGTTCAGAGTTCCCACTTTTAAGGACTTTTCAGAAATGTGACAAAGGGTTGGTGTGCAGACTTGTTAAGACTTAACACAAGAAATTTACTGCTACATACCGGCATCTTGGTCTCGGAGCTTTCAAAAGGATTGCCTTCTCTGCCCCTGAGGTGGGCTGTTATTGTTTGCTTGCTAACGAGTACGTTAAAAAACATACTTTTCAACTAATTGAGTTTTAAAATTCAATCTTACCTTTAAGATGGTTTGCTTCACATTTTTACCACATTGTTTATGAGTGTGCTTGCTTGCCATATCAATTTCACAGATGGCAAATCAGTTGATTGCAGCAGCATCTGGGTAAATTAAAAACAAATAAGCAGGGTCTTTTTAGCAGGCTAAAGTAAATCTTACAATGGAATGATCTAATTGACACCCTGAAGACATAGGCTGTGCTGAGATACTTGTCTTTATCTGGGGAGTATTCAGTCTTCTAAGTCAAATTGCTCCTGGCATTTCTATTTAGATTTAACTGATTGACCTATTAACTCTGCGTCTTATTTAGTGGCATTGCTTGTCCTTATTTTCCTTCTGCCCCTTTGATGCCAGTGTTGTTGTTTGCAGAGACAAAGAATGAACTTAGCAAACATTCAAGGTAGGAGAGCCAGGGAGACTTTTATTGAGAGGTACAGTGAGAGGACAGACAGAGCTCCTGGCTCACTCCAGGAGGGGCAAGAGAGACCAGCATGGTGCATTGTCTAGGAGATTTATAGGCAGTTGAGAACTTTTGAAAACTGAGCTTTAGGGTGTGGACTTGCACCAACTGCTCTGCCCCCAGGGTGGTCTGGGTTGTTGTCTGCTTGCCACGGCTCTTTACAGTGAAGTCACGGGTTATGCTGAGATACCCTTGGGGAACACTCAAACATTCCAGGCAAGGTTGCTCCTGGCCTTTGGGCCTTTAATTGATCTCACTGATGATGTCTATATACCTTGTCTGCTATATTTGCCCTACAGAATTAGTGTGACATTGACTTTGCGTAATGCTGAACACAGATTTTCGATAGGACTTTACTTTTTACATTGCTTTAACTCTATCTTGCCTTGCCTTTTCCAGTGGCCCTCAACCTACTCCATCCCTGTATCATTCCCCCCTCTACAGATAGAGAACCTAGATGCTGCTGGGAAAGGGGGAGACAACCGCTCACTGCTCTGTCTGCTTCATGCTGAGAAGGGGCACAGTAAAAGGTGCAGTTAAGTCTCTATTGATGGTCAGTTGAGACAGCCTCGGAAGATGAGCACTTCTATTCCAGGGTCCATTTCTATTACTATTTGCAGTTTTGTGGATTATAGGCAAGATAGAACAAATTGTGTTATTAGGTTAAACAGCAACATCCAGAGTTGAATTTTCTATTCTGGAAGGACAAACGATGAGATTACAAATGCACGGTTGAATATGAGAAGTAGAAATAGTAAAACTTTAGTTGAAATGATGGGAGAAAACTTACACATTTGGAGAGTCATAGCCAGATATTTTCGGGAAACTAGAATTCTGAATCTAGTTTATGTCTCAATGACTAGTATTAGGATTTATTATAGATAAGGCTGCATTATTGAAACAATACTTTTCTCTAACATCACTCTCATTTTTATTAGAAGTAAGCAGTTTAAGAATATAAGTAACATTTGTCTTGATTATTTGCATAAGTGCATCAAGAAGAGCAATTAATTACATAGGCTCTTTTATATGAGCTTTGCTGGTACTTTTATACGGAATTTCAGATTGGACTTTTAAAGGCCTCTCAAAGCCAGAAACCTAAGCTAGACTTGCTATCAGGTTTTGATTGCAGCACCTGTAGATTTGGGTGAATTCTTCTCTTCTTGAGGTCCCCAAGACACCCGGAGGTTCCTGCACCAGCCAGGATGTGACTTTCCTTGCTCACCTCGTAAGGCTTCTGGGAACCCTGTAAACAAAGTAACATGTCAGGTTTTCCAAGGCACTTCATTGGCTTTATAAAGTCAACTTTAGTTCCGTAAAGCTGTCTGTTCATACCTGAGTTTTCACACGTGCTTCTCAGGTATAACATTCTACTCAAAGCCTTGGTAATATAACCAGAGTTCTTAATTGGTCCTCTTACAAGGAAATCAGATTCTAATTGAAGTTATGAAAATAAGCATACTGTTATAAAATATAAAAATAGTCACTTAGGCTTTTTAAGTTCTGGGAGGATCAGGTAGAGAGAAAGAAAAATGTTTCAAGTTTGCTTATAAAGATAGTCATTTACTTAACTGTTGTCAGCTTAAGAGAAAATGCTTAAAATACTTAATCAGCAGCATTTGAAACAAAAAGCCACAAAATCATTTTCCATAGTTTACTTAATCTTATGCAACCAATACCTCTTCTGCTTTAATCTAGTTCTTTACTATTTTAAAAGTAATAAAACAGTGACTATAAATGACCAAAGACTTGCAAATGACAATCGTTAAAGATCCGAAGAGAGCTTACTATAAGAGAGTTGACATATTGAAATTCAGATATTTCTGTACACACAAAACATTAACCATGTTTAACATCATTCCCGTTGACAGAGCTTTCCAGGTAATTAAGCAAGAAATTATATATCATATATATAAGCCAAATTAGACAAATAGTTTCCCTCATCAGAAAAAGTTCCTCTGACATTCCAAAGGCCCTCTGGAACATATCAGAGCTAACAAGAGGTAAAATCACGATTTTGAACTTGATTCTGGGACGCTGTCAGAAGAAAGTTTTTAAGTCACTTGCTGAAATAAGATTATAGGTTGCTGTGAAGCACTATTCATCTATTTAACCAGAATGACAACAAAATACCTCAAAGGCAAATACAGAAGGTTACACAGTACTTAGACCACTCACTGAGACTTTAACCAGGAGAAACTGCTTTGATAAAACAATGGTAAAACCATTTGCAATCTTTCAACATTAAGAGCAGACTCTTTAAGAAAACGTTGTCTTTTTTAATGGAAAACAAAATTCTAATTTGCTGTATACCTGTTATCAAGATTTATTTGTTTTAATTGCTCATAGCCTGACTATATAAATTTTTCCACACTTTCAAGAACTGGTTTTACATTCACTGTTCTCCCTCTTTAAATAAACAGCTGTACTTTTGAAGAGTTACTTTCTTTTACTCTCAACAAAATGAATTTCTATTCCTTCTGCCTTGTTTTATAAAAACACACATTTCTTTCTAGCAAGCAGATATGTTTTTTTATTACTTTAAGTAGTTTCACTTAGAACTTAAAACTATTAGGAACTTTAATTTTTGGTGAACAATGAGAAGTATGCTATTGTAAACCATTACAATAGCATCCTTTCTATTGACAAATTTATGAATACATTATATAACTTCTGTAACTATGATCTTTACAGCACAATCTCTCAATAAGAAAAAAGTGTGTATCTTTAACTTATCAAAACTTTAAGGTTTTAGGTTATGACAAAGATTCTCAGCCAATTTGTAGGTATACACACTTGAAAGCACAGTAACACACTGTTACTGAGATATTCACTTGCTACAGTTAGTTTACCCATTCTTAACAACTATGCTAGATTACTCACAAAACTTTAACAAAACGTTAGACAAACTTAAGCCTCTAAGCATTTTATTCTTGAAAGATTTAGCAGATAACATCAATTTAAATGCCTTTAGGTAAACTTAGGCAGCTGATAACCATAAGGATATATCCATTTCAGTTCAACTTGAATTAGCATTAATGCTTAATATCTTTTATTAGAATTTTGGAAGTTTTGAAATGCCCAATTTTCACCAGTGCTAGTTTATAATTAATTTTTATCAATATTATCTGGAGGTTTGCTTAACTGGGTAAAGGTTTAGAAGAGTCTAGACTAACAGAGTGGATGAAGGTTCTGTACTGATAGGGACTGTTTGTGTCCAGGTGGCTGGAAATGAAATACAAGTAAATGGATGTAGCACTAGTCATATAAAGCCAGGCTCTATTGTAAAAGACACATTTCTTCCATTTAGGGAGTCTACTTTAAAAACCTCCTAATTTTTGGAGATAAGAACTCAATAAGCAGAATAGATTTTCACTAAATAATTAGAATACTAGTTGTAGAAGTTCACGGGACTTTTGACAATGTACATTCCTTGTGGCAAAATATATTTAGGTGCATAACTTTATTAGATTGCATACTTACCTCAGGGGCCAAGCCTCTCTAATCAGTGTTTGTATTGAGGCCAGGCCTGTGTGCAGAAGATAAGACACTTCTTTTTCAGTCTGGGGATCAAATATCTCCCAGTTCTGCAGAAGTAATGCCTGGGGCATGTCTTGCCTTAACCTTGAAGAGGAAGCTCCCATCCAGAAGAGAGAGAAACACAAGAGTGTTACACCTGCTGGGCCTTTCTCTGTGAGGGCGTCCCCTTGACTTGGAGCCTGGGTGATGGTGGGCAATCACCTCATCTGCCTGGCATTCTGGACTTAAGCACTCCTTACCTGTGTGTCCTGCACCTTGTCTTGATTCTCCTCTTGCCATTCCACTCAGCAAGAGTCACCTCGGAGCTCTGAATTTAGTGAGACCTTACCAGTGTGCTCGAACTTTACACCTTCTGGGAGTTTGTGTAGTTTTCTCCGTATGAGCCTTAGTCATTCCTTGAGAGCCCCCTGCCTGTTCAATAAGTGCAGGGACTGCGTGACCTCTCACTGTCTGAGCCTTGGTCAGAGTCACAAGCCCGTTTTGCTTCCTTGGGGCCACAGAAAAGTAGATGCCTAGTCCCAGGATGACCGCCTCTAATTAAGGGAGATTAATAGAATAGAGCCATGGCCGGGGTTTAACAGGGCTATTTAAATGTACATTTGAGGAGGGCAATGTCTGTACTCAAACAGTTTTTAACAATGCCTCGAAATTATTTAGCCAGTTGCCCACTGTAAGAAACCTGATATGTGAGACAATAGATCAGGTTTCACCTGCGACTTTTGCATAGGCAGCAGCCAACTAGAGGCTCACTCTGCACCAGCAGATTAATTAGCCAGAGCTGAGATTCAGAACCACTGCACTTGGAGACCACAGATTAGGAGAGGAAGGTAGGAAATCGGCTGAGCAACTCCCCAACATTCTGGTCTTTCCAGAGGCAGGGAAACAAGGACCAGCAGACACCAGGAAACCTTTCAAAGGAGACTTAACACTGGTAACCAATGCTAATCATCTTTTAAGTGACTAACGTGTGCCCAGATATACTTTTATGGTATAAAAAGTACAGCAGGTGTCAATCCATCAAGAGGATATAACCATCAGAAACATATATGCATCCAATACAGGAGTACCAACATATGTGAAAGAAATACTAACAGAACTAACAGAAAAAATAGAATGCAATGCACTTATTTTAGGAGATTTCAACAACCATTCACTCCAAAGGATAGATCCACCAGACAGAAAGTAAGTAAGGTCACAGAGGCACTGAACAACAGACTAGAACAGATGGACCTAAAAGACATCTATAGAACTCTAACCCCAAAAGCAAAAGGACACACATTCTTCTCAAGTGCACATGGAACATTTTCCAGAATAGACCACATACTAGGCCACAAAAGAGCCTCAGTAAATTCAAAAACATTGAAATTCTACTAACCAACATGTCAGACCGCAAAGGTATAGAACTAGAAATAAATTGTATGAAGAAAGCAAAAAGGCTCACAAACACATGGTGACTTAACAACATACTCCTAAATAATCAATGGTTCAATGACCAAATCAAAATCGAGATCAAGCAATATATGGAAACAAATAACAACAACAGAAATCCCCAACTTTTGTGGGACACAGCAAAAGCAGTTCTAAGGGGAATGTATGCAGCAATCCAGGCATATTTCAAGAAGGAAGAACAATCCCAAATGAATAGTCTAAAGACACTATTATCAAAATTGGAAAAAGAAGAACAAATGAGGCCTAAAATCAGCAGAAGTATGGACATAATAAAGATCAGAGAAGAAATAAATAAAATTGAGGAGGAAAAGCAATAGAAAAAAAAAATCAATGGAACCAAGAGCTGGTTCATTGAAAAAGTTAACAAAACAGAAAATCCCATAGCCTGAGTTATAAAAAGAAAAAGAGAATCTACACACATCAACAGAATCAGAAATTAGAAAGGAAAAATCATGGTGGACCCCACAGAAATACAAAAATTATTAGAAAATACTATAGAAATGTACATGCAAACAAGCTAGATAACCTAGAGAAATGGACAACTTCCTAGAAAAATACAACCTTCTAAGAATGACCAATGAAGAAATGGAAAGTCTAAACAGAAAAATTACCACCAAAGTAATTGAAGTGGTAATTTAAAAATTATCCAAGAGCAAAATTTCAGGGCCAGATGGATTTACCACGGGGTTTTATCAGACTAACAGAGAAGACATAATACCCAGTCCCTTAAAGTTTTCCAAAAAATAGAAGAGGGAATACTTGCAGACACATTCTATGAAGCCAGCATCACTCTAATACCAAAACCATTCAAAGACACCACCAAAAAAGAAAATTACAGACTAATATCCTTGATGAACATAGATGTAAAAATACTCCACAAAATATTAGCAAACTGAATTCAAAAGTACATCAATAGGATTACACAACATGACCAAGTGGGATTCATCTCAGGGATGCAAGGATGGTACAACATTCATAAATCCATCAACATAATCCACCACATAAATAAAAAGGACAGGACAGAAACCACATGATCATCTCCATAGACGCTGAAAAGCCATTCGACGAAATGCAAAATCCATTCATAACATAAACTCTCAGCAAAATGGGTATAGTAGGCATGCAACTCAATATAATAAAGGGCATATATGAAAAACCCACAGCCAACAACATATTGAACAGTGAGACCCTGAAAGCATTTCCTTTAAGATCAGAAACAACACAGGGATGCCCACTCTCAAAACTGTTATTCCACATAGCACTGGAAGTCCTGCCACGGCAATTAGACAAAACAAAGAAATACAAGGAATACAGATCAGTAAAGAAGAAGTCAAACTGTCGTTATTTGCAGATGACATTGTATTGTACATAAAAAACCCTAAAGATTCGACTCCAAAACTAATAGAACTAATATCGGAATACAGAAAGGTGCAGGATACAAAATAAATACACAGAAATCTGAGGCTTTCTTACACACATTGATGAACTAATAGAAAACGAACCCAGGAAAACAATTCCATTCATAATTGCAAAAAAGAATAAAGTACGTAGGAATAAACATAATCAAAGAAGAGGGAGACCTATTCCCTGAAAACTACAAGAGATACTTAAGAGAAATTAAAGAGGACACCAACAAATGGAAATACATCCCATGCTCTTGGATAGGAAGAATTAATATTGTCAAAATGGTCATCCTGCCCAAAACAATATACAGATTTAATGCAGTCGCTATCAAATTATCAACAGCATCCTTCAAGTAACTGGAACAAAGAGTTCTAAAATACATATGTAACTACCAAAGACCCTGAATAGCCAGAGCAATCCTGAGGAGGAAGAATAAAGTGGGGGGATCTCGCTCCCCAACTTCTAGCTCTACTACAAAGCCTCAGTAATCAAGACAATTTGCTGGCGCAAGAACAGAGGCACAGGCCAGTGGAATAGAATATAGTCTCCAAACACTAACCCAAACATATATGGTCAATTAATATATGATAAAGGAGCCATGGACATACAATGGGGAAACGACAGCCTCTTCAACAGCTGGTGTTGGCAAAACTGAACAGCTGCATGTAAGAGAATGAAACTGGATCACTGTCTAACCCCATACACAAAAGTAAATGTGAAATGGGTCAAAGACCGGAATGTAAACCATGAAACCATAAAACTCTTAGAAAAAAACATGGGCAAAAATCTCTAGGACATAAACATGAGTGACCTCTTCTTGAACATATCTCCCCATGCAAGGGAAACAAAAGCAAAGATGAACAAGGGGGACTATAGGAAGCTGATGAGCTTCTGTACAGCAAAGGACACCATCAACAGAACAAAAAGGCATCCTGCAGTATGGGAGAATATAGTCATAAGTGACAGATCAGATAAAGGGTTGAGATCCAAAATACTTAAAGATCTCACACACCTCCACAAACAGAAAGTGAATAATACAATTAATAAATGGGCAGCCTAGCTGAAAAGATACTTCTCCAAAGAAGAAATTCAGATTAGCAACTGCTAATCATAATCACCATTTCTTTTCATTAACCAACAGGCACATGAAAAGTTGCACCACATCGCTAGTCATCAGAGAAATGTAAATTAAAACCACAATGAATTATCACCTCATACCCATAAGGATCACCACCAAACAAAAGACAATCAAAAACAAATGTTGGCGAGGTCATGAAGAAAGGGGGACACTTTTACACTACTGGTGGGAATGTAAATAAGTTCAACCGTTGCGGAAAGCAGAATGGAGGTTCCTCAAAAAGCTCGAAATAGAAATACCATTTGACCCAGGAATCTCACTTCTAGGAATTTACCCTAACAATACAGCAGCCAATTTGAAAGAAACAGATTCACCCCTATGTTTACTGCAGCTCTATTTACAATAGCCAAGAAATGGAAGCAACCTAAGATCCATCAGTGGATGAATGGATAAAGAAATGTGGTACATATACACAATGCAATGTTATTCAGCTATAAGAAGAAAACAAATCCTACCATTTGCAACAATATGGATTGAGCAAGAGGGTATTATGCTCAGTGAAATAAGCCAGGTGGAAAAAGTCAATTACTGAATGATTTCACTCATCTGTGGAGTATAAGAACAAAGGAAAAACTGAAGGAACAAAACAGCAGCAGAATCACAGAATCCAAGAAAGGACAAACATTTACCAAATGGAAAGGGACTCGGGGGGATGGGTGGTAGGTAGGGATAAGAGGTTAATGAAAAGAAAGGGTGATTATGATTAGCAGTTGCAATGTGGGGGTCTGGGGGCACAGGGAAGGCTGTATAGGACAGAGATGTCAGGTAGTGATTCTACAGCATCTTATGACATTAATGGACAGTTACTGTAATGATGTATGTGGAGGAGACTTGGTGATGGTGGGAGTCTTGTAAACATAATGTTTCTCATGTAACTGTAGGTTAATGGTACCAAAATAAAATTACAGCAGTAAGTCAGGAATAAGAGTGAAACATATAGCTCCTACCTTGTGGTAGTGGGCATTGGTTTCCATGAGATTGATGATGTTAAGAGACAGTCAGGGACTCCCCCTGCCTCGGTTAGAGCCCTGGGTGGCCTGAAGAAGCTGGCTTTTAGTCAGAGACAGATAGAAAGGGACACTCCTGTTAGATACCCGGTCGAGCTGTCGGGGTCTGATTCCAGACACATGGACCTTTTAGAAGCTACCGAATTGCAGCCTCAGCCTAGACACTTGCAGTTGCCCATGGCCCTCCGCAGTCCCCCGCATCCAAGGTGGTGCCTCTGAAAGGGAATCCTGGCCTTCACTCAGGTGACATTCGTGGATCCCAAGAGAGAACGGAGATCCACGGAGAGACACGCAGGGACACCTGTCACTTGAGACTTTGAGAACGGCAGCCAGGCTGGTCCCATTTAGGTGACTGATGAGCACATGATGTTTTGTGTATTCGGAGCTTCTTTCTATAAGGACAGTGAAAGAAAAGTTAAGCTTGGATGCTGATACTCACCTCCAAAGCTATCATGGACAAGCCCCCAAAATGATGCCAAGGTTCTTGTTTGCAGAGTCAAAGAAGGAACTTAGCAAATATCCAATGTAGGAGATCCAGGGTGAGGCTTTAATTTTCCATTTATTTATTTATTTATTTTAAATAATAATAATAATTTTTTTTAATAATTATTTTTTATTGAAGGGTAGTTGACACACAGTATTACATTACATTAGTTTTGAGTGTACAACACAGTGGTAGAACATTTATATACATAATTCTAGGTTCCAGCTATCACCTAACCAAGCTGTTACAATATCCTGACTATATTCCTTATGCTATACAGTACATCCCGGTTACTTATTTATTTTACCATTGGAAGTCTGTCCTTTTTTTTTTTTTTTTTTGTGAGGGCATCTCTCATATTTATTGATCAAATGGTTGTTAACGACAATAAAATTCTGTATAGGGGAGTCAATGCTCAATGCACAATCATTAATCCACCCCAAGCCTAATTTTCGTCATTCTCCAATCTTCTGAGGCATAACAAACAAGTTCTTACATGGAGAACAAATTCTTACATAATGAATAAGTTACATAGTGAACAGTACAAGGGGAGTCATCACAGAAACTTTCGGTTTTGCTCATGCATTATGAACATGCATATAAACAGTCAGTTCAAATATGAATACTCATTTGGTTTTTATACTTGTTTTATATGTGGATACCACATTTCTCTCTTTATTATTATTATTTTTAATAAAATGCTGAAGTGGTAGGTAGATACAAGATAAAGGTAGAAAACATAGTTTAGTGTTGTAAGAGAGCAAATGTAGATGATCAGGTGTGTGCCTGTAGACTATGTGTTAATCCAAGCTAGACCAGGGCAATAAAACATCCACGTATGCAGAAGATTTCTCTCAGAACGGGGGTGTGAGGTTCTAAACCTCACCTCTGTTGATCCCCAATTTCTCACCTGATGGCCCCCCTGCGACTGTGCCTGTCTTAGGTTGTTCCTCCCTTGAGGAATCTTACCCGTCTCTGGCTAACCAGTCACCTTCTGGGGCCATACAGGGAAATGTGAAGTTGGTAAGTGAGAGAGAAACCTTATTGTTTGAAAAGGTTAGCTTTTTACTTCTTTGCATATTTATGCCCTGTGGCTTCTATGCCCAGCATTTGTCTTGAGGTATCTTTACCACTTGGAGGAGTTATGATACTCGGTAAATTTGATATGAGGCACGAATTCTATTTAAGGGTTGTAATTAGGAAGGAAGAAGAAAAGCTATAGAAGTAGCAGATGGAAGAAAACATGGGAAGATTGATTATTTCTTTGACATATCTTCTTGTAGAGTAACTTCAGCATATATAGGTTTTAAGCTACCACTTATATTGCGCACACACATTAACATAATAGGAGTATAGTTACATAACCAAAGCATATCTGTAATTACCAGCCATCTCCAGTGAAACCAAGAAAACCTGTTGGGCACCTTATGCATTTGTGAAAACTTATCTATGATATGGTGGATATTGTCCAACAGAACTTGAACAGTCTGAGAGAAATCAGACAAATTAAAACAACCCATTCCTGGGGACTGATCACATGCCATATGTTCTTTTCACAGTAAATAGTCTGTAGTTGTAAGAGTTTGGAGAGCTACAATTTGCACTTCTCCAAATTCTTGGTTGAGTTCCAACAGTATAGATCCAGTCAAATTTGTTGTTCTACTGTATGCACAGGCCAGCTTAGATATCTCCTTCCTCATTCCCATGGCAAGTCCAGGAACTGGTGGGATGAGTGCATCTAGAGCTGTAGCAGTGCGTGGATCTTTGTTGGGGTTTTTTGATGATCATCTTCTGGCATGAGTCTTCCAGAGAGTGCAGGTTTTGGAAGTTCTTTTTCATATCGTATCTTAGTTCATTTTCCGGGTAGCTCAATTAGGTTTTGATCCTCTGTATAATCAGAAACAGACCCTTTGCCTACACTTTTATATGCCCTTTATACCCTTGTGTAGAACTTGTTGGAGGTTACCACACAGCAACAGCCCTTTTATGTTTTGTTTATTTTGCTTTGTTTTTGGTATCACTAATCAACACTTACATGACGAATATTATGTTTACTAGGCTCTCCCCTATATCAGGTCTCCCCTATAAACCCCTTTACAGTCACTGTCCATCAGCATAGCAAAATGTTGTAGAATCACTACTTGCCTTCTCTGTGTTGTACAGCCCTCCCTTTTCTCCTACCCCCCCATGCATGCTAATCTTAATACCACCCTACTTCTCCCCCCCTTATCCCTCCCTACCCACCCATTCTCCCCAGTCCCTTTCCCTTTGGTACCTGTTAGTCCATTCTTGAGTTCTGTGATTCTGCTGCTGTTTTGTTCCTTCAGTTTTTCCTTTGTTCTTATATTCCACAGACAAGTGAAATCATTTGGTATTTCTCTTTCTCCGCTTGGCTTGTTTCACTGAGCATAATACCCTCCAGCTCCATCCATGTTGCTGCAAATGATTGGATTTGCCCTTTTCTTATGGCTGAGTAGTATTCCATTGTGTATATGTACCACATCTTCTTTATCCATTCATCTATTGACGGACATTTAGGTTGCTTCCAATTCTTGGCTATTGTAAATAGTGCTGCAATAAACATAGGCATGCATCTGTCTTTCTCAAACTTGATTGCTGCGTTCTTAGGATAAATTCCTAGGAGTGGAAATCCTGGGTCAAACGGTAAGTCTGTTTTGAGCATTTTGATATACCTCCATACTGCTTTCCACAATGGTTGAACAAGTTTACATTCTCACCAGCATTGTATGAGGGTTCCCCTTTCTCCACAGCCTCGCCAACATTTGTTGTTGTTTGTCTTTTCCATGGCAGCCATCCTTACTGGTGTGAGGTGATACCTCATTGTAGTTTTAATTTGCATTTCTCTGATAATTAGCGATGTGGAGCATCTTTTCATGTGTCTGTTGGCCATCTGTATTTCTTTTTTGGAGAACTGTCTGTTCAGTTCCTCTGCCCATTTTTTAATTGGGTTATTTGTTTTTTGTTTGAAGAGGGTGTGAGCTCCTTATATATTCTGGACGTCAAGCCTTTATCGGATGTGTCATTTTCAAATATATTCTCCCATACTGTAGGGATCCTTCTTGTTCTATTGATGGTGTCTTTTGCTGTACAGAAGCTTTTCAGCTTAATATAGTCCCACTTGTTCATTTTTTCTGTTGTTTTCCTTGCCCAGGGAGATATGTTTAAGAAGAGGTCACTCATGTTTATGTCTAAGAGGTTTTCGCCTATGTTTTCTTCCAAAAGTTTAATGGTTTCATAGCTTACATTCAGGTCTTTGATACATTTTGAGTTTACTTTTGTATATGGGGTTAGACAATGGTCCAGTTTCATTCTCCTACATGTAGCTGTCCAGTTTTGACAGCACCACCTGCTGAAGAGACTGTCATTTCGCCATTGTATGTCCATGGCTCCTTTCTCAAATATTAATTGACCATATGTGTCTGGGTTAATGTCTGGATTCTCTAGTCTGTTCCATTGGTCTGTGGCTCTGCTCTTGTGCCAGTACCAAATTGTCTTGATTACTATGGCTTTATAGTAGAGCTTGAAGTTGGGGAGTGAGATCCCCCCTACTTTATTCTTCTTTCTCAGGATTGCTTTGGCTATTCGGGGTTTTTGTTGTTTCCATATGAATTTTTGAATTATTTGTTCCAGTTCATTGAAGAATGTTGCTGGTAGTTTCATATGGATTGCATCAAATCTGTATATTGCTTTGGGCAAGATGGCCATTTTAACGATATTAATTCTTCCCAGCCACAAGCATGGGATGAGTTTCCATCTGTTAGTGTCCCCTTTAATTTCTCTTAAGAGTGACTTGTAGTTTTCAGAGTATAAGTCTTTCACTTCTTTGGTTAGGTTTATTCCTAGGTATTTTATTTTTTTTGATGCAATTGTGAATGAAGTTGTTTTCCTGATTTCTCTTGCTGTTGGTTCATTGTCAGTATATCGGAAAGCCACAGATTTCTGTGTGTTGATTTTGTATCCTGCAACTTTGCTGTATTCCGATATCAGTTCTAGTAGTTTTGGGGTGGAGTCTTTAGGGTTTTTTATGTACAGTATCATGTCATCTGAAAATAGTGACAGTTTAACTTCTTCTTTACCAATCTGGATTCCTTGTATTTCTTTATTTTGTCTGATTGCCGTGGCAAGGACCTCCAGTACAATGTTAAATAACAGTGGAGAGAGTGGGCATCCCTGTCTAGTTCCTGATCTCAGAGGAAATGCTTTCAGCTTCTCGCTGTTCAATATAATGTTGGCTGTGTGTTTATCATAGATGGCCTTTATTATGTTGAGGTACTTGCCCTCTATTCCCATTTTGCTGAGAGTTTTTATCATGAATGGATGTTGAACTTTGTCAAATGCTTTCTCAGCATCTATGGAGATGATCATATGGTTTTTGTCTTTCTTTTTGTTGATGTGGTGGATGATGTTGATGGACTTTCGAATGTTGTACCATCCTTGCATCCCTGGGATGAATCCCACTTGGTCATGGTGTATGATCCTTTTGATGTAGTTTTGAATTCGGTTTGCTAATATTTTGTTGAGTATTTTTGCATCTACGTTCATCAGTGATATTGGTCTGTAGTTTTCTTTTTTGGTGGGGTCTTTGCCTGGTTTTGGTATTAGGGTGATGTTCGCTTCATAGAATGAGTTTGGGAGTATCCCCTCCTCCTCTATTTTTTGGAAAACTTTAAGGAGATTGGGTATTATATCTTCTATGTATGTCTGATAAAATTCCGAGTAAATCCATCTGGCTCGGGGGTTTTGTTCTTTGGTAGTTTATTGATTACCGCTTCAATTTCTTTTACTGGTAATTGGTCTGTTTAGATTTTCTGTTTCTTCCTGGGTCAATCTTGGAAGGTTATATTTTTCTAGGAAGTTGTCCATTTCTCCTAGGTTTCCCAGCTTGTTAGCATATAGGTTTTCATAGTATTCTCCAATAATTCTTTTCATTTCCGTGTGGTCCGTCGTGATTTTTCCTTTCTCGTATCTGGTACTGTTGATTTGTGTTGACTCTCTTTTCTTCTTAATAAGTCTGGCTAGAGGCTTATCTATTTTGTTTATTTTCTCAAAGAACCAGCTCTTGGTTTCATTGATTTTTGCTATTGTTTTATTCTTCTTAATTTTATTTATTTCTTCTCTGATCTTTATTATGTCCCTCCTTCTGCTGACCTTAGGCCTCATTTGTTCTTCTTTTTCCAATTTCGATAATTGTGACATAGACCATTCATTTGGGATTGCAATTCCTTTTTTAAATATGCTTGGATTGCTATATACTTTCCTCTTAAGACGGCTTTTGCTGTGTCCCACAGAAGTCGGGGCTTAGTGTTGTTGTTGTCATTTGTTTCCATATATTGCTGGATCTCCATTTTGATTTGGTCATTGATCCATTGATTATTTAGGAGCGTGTTGTTAAGCCTCCATGTGTTTGTGAGCCTCTTTGCTTTCTTTGTACAGTTTATTTCTAGTTTTATGCCTTTGTGGTCTGAAAAGTTGGTTGGTAGGATTTCAATCTTTTGGAATTTTCTGAGGCTCTTTTTTGGCCTACTATGTGGTCTATTCTGGAGAATGTTCCATGTGCACTTGAGAAGAATGTATATCCCGCTGCTTTTGGATGTAGATTTCTATGGATGTCTATTAGGTCCATCTGCTCTACTGTGTTGTTCAGTGCTTCCGTGTCCTTACTTATTTTCTGCCCAGTGGATCTATCCTTTGGGGTGAGTGGTGTGTTGAAGTCTCCTAGAATGAATGCATTGCAGTCTCTATCCCCCTTTAGTTCTGTTAGAATTTGTTTCACATATGCTGGTGCTCCTGTGTTGGGTGCATATATATTTAGAATGGTTATATCCTCTTGTTTGACTGAGCCCTTTATCATTATGTAATGTCCTTCTTTATCTCTTGTTACTTTCTTTGTTTTGATGTCTATTTTGTCTGATATTAGTACTGCAAACCCTGCTTTCTTCTCACTGTTGTTTGCTTGAAATATATTTTTCCATCCCTTGACTTTTAGTCTGTACATGTCTTTGGGTTTGAGGTGAGTTTCTTGTAAGCAGCATATAGATGGGTCTTGCTTTTTTATCCACTCTGTTACTCTGTGTCTTTTGATTGGTGCATTCAACCCATTAACATTTAGGGTGACTATTGAAAGATATGTACTTATTGCCATTGCAGGCTTTAAATTCGTGGTTACCAATGGTTCAAGGTTAGCCTCTTTAGTATCTTACTGCCTAAATTAGCTCGCTTATTGAGCTGTTATATACACTATCTGGAGATTCTTTTCTTCTCTCCCTTCTTGTTCCTCCTCCTCGATTCTTCATATGTTGGGTGTTTTGTGCTGTGCTCTTTCTAGGAGTGCTCCCATCTAGAGCAGTCCCTTTAAGATGTTCTGTAGAGGTGGTTTGTGGAAAGCAAATTCCCTCAGCTTTTGTTTGTCTGGGAATTGTTTAATCCCTCCGTCATATTTGAATGATAGTCGTGCTGGATACAGTATCCTTGGTTCAAGGCCCTTCTGTTTCATTTTATTAAATATATCATGCCATTCTCTTCTGGCCTGTAGGCTTTCTGTTGAGAAATCTGACGTTAGCCTGATGGGTTTCCCTTTATAGGTGACCTTCTTCTCTCTAGCTGCCTTTAACACTCTTTCCTTGTCCTTGATCTTTGCCATTTTAATTATGATGTGTCTTGGTGTTGCACTTCTTGGATCCTTTCTGTTGGGGTTTCTGTGTATTTCCGTGGTCTGTTCGATTACTTCCTCCCCCAGTGTGGGGAAGTTTTCAGCAATTATTTCTTCTAAGATACTTTCCATCTCTTTTACTCTCTCTTCTTCTTCTGGGACCCCTATAATACGGATATTGTTCCTTTTGGATTGGTCACACAGTTCTCTTAATATTGTTTCATTCCTGGAGATCCTTTTGTCTCTCTCTATGTCAGCTTCTATGCGTTCCTGTTCTCTGGTTTCAATTCCGTCAATGGCCTCTTGCATTCTATCCATTCTGCTTATAAACCCTTCCAGAGTTTGTTTCATTTCTGCGATCTCCTTTCTGGCATCTGTGATCTCCTTCCGGACTTCATCCCATATCTCTTGCGTATTTCTCTGCATCTCTGTCAGCATGTTTATGATTCTTATTTTGAATTATTTTTCAGGGAGACTGGTTAGGTCTGTCTCCTTCTCTGGGGTTGTCTCTGTGATCTTTGTTGGCCTGTATCTTTGCCTTTTCATGGTGATAGGAATAGTCTGCAGAACTGGGACGAGTGACGGCTGGAAGGACTTCCCTTCTTGTTGGTTTGTGGCCCTCATCTCCTGGGAGAACAGCGGCCTCTAGTGGCTTGTGCTGCGAAGCTGCGCACAGACAGGGCTTCTGCTTCCTGCCGGGCTGCTATGGAGTTAATCTCCGCTGTTGCTGTGGGCGTGGCCTGGCTCGGGCAGCTACTCCAAAATGGTTGAGTCGCGTTGGAGCAGGAGCGGCTGGGAGGCTATTTATCTCCGTAAGGGGCCTCCCTGCTCCCTGCAGCCCAGGGGTTAGGGTGCCCAGAGATCCCGGATTCCCTACCTCTGGATTTAGTGACCCACCCTGCCCCTTTAAGAGTTCCAAAAAGCACCCGCCAAAACAAAACAACGCCCACCAAAAAAAAAAGAAAAAAAAATTTTTTTAATTAAAAAAAAAATTAAAAAAAAAAGTTTTTAATTAAAAAAAAAAAAAAGGTGGTCGTTCGTTTTTCTTTATACTGCGGTGTCAGCGTCAGGCCTCTACTCACCGGTCTTGCTGCCCTGTTTCCCTAGTATTGGGGTCCCTATCCCTTTAAGACTTCCAAAAAGCGCTCGCCAAAACAAAACAGCAAAAAAGCAAAAAAAATATGTTCGCGTGCTTTTCTTATGTCCTCTTTCGCCCGGCCTCCAGTGCCCACTCACTGTTCTTGCTGCCCTGTTTTCCTAGTATCGAGGGCCCTGCACTCTGGCTCGGATGGCTGGGGCTGGGTGCTCGGCAGTCCCTGGCTCCGTCTCCCTCCCGCTCTGCCTGCTCTTCTCCCGCCGGGAGCTGGGGGAAGGGGCGCTCACCTCCCGCAGGGCCGGGGCTTTTATCTTACCCCCTTCGCGAGGCGCTGGGTTCTCTCAGGTGCAGATGTGATCTTGATATTGTCCTGTGTCCTCTGGTCTTTATTCTAGGAAGGGTTGTCTTTGTTATATTTTCATAGATATATGTTGTTTTGGGAGGAGATTTCCGCTGCTCTACTCACGCCGCCATCTTCTGCCCCACCTCTAAATAATTATTTTTTATTGAAGGGTAGTTGACATTACATTAGTTTCAGGTGAACAACACAGTGATACAACATTTATATATATGATAATTCTAGATACCAGCTATCACCATACCAAGTTGTTACCATATTTTGACTATATTACCTATGCTATACATTACATCCCAGTTACTTATTTATTTTACAGTTGGAAGCGTGTACTTTTTTGTTTGTTTGTTTTTGTTTGTTTTTCTTTTTGTGGGGGCATCTCTCATATTGATTGATCACATCGTTGTTAAGAACAATAAAATTCTGTATAGGGGAGTCAATGCTCAATGCACAATCATTAGTCCACCGCAAGCCTAATTTTCATCAGTCTCCAATCTTCTGAAGCATAACAAACAAGTTCTTACATGGAGAACAAATTCTTACATAGTGCATAAGTTACATGGTGAACAGTATAAGGGCAGTCATCACAGAATCTTTCATTGTTGCTCATGCATTATGAACTATAAACAGTTCAAATATGAATACTCATTTGATTTTTATACTTGATTTATATGTGGATACCAAATTTCTCTCTTTATTATTATTATATTTAATAAAATGCTGAGTTGGTAGGTAGATGCAAGATAAAGGTAGAAAACGTAGTTTAGTATTGTAAGAGAGCAAATGTAGATGATCAGGTGTGTGCCTGTAGACTATGTGTTAATCCAAGCTAGACAAGGGCAATAAAACATCCATGTATGCAGTAGATTTCTCTCAGAATAAGGGGGGGTGTGAGGTTGTAAGCCTCACCTCTGTTGATCCCCAATTTCTCACCTGATGGCCCTTCCGCGACTGTGCCTGTCTTTGGTTGTTCCTCCCTTGAGTAATCTTACCCGTCTCTGGCTAACCAGTCATCTTCCAGGACCATACAGGGACATGTAAAGTTGGTAAGTTTGAGAGAAGCCTTATTGTTTGAAAACGTTAGCTTTTTACCTCCTCGCATATTTATGCCCTGTGGCTTCTATGCCCAGCATTTGTCTTGAGGTATCTTTACCACTTGGAAGAATTATGATACTCAGTAAATTTAATATGAGGCACGAATTCTATTTAAGGGCTGTAATTAGGAAGAAAGAACAAAAGCTTTTGAAGTAGCAGGTGGAAGAAAACCTGGGAAGATTGATTAATTCTTTGACATATATTCTTGTAGAGTAACTTCAGCATGTATATTTTTCAAACTACTAATTTAATTGCACATACACATTAACATAATAGGAGTATAGTTACATAACCAAAGCATACCTGTAATTACCAGCCATCTCCAGTGAAACCAAGAAAACCAGACAGGCACCTTAGTCATTAGTGAAAACATATCTATGATATGGTGAATATTGTCCAACGGAACTTGAACAGTCTGAGAGAAATCAGACAAATTAAAACAACCCATTCCTGGGGACTGTTCACATCCCATAAGTTCCTTTAACAGTAAGTAGTCTGTAGTTGTAAGATTTTGGAGCACTACAATTTGCACTTCACAGAATTCTTAGTTGAGTTACAACAGTATAGATCCAGTCAAATTTGTTGTTTTACTGTATGCACAGACCAGCTTAGGTATCTCCTTCATCATTTACATGGCAAGTCCAGGATCTGGTGGGATGAGTGCATCTACAGCTGTAGCAATGTGTGGATCTTTGTTGGGGTTTTTTGATGATCATCTTCTGGCATGAGACTTCCAGAGAGTGCTGATGTTGGAAGTTCTTTTTCATATAGTATCTTAGTTCATTTTCGGAGTACCCAATTAGGCTTTGATTCTCTGTATGAACACAAACAGACCCTTTGCCTACACTTTATATGCCCTTCATACACTTGTGTAGTACTCATTGGAGGTCTCCACACAGGAGCTGCCTTTTATTTATTTATTTTTTTGGTGTCATTAATATACACTTACATGACGAATATTATGTTTACTAGGCTCTCCCATATACCAGGTCCCCCCTATAAACCCCTTTACAGCCACAGTCCATCAGCATAGCAAATGTTGTAGAATCACTACTTGCCTTCTCTGTGTTGTACAACCTTCCCCTTTCTCCCCACCTTGCATGCTAAACTTAATACACCCCTTCTTCTCCCCACCCTTATCCCTCCCTACCCACCAATCCTCCCCAGTCCCTTTCCCTTTGTTACCTGTTAGTCCATTCTTGAGTTCTGTGATTCTGCTGCTGTTTTGTTCCTTCTGTTTTTCCTTTGTTCTTATATTCCACAAATGAGTGAAATCATTTGGTATTTCTCTTTCTCTGCTTGGCTTGTTTCACTGAGCATAATACCCTCCAGGTCCATCCATGTTGTTGCAAATGGTATTATTTGCCCTTTTCTTGTGGCTGAGTAGTATTCCATTGTGTATATGTACCACATCTTCTTCATCCATTCATCTATCAATGGACAATTAGGTTGATTCCAATTCTTGGCTATTGTATATAGTGCTGCGATACTCATAGGGGTTCATTGGTCTCTCTCAAACTTGATTGCTGCGTTCTTAGGGTAAATTCCTAGGAGTGCAATTCCTGTGTCAAATGGTAAGTCTGTTTTGAGCATTTTAATATACCTCCATACTGCTTTCCACAATGGTTAAACTAATTTACATTAGCACTAGCAGTGTAGGATTGTTCACCTTTCTCCACAGCCTCGCCAACATTTGTTGTTGTTTGTCTTTTCCATGGCAGCCATCCTTACTGGTGTGAGGTGATACCTCATTGTAGTTTTAATTTACATTTCTCTGATAATTAGCGATGTGAAGCATCTTTTCATGTGTCTGTTGGCCATCTGTATTTCTGTTTTGGAGAACTCTCTGTTCAGTTCCTCTGACAATTTTTTAATTGGGTTATTTGTTTTTTGTTTGTTGAGGCATGTGAGCTCTTTATATATTCTAGACGTCAAGCCTTTATCGGATATGTCATTTTCAGATATATCTTCCCATACTGTAAGGTTCCTTTTTGTTCTATTGATGGTGTCTTTTGCTATGCAGAAGCTTTTCAGCTTATTATAGTCCCACTTGTTCATTTTTGCTGTTGTTTTCCTTGCCCAGGGAGATATGTTCAAGAAAAGGTCACACATGTGTATGTCTAAGAGGATTTTGCCTCTGTTTTCTTCCAAGAGTTTAATGATTTCATGACTTACATTCAGGTCTTTGATCCATTTTGAGTTTACTTTTGAACATGGATTTAGACAATGGTCCTGTTTCTTTCTCCTACATGTAGCTGTCCAATTGTGCCAGCACTACCTGTTGAAGAGACTATCATTTCTCCATTGTATGTCCATGGCTCCTTTATCAAATATTAATTGACCATATGTGTCTGGGTTAATATCTGGATTCTCTCATCTGTTCCATTGGTCTGTGGCTCTGTTCTTGTGCCATTATCAAATTGTCTTGATTACTATGGCTTTATAGTAGAGCTTGAAGTTGGGGAGTGAGTTCCCCCCTACTTTATTCTTCTTTTTCAGAATTGCTTTGGCTATTCGGGGTTTTATGTGCTTCCATATGAATTTTTGAATTATTTGTTACAGTTCACTGAAGAATGTTGCTGGTAGTTTCGTAGGCATTGCATCAAATCTGTATATTGCTTTGGACAGGATGGCCATTTTGACAATATTAATTCTTCCTTGCATGAGCATGGGATGAGTTTCCATCTGTTAGTGTCCCCTTTAATTTCTCTTAAGAGTGACTTGTAGTTTTCAGAGTATAAGTCTTTCACTTCTTTGGTTAGGCTTATTCCTAGGTATTTTATTTCTTTTGGTGCAATTGTGAATGGAGTTGTTTTCCTGATTTCTCTTTCTGTTGGTTCATTGTTAGTTCATAGGAAAGCCACATATTTCTGTGTATTGATTTTGTACCCTGCAACTTTGTTGTATTCTGATATCAGTTCTAGTAGTTTTGGTGTGGAGTCTTTAGGGTTTTTTATGTGCAGTATCATGTCATCTGCAAATAGTGACAGTTTAGCTTCTTCTTTACCAATCTGGTTTCCTTGTATTTTTTTGTTTTTTCTGATTGCCGTGCTAGGACCTCCAGTACTGCGAGGCTTTTTCTTAGAAATAAATTGAGAACACAGACAGAGCTCTTGGCTACAGTACTGCATTATGTAATTGATTCATAGGAAGTTTAGTGTTTTTGGTAAATGAGGGCTAAGGGTGTGGACTTGCACAGCCTTCCCTGCCCCAGTGTTGGCTAGGTTGTTGTCTGCTTGCCAGGGCTCTTAAGAGTGAAGTCACAGGTTATGCTGATATACCCTTGGGTAACACTCAAACATTCCAGCCCAAGTTGCTCCTGGCCTTTGGGCCTTTAACTGATCTCACTGAAGACGTTTATATTTCTAGTATAGGATCTTTGTCCTAGATAATTAGTGTGACCTTGACTTTGTTTAATGCTGACCACAGATTTTAGATGTGGACTTTACATTGTTCCATTACTTTGACTCTAAATATCTTGCATTGCTTTTTCCAGAGTCCCTCACTCTACTCTAAGTCCATGGTCGCTGTGTCACCTTCTCATATCTATTTTCCTGCCTAACACTTTGATTTTACCTTAACCCTTTTGTCTAATCCACTTTGTTCTCTTGTTTATTTTTGTCTGACTACCTGACTGCTGTTAAGTTGAACTTTGATGTTAGCATGCTTGTGTATCTGTGCCTATTTAATACATGTATTTTTCAATTAGCTGGGATTTTCTCTGTGATATCACAATGCATTTGATAGAGGCTATGGCTATTCTAAAGTTAAATAAAGTCTTTACAGTTTGAATAGTGGCTATATATGCACTTATACTTTGAAATATATTAAATAATCCAGATGTTTGGTCATGTAAATGCATTATAAATATAGTGATTTCAGAGCATATTGTTAGTAAATACTCCATTGAAGTTTAATGCTTTAATTTCTCTCAATTTCTGTTTCCAAGTGTATATACTCCAAATGCGACAGGGACTTTGTGTGTATTCAGAGTAGGGTGAGGGCTTCCGGAAAAAGCAAGGCAGGATATTTTGTAGTCAGAGCCATGTAACTACATGAAAGGAAACCCTCTGCTAAAACTGTGTTAAACATTTAGCTCTAGAGTCATTATTCAGTGAGATCAATTAATGTTCCCCAGATAAAGAAGAGTAGCACCTGTTTTTATTATACCAATCATGTATAATCATGTATAAGATTTCACCTCAGCATGTTAAAAGTCCAAGTGCTATGGGCTGTCTTTTCTCCTACAGATCTGATGAGGTGATCTTGAAAACTGGGCGACCAATTTAGCATGCAGGCCCAGCCATAAACAACACAGTAAAGGCCAGAAGGATTCCACCTTAAAGAAAAGATTGCATTTTAATGTCCAAGAAGTTAAGGCACTAAAAATGCTCCTTGCTCTTTAGCAAACAATACCTCCGCCCACCTTGAGGGGCTGAGCAAGCAGCGTTGTTTCATATGTCCCCAGACCAAGATGCTGGTATCTCATGGAGAAATCATCAGAGGGAGGAGGTTACTTCTATCAAGTTAATTGTAAATATTCTGGCACCATTTAATAAGTCCACAGCCTTAAGCTTTTTTCATGTTCTCAAAACAATCATCATCTGCCAGTGAAACCCCTAGGCAGTGCACCACCACAGACTCTCTTGCCCACTCCTGACATGAGCTTGGAGTTCTGTCCTTTCCATTTATCTATAAATAAATACCTGTACCTTGCTGTACTACCTTGACTGTTTGTGAGGCTCATTCTTCAGCTTCATGGACAAGAACCCTGGCATTATCTATATATATTTTAGCCACATACACATTCATGAATGTTATTTTGTTGTTCATTTTTTGTTAGGAATACATAATACCCATTTTCCTGTTTCAGTTTTCTCATAAGATACATAGTTAGACTCACTGAGTTGTTTGCAATATCTTTAGAATAAAAGAAATATAAAAACTGACAGGAATTCTCTTCAAGTGATGATATCTGTGTAATGCTTCCTATCTTATATGAGATATTATTGATGTTGGGGTTCTAGAATGATGGCTTGAGGTAGCTGTCCAAGCATCTGCAGCCTCTCTGGCATCCCTCCAGAGGCAAGTCAACTCCTTGGTCCAAGTAACTCTCCCACACCACCGTGCTTTAGAGCTCCTTACTGCAGAGAAGAGAGGGACCTGTCTATTCCTCTGGGAACAGTGTTGTTACTATAACAATGAGTCAGGACTAGTAGAGCAGAATGTTCACAAAATACAAGAACTAAAAAAGGAACTCCAAGAAACTGGCATATCAGGTAATAATTCATACAGCTGGTTTCAATCCCCTATTATGGCCTGGTTAGTGCCACTCCTAGGCCCTGTTGCAGCAATCTGTTTCATACTCCTTTTTATTCCATGTGTTTATAATTTCCTTCAACAGTGCATAGCTGAAATGTCACAAATAAAAATCAATCAACTCTAGCTGCATGAGTACTCGCTCCTCCAAACTGAGCCTCCAGCCATCAATCCGCCTTAAAACCACTTCCCCACATTGCTCCCCTCAGCCGGAAGTAGCTAGATCAAGTTGGAGCCCATTATAACCAAAAGGCTGAAATGTAAGACTGGAGGCACTGGAGGGAGGAGCAAGCACGTCGGACAGTGATAGCGTGTGAAAGTCCCTGGCTGCTGCCCCCTCCCACCTGAAAATTGTGAATTGGGACAGCCCATCCTTGCACCGCTGTAAATCTAAGCTCTGCCTCCCCATACCTTCTTTAAAAACTCGCTGCCTGTCTACTTACAGTCGAATTCCCCAGCCTCCATTTCTATAGGCTGCGAAATCTCGTTCAGGTATTTGCATTCAACAAACTACCTGGCCCCTTGTTGCCTCTCTTCACCTGCTTATTTTGGCTAGAATTTATCTTACACTACTCTTGTTTATCTGGGGCATATGAACTGATCTTACTGAAGAATGACTGTAGAACTGAAGATATAACACAGAGTTTCAGTAGTGGGTTTACTTGCATGTAGTTACATTGCTCGGACTGCAAATATCCTGCCTTGTTTTATCCAGAGGCCCTCACCCTATTCTGTCTACAACCATGGTTCCTTGTGTCATTATGAAAGATCAACAGTTGGGTAAAGAGCTTTGTAAGGACATTATATCTTTTGAATCATGGAAACTTTTATACATTATTAATGACTTATTTAGCAGCACACATTAGAAACTGATTAAATTAAGGACAACAGGAAACCACTTCATTAGATTCCTGATTTCTGACAAACAGGATAATAATATGTGGAAACTGTGAAAGGTAATATAGAATACCTGCCTTGCCTGAATACCCTGTCTGGCTTATAGAATAGTATGTTATTTGCTAACTGTAAATTTTGCTGGTTGCAAAAAAGAATTTTTTAGAAATGCTGTTTACGTTGGTTTTCTGTGTAATCTAAATCACTTTTAGATGCAATATTCATTTTTGTCTGCTTTTAAACATAGTGAATGTACTATTTATATGTATTCATTGTTCCCAAATTCCCAAACAGAAACTTGGAAAATAATGATAGGCATGAAAGTCCATCTGGAAAACAATTGACATCAGAGGCTTTTTTCTGGTTCATTCAAATGTGCTTGTGTTTTAAGGAAGGGTGTCTCCTGGCAAAAAGCCAGGCCCAGGATTCTTGCAATGCACCCAGCACTCCAAAGCCCCATCTGTGCTAAACCTTAAGGCCTCAGGCCTCTCTCAGCCTCAAGTCCTTGCTTCCATTGCTACTGTCTGCCCTACTGAGGCAACTTCAAGTCTGGGCTTCAGAGATGGTGCTTCTCTGTCCAGGGTTGGTCTCTGGGCTGCTAGGAAGTGACATGGAGCAGCAAGACTGGTTCCCTAGATCAGGGGCTGACACACCCAACTTTCTGCGGTGTAGGCTTCAGTGGTCCAGGGCCTCAGCTTCAGCCTTACCCATTGCAACAAGAGTCTGTGGGCCCTATGGGGTTTTTAGTAAAGTTTTGTGGTGTTTTCAGTAATCTACAGAAATATTTCTATGCACTCTCAGTAGCCAGGAGCTCTGGAGAGTTTTCAAGGTGACTTAAAATCTACTCCAATGGCTCAAATGGAGCAAGACCTTTCTGAGTCTCTCTGCAAGTTTTGAACTAGGCATCAGGAGCAATATTTAGAAAATTTTCAGGTGATCATATGGGGAAGGGCATCAGAAGGCTCAGCAAGAGTGCCTTATGCTTGAAGTATTTTGAGGCCAACTCAGTAATTCCATTTGGTGATTAAGATGCCACTGTTGGATAATATTACAATGTTTTACAACAATAACAAACATTATAAATAATAATTGCAGTAAGACTGAGGACATGGATGGTCCTGTGAACTGCATCAGCCATGAGAGTTCTGTGGCCAAGGAAGAGCCATCCTGTTCTGGAGTCTGCCTGTCACAGGATGCCACCAGGTTACAGGTGTTTGGCTGCTGGCCCAGGGGCTGCACTCTGTGCCATGGAAGCAGGACTGCAGGCATACACTCAGCTGGCAGAAGCACCACCTCCCAGACACTTTACATCCTGCTTGCCTGCCAGCCCTCCCACTCAGTTGAATGTTCTATTCACTGCCCTGTTGTGACAGATCCAGACACTTTGGCTCCATATCTTGGTGGATGATGGAGGGCATCATCCCCTGTGTTAATCAAACAAGAGGGGGCAGAGTGGTCCTGCCCAAGCATCTTCAGGCTTCCTGGAGAATTTGGAAAATGCAGCAGTTGCTTGGGTCATTGAGTCACCTGCTTCCATCTTACACACCAGCTCTAACCTGCCCCAGAGAGACCATGGGGGCATTTGGAAACAGCCAGATACTCTGGCTCCCAAGACCCTGTCTCACTCCTAGGTTGGCAATAGTGGTGGTTCCTGGACTTATGATGTGACAAAAATTTATGAGGAGGATTACACGGACAAAATTGTCCCAAGGAGGATCACAGAGTGTCCAACAATTCTAGGAAGGTATGAACAGTTCCTGGGCTCCCAGTTAGACTTAGAAAACATGGCAACATTGGCTAGGCAGGTGAAGAATACTCACCCAGAAATCCCCAGGCCTTCACAATGGCTTGGTGGGAATTTGATGGGCATGTGAACTTCCCTTGAGGCTCACCAGGTCAAGGGCATCTCCAGGGCAAACCCGCCAAGAGGGGCTGCTCCCTGTCCCTGGAAAGAGGCTTAGGATGTTCCACAGGCTGGTCTTATGGAAGGACACTGACTACTAAGGCAGGAGCACAAGAAAATCTATGTTGTGTGAATGTTTGTGAAGCCTCCATAATATCCTGCATGTCAGACAATGTGACAGTGCAAATTTGTTCAGTGTTGTGTAACAGCCACTGAAAGAACCCATAATCTCATATGTAATGAAACTAATGATGCCTAAAAGTGATGCTGATGGTGATAATAATGCTATTAATATTGACACAACTAATGATAATAATAATAAATTGAAAAAGCCTCACTATTTGTATTATTTATTATTAATGCCATGTGTGCCTCATAGAATCCCCAAGACTCCCCTACAGTAATGACAAGGTAGTTTTTTCAGGCTTCCTATGATATTTTAGACTCAACATCCTAGGTTTGCACAAAGAAGTTCATTCCGTAAGGAGAAAAACAGGCAGAAGTAGTAGACTATCAAGCAGGAGGAGGGCATGGGTGAACTTGGGGCTCCTGAAAAACCATGAGGGGTAGGCCTGATGGGCACAAGGAAGGTACCCTGCTGCACAGGAAGAGGTGCCGGGCCAGCCTGTCACACGACAGCCACCAGATGGCAGAAGTCTGGCGAGCAGCTGACTGATGCAGGCTCTGTGCAGGAGAGGGTAGAGCTGGAGCCATGTCCCACATGCAGATTCCCCACCTGTGATACACATTCACCCCCAGCTCAGCACTCACCAGCCACCTGCCCTCTCACGTGTGCCTCCCAGGACCCTCAGAGTCCACACATCTCAGTGTGCATATGACACAACAGGCTACTGGAGCTGCCATCCTAGGTGCTCAAGGGACAATAGGGAGGAACATGACTGGGCACAAACAGTTCACAGGCTCCTGGGAGGCCTTCGAAAGTTGTGTGGTTACTGGGGCAGGCAGGTCACTGTCTCCAGGTACAGAGCCAGTCTCCCAGGCACTGATGGCATCTGGAACATTCCCCAGGCTCAGCCATGCCTGGGCACTCTTCCCACTCTGCAATGTTTGCAGCCAAAATTCCTCAGCTGACTTGGAAAGTCTGAAGGAGGCTCATGCCAGCAGAGACACCATCTTTGGCCCTTCCAGGATATATAAGCATGGTTCCTGGACCCCATATGTGAGGTAGAAAGTAGCACGGTGACTCTGACAGGACTGGGATGTCTTCCATGAGTCCTGCACTGGCACAAGGTTGTGTTGGCACCTTCCGAGGACTCATACAGTTTTCTAGTGATACAGGGTAGCCAAAAGTGCCCTCCCCACGGTTCACCTGCCAGTCCCACTGATGGGTGCCTCTGAATATTTCAGGAGGTTATCTGATCAACAAGCATGGAGAGGTGTACCACTATGTGTATGTATGTTTGCTGTGAAACCTCCATAGTCATTTTCAGTAAATTAGCCCCACGATAGAAAAATTTCACTCAATATAGTATAACAATCACAAACATAACCATACTAATAAATGTAATAATAAATAATAAATATATTGAGATTGATCATAATCCTAAGGATATGGATTGTACCACTATGGCTGATAACTGTAATAGTGGGGTAAGGAATGGGGATGCTTTAATCTACTTCCCTAACTGCATGACAAAGTAACTGTATCGGGTGTCACAGGTTTGAAGTCAGCTCTAGGTTTCCACAGTGAAACTTTTCTGTAAGGCAAAAATGAACAGAAGGTGGGAACTGAAACTCAATCGGTGGGAGGGTGTGGGATCACTGCAGACTCACAGTCCAGCCCCGAAGGAGAGAGCTATGAAGCAGGAGGAGAGAACACATGCCCCAGGGCCTGCCTGACACGGGGTATCCACCAAATCTCATGACCTCGCATATATGTGTTGGTAATCATGGGAAGGAAAGCAGAGCTCCAGATGCACCTCTGATGTGCAAACGCCCCACAGAAGAAGGAAATGGAGCCTCAGCTCTGTCTCAGCCCTCCCTGCCGGGCTTCCCTTTGGCCATCAGTTAACTCAAGAGCCTGGAGTTCCAGCCATCCTCACTCAACTCTCTCATCCAAGGACAGATGGAGGAAGTCATCCACTTGGTTACAGGATCAGTAGGCGACACCCAGCTCCCTGACTACTCAGAAAATTAGATGATTCTGATAGGGAAGAGTTACAAGGACAGCAACCTAGCGGGTGACTCCACTCTCTCTTGAGCCCCACCCCCCTCAACACAAATACTACAAGGACAGTAATTTACGAGGTGGTTCCCCACCACTTCGCTCCACCTTCTCAAGCCAAACAAACGAAGAAAAACAGTCCCTTTGTTTCCCTCTCTGCCAAGCACTCCCTAGGTTCACTACCTAAAGTAACTCCCCTTTGCCGACTCGCTTGCTGTGCACATAGGAATATTACAGATAAGGAAGGAGAAAGATATAAATTGCTCCCTTTGCCTTTGTTTGGGACTCGGACATTTTTGGGAGATTACTCCCCTCTGAGCATGCCAGTGTGAAATAAAGCAGCAACACTCAAAGACCTCCAAGTGACGCTTGGTTTTTCTGTCGGTGATACACTCTAGGCCTTTTTATCAGTATTTTTGTAACAATTCTACAGGCTGACTGGTCACTCCAGGATTTCCAGTAGAATATCACTTTTTAAAAGTACCCTGAGTCAACATATAATATATCCAGAATCCAGGTTGGCCTAAGATCACCTACTTGAGACTCAAGTGGCACCAGTGGTGGTTCCCAGGCTCCTGAGTGACATGTGAAATTTTCAGTAGGCTTGGGGTGGACACATGTATGTATGTCCCTTGAAGAAACCTCCATAATAATCTATAGTAAATCATATACTCTGTCTGCATAGAGAAAATCTACACAATGTTGTGAAACAGTAGCCAGAGAAACAACTCATAGTAATAAACATAATATCAAAAGTAATGATTACTAACAATAATACTGATGGCAATCAGATATTAATACTGCTACTAATGATGAACATAAGGGGATAGAGCATAAGAATATAGATTATAGAACGAGAACAGACTTCCCTCTGTGAGTGACAAGGTAGATAGTGGGTCTCATGGAGTTGCATTCAGAGTCCAGGATTGCATAATGAAAGATGATCTAGAATACAAATCTGAGCAGCAGCATGGAAGAAAATAAACGTAGGAGAGAGCATGGGAGAATGGGGCACTGGTTGACCAACACCCAGAAGGGAATCCTACAGGGTGTAGGTAGAGGGGCCTTCCAGTCAGAAGCCTTCCCATTGATTAATACTCATCTGCTTTCCACAGTTAAAGAGCTGGCTGTTGTGACTGTGATCCATGCAAGGATGAAAGGATGCAGAGCCACACACAGAGAGCAGAAGCCCCACGTAGGATGTGCATTAAACTCCCAGCACCATCTCAGCCCTCTTTGCCTGGTTTCCATTTTTGACACTGATCACCCAGGAACCCTGAAGATCCAGCACCAGTATGCATATCTCAGCCTGAGGACTTTGGAGGGCCTGATTCTCCATGCTCAAGACCCACAATGGAGAGATGGCTGGAACAGCAGTTCACCAGTTCCCTGTCAAACTCAGAATATAATGAGATTGTTTTGAGAAGCGTGAGATTAGAGTACAGACTCCTAAATCAATAACAAGATACTGTGATCAGGCCTCATAGGGAAGTTGTACAAAGTGTCCTAGGTTTTCATCATGAAATGTGTTCTCTGCAGACAAAGATGGGTAGCAAGAACAAATAAATAAACCTGGAGGAAGGTATGGTTGAACTTGGGAATAAACCTGTGCCCAGCTTGGGAGGAGAGGCCTACAGGGCAGAGACTGCAATGCTTTTTCCTAGTCCCACTTGCTTCAAAACAGCCCCCATATTTCAGGAATTCTGCCAGGTGGCTGTGGGGAAGGGTCCTTTGCAAGGAAGTCAGTGACCCTTGTCCAGAAACCCCTTCTGGGTGCACTAACTTCCCAACTGGATGGGCATTAGGACCCCATTTCTCACCTCTCAGCATGTGGTTACCCTTCTGCCACTTATTCCACACAGGTCCCTCAAAGCCCAGATATCTCTTTACCCATATTCAGGTCCTGGCATATTGGGTGGTGTCATTCTTATTCTCTGTCCAGATAAAAGCAACATGGGACAGCAGAATGAAATTTCCAGTCTTACTGGATGATTGGGAATGTTCCACAGTGGCTCAGGCAGGGGGCTGTCCCTCTACATGACTGCCAGGATGACACCAGACTTTCTTAGGCACCCAAAGGGACATAGAACAAACCCAGCATCTCAAGTGGACCTAGAAGTAGTCTGTGTGTCCACTTCCAGCAAGGGCCCTAGATGCCCACATCCATAAGATGCCCTAGAAAATTCTGCTTAGGTTTGGGAGGGTGGCTGTGACTTCATCAGCTTTTTCAGAGAGGCAACAGTGGCGTGTGTTCCTGAGATCACTTAGATCACTCAGTGGTGGCTGTGGAAGTACAATGACCTACCACATCTTCCAGGACACAAGCAGTTCCTGGCCCCATGAAGACGTTCAGATTTCCATAATCAGGCAGGTCAGGAGCACCCTCCTGAGGCTATTCTGCCAGGACTGGCACATCCCTGCTTATGGTGGGTATTTCAAGATGCTGTTTCGCAAAGTAGCAACAGATAGCACAGTGGGAGTCTGGGAATGGCTCTGTGTATCTGTGGCAGAACCATCCATAATCACATGCAAGAATTTGTACCCCCCCATTGGACAGGGGGAACTCTATTCAGGGTTATAAAACAACACTAAAAATAATCTAAAATGTCAACAACAATAATACTAATGATACTCAGTAATAAAGTTGTTCCTAATGCCATAAATAGTAATAATCATAATGAAGATAATGAACCTAAGGGGATGGGGAAATAGGGTTCTTATCTCCCTCAGAGAAGGCAGGTGTCCTTGGCACTTGTAAGTCAGAGCTCAAAGTTTGCATCATGTATTCCATGCAGTCAGAGATAAGCAGATGGAAGAGCATAGCCTGGTAGGTCTCCGGAATGATTAGGGGTCTCACATGCAAACCTGGAGAGTGGAAACCTCCATTTTCAGGCCACAGGAACCCAGGGCTCTGGGAACCAGCAGCAGCTCCACACCCACCAGGATTCAGGGCTCCAGCTGGCCAAGGTGTGGGGCTCCTTGCAAGGAAGATAGGCCTGCAGACCAATGCCATCCCCTTAGGCATGCAGAAGCCATTTTTGTGACAGACATTAAGCATCCGGCACTATCTCGGCTGCCTCAGCCTGGCTGACCTTCTCTTACAGGCTCGTTTGGGAACTTCAAGGACCTGGAAAAATCTGGGTTCTCACATCTTGGAACCCAGAGTGTTGGAGGGTGTCATTTTCCATGTTCTCTGACACATAGGAGGTGAGATTGGTAAATGACAACAGGTTTCAGGGCTCCCGGGAGGACTCAGAACATGCTGTGCATGCTGGGACTGGCAGGCCTCCCTCTCAGTGTCTTCCAGGACAGCATTAGCCTGTCTAGGGTGCCAGAGAAGACTTAGAACAGTCCCCAGCCTCAGGTGAGCCTGGGAAGCAATCCATGCACCTCGGTTTTGGCACTGATTTACCCTAGTCCTGGGTGCAACGACTCACTGACACTGCAGCCTTCAGGGATGTGGCTGCAGAGTTGGCAGGTGGGATCCCTGGTGTGGAAGGCTGAGCTCCATGTCCAGACCTGTGCCCTGCCTATGTTGGACATTAAGTCTCTGCACAGACTCACCCCTCCCTGCTGGCTACACTTCTAAGCCCAGAGCTGGTAGATGGCACACGAGCCTTTCCTTGTCATCAGACTTTGGTATCCCCTCTGGCTGAGTTCACAGGCCCCCACAGCATCAGCCACGTATGTGCGCTTCCCCTTCAACTGGGTCTGTTTTCCCTGGTGATTCTCCTCTTCCTGTCTGAAACCAGCTTTCCACCATGTAGCTGAGGTCTATTGGACTAAGCACCAACTTTTTATTAAGCTACCATAAACTAAGAATATAACATAGACTTAAAATTTCAGGTAATGGGTTCTGGGATTAAAGATGGTGGTGTGAGAGGACAGACAGAGGCTTCCTCCTAAAACTGGATACAATTAAAAATTTAATTGGCGCAACTAATCCTGAGAGAGCAATAGGAAAGAGGACGGCATCACACTGCACACACCTCGAGAAAACAGCAGACCTCAGCGAACAGGGTAACATACCAGAGCTGTGGCTCCGCGGGACCCGAGCCCATCCCCCACCCCAGCTCACCGGAGGGAAGCAGACAAACGGAGCAGGGAGGGAGTGGAAGGCTTGCGACTGCTGAATACCTAACTCCAGAGATCTGCTCTGGGAGCACAAACCTACATTTCATGGTGCTTTCATGAGACTCACATGACTACTGGGTAGGAAAGTTAATACAGACAGAGTTCCTGGGGAGACTGGGATTCCGGCTGCTTGTGGAAAGCAGGGATCCATATTTGGCTGGTCTGGGATGAAAACTTATCCCTGTGTGACCTGCCCACTGGCTCAGACGGTGGAGACAGGCACAGCAGCCAGGAGGCGGGGAACAGCTCTTTCCTACCCCCAGGCACCAGTACCGCTCCCCTGCGACCCCCGACATTGCTTCAGGGTCTCAGCGGCTCCAGAATAGAGCTTCTGGACACTAGAGGGCGCCATATGCAAACATGAAAGGCCAAAGGAACCTTGTCCAGAGTAAAATTGTTAATACAACTCCCGAGAAAGATTTAAATGACATGGACCTCATGACTTTTCTTGAATGGGAGTTCAAAATAAAACTCATCGACTTCCTAATGGAGGTACGGAAAGACATCCAAGAACTCAGGAATGAATTCAGGTCAGAGAGCCAATCATTGAAGAACACGATGGAGGGTATTAAAAGCAGGTTGGATACGGTGGAGGAGACAATGAATGAAATAGAAACTAGTAAAGAGGGATACAAAGAAGTTGAGACACAGAGAGAAAAAAGGATCTCTAAAAATGAAAGAATATTGAGAGAACTGTGTGACCAATCCAAGTGGAACAATATCCGCATTATAGGGATACCAGAAGAAGAAGAAGAGAGAGAAAGGGACAGAAAGTGTCTTTGAGGAGATAGTTGCTGAAAACTTCCCCAATCTGGGGAAGGACATAGTCTGTCAGGCCATGGAGATCCACAGATATCCCAACACAGGGGACCCAAGGAAGACAACACCAAGACACATAGTAATTAAAATGGGAAAGATCAAGGCTAAGGACAGACTGTTAAAAGCAGCCAGAGGCAGAAATAAGATCACATACACAAGAACGCCCATCAGACTAACATCAGACTTCTCAGCAGAAACCTTACAGGCCAGAAGGGAGTGGCATGATGTATTAAATGCCATGAAGCAGAAGGGCCTGGAACCAACCTTACTTTATCCGGCAAGATTATCATTTAAATTTGAAGGAGGAATTAAACAATTTCCAGATAAGGAAATGCTGAGAGTTTACCTCCCACAAATCATCTCTGCAGCCTATTTTGGAGGGACTGCTATAGATGGAAGTGTTCCTAGGGTTGGACAGCTGTCACCAGAGGTAGTAAAATCACGGTAGGGAGGGTGGAGCAGCTAATTGTGAGGCAAATGCAAGATTAAATTGACTATCCCCAATGTCAATCAAGGGATAGACAAAAAGTACAGAATTTGATACCTAATATATAAAGAATGAAGGAGGAAGAAAAAGGAGGAGAAATAGAAAAGAACCTTTAGATTGTGTTTGTAACAGCATACTAAGTGAGTTAAGTTAGACCATTAGATAGTAAGGAATGTACCTGGAACGTTAGGTAACCACGAATCTAAAGCCTGAAATGGCAATAAGTACATACCTATTGATAATCACCCTAAATGTAAATGGACTGAATGAACAATCAAAAGACATAGAGTCACTGAATGGATAAAAGCAAGACCCATCTATATATTGCTTACAAGAGACTCATCTCAAACCCAAAGACATGCACAGACTAAAAGTCAAGGGATGGAAAAAGATATTTCAAGCAAAAGTTAGGGAGAAAAAAGCAGGTGTTGCAGTACTAGTAACAGACAAAATAGATTTAAAAAAAGAAAGTAACAAGAGATAAAGAAGGACATTACATAATGGTAAAGGGCTCAGACCAACAAGAGGATATAACCATTATAAATATATATGCACCCAACACAGGAGCACCAGAATATGTGACACAAATACTAACAGAATTAAAGGAGGAAATAGACTGCAACGCATTCATTTTCGGAGACTTCAACACACCATTCACTCCAAAGGACAGATCCACTAGGCAGAAAATAAGTAAGGACACAGAGGCACTGAACAACACACTAGAACAGATGGACCTAATGGACATCTATAGAACTCTACACCAAAAAGCAACAGGATACACATTCTTCTCAAGTGCACATGGAACATTCTCCAGAACAGACCACATACTAGGCCACAAAAAGAGGCTCAGCAAATTCAAAAAGATTGAAATCCTACCAACCAACTTTTCAGACCACAAGGTAAAAAACTAGAAATAAATTGTACAAAGAAAGCAAAAAGGCTCACAAACACATGGAGGCTTAACAACACGCTTCTAAATAGTCAATGGAACAATGACCAAATTAAAATGGAAATCCACTTTAATACATGGAAATAAATGATAACAACAACACAAAGTCCCAACTTCTGTGGGACACAGTGAAAGCGGTCTTAAGAGGAAAGTATATAGCAATCCAGGCATATTTAAAGAAGGCAGAACAAACCCAAATGAATAGTCTAATGTCACAATATCAAAATTGGAAAAAGAAGAACAAATGAGGACTAAAGTCAGCAGAAGGAAGGGCCAAAATAAAGATCAGAGAGGAAATAAACAAAATTGAGAAGAATAAAATAGAAAAACATCAATGAAACCAAGAGAATGAAACCAAATTTCTTTGAGAAAATAAACAAAACAGATAAGCCTCTAGCCAGACTTAATAAGAGAAAAAGAGAATCAACACACATCAACAGAATCAGAAATGAGAAAGGAAACATCACGATGGACCCAACAGAAATACAAATAATTATTAGAGACTACTATGAAAACCAGTATGCTAAGAAGCTGCAAAACCTAGAAGAAATGGACATCTTCCTAGAAAAATACAACCTTCCAAAACTGAACAAGGAAGAAACACAAAATCTAAACAAACCAATTACCAGGAAAGAAATTGAAGCGGTAATCAGATAACTACCAAAGAAAAATCACGTGGGCCAGATGGATTTACTTCGGAATTTTATCAGACATACAGAGAACATGTAACACCCATTCTCTTAAACGTTTTCCAAAAAATAGAAGAGATGGAAATACTCCCATACTCATTCTATGAACCTAACAACACCCTAATACCAAAACCAGGCAAAGACCCCACCAAGAATAAAAGTACAGACCAATATCCCTGATGAACGTAGATGCAAAAATACTCAATAAAATATTAGCAAACCAAATTCAAAAATATATCAAAAGGATCATACACCACGACCAAGTGGGATTCATGCCAGGGATAAAAGGATGGTACAACATTCGAAAATCCATCAACATCATCCACCACATCAACAAAAAGAAAGACAAAAACCACATGATCATCTCCATAGATACTGAAAAAGTATTTGACAAAATTCAACATGCATTCATGATAAAAACTCTCAGCAGAATGGGTATAGAGGGAAAGTACCTCAACATAATAAAGGCCATATACGATAAACCCACAGCCAACATCATACTGAACAGCGAGAAGCTGAAAGCTTTTCCTCTGAGATAGGGAACAAGACAGGGATGCCCACTCTCCCCGCTGTTATTTAACATACTACTGCAGGTCCTAGCCATGGCAATTAGAAAAAAACAAAGAAATACAAGGGATCCAGATTAGTAAAGAAGAAGTTAAACTGTCACTATTTGCAGATGACATGATATTGTACATAAAAAACCCTAAAGACTCCACTCCAAAACTACTAGAACTGATATCGGAATACAGTAATGTTGCAGGATACAAAACTAACACACCGAAATCTTTGGCTTTCCTATACACTAACAATGAGCCAATAGAAAGAGAAAGCAGGAAAACAATTCCATTCACATTTGCATCAAAAAGAATAAAATACCTAGGAGTAAACCTAACCAAAGAAGTGAAAGACCTGTACCCTGAAAACTCTAAGACACTCTTAAGAGAAATTAAAGGGGACACTAACAATTGGAAACTCATCCCGTGCTCTTGGCTAGGAAGAATTAATATTGTCAAAACGGTCATCCTGCCCAAGCAATATACAGATTTGATACAGTCCCAATCAAATTAACAACAACATTCTTCAACGAACTGGAACAAATATTTCAAAAATTCATATGGAAACACCAAAGATCCTGAATAGCCAAAGCAATCCTGAGAAAGAGGAAGAAAGTGGCGGGGATCTCACCTCCCAACTTCAAGCTCTCCTACAAAGCCACAGTAAACAATACAATTTGGTACTGGCACAAGAAGAGAGCCACAGACCAGTGGAATAGATTAGAGACTCCAGACATTAACCCAAACATATATGGTCAGTTAATATTCGATAAAGGAGCCATGGACATAGAATGGGGAAATGACAGTCTCTTCAACAGATGGTGCTGGCAAAACTGGACAGCTACATGTAAGAGAATGAAACTGGATCACTGTCTAAACCCATACACAAAAGTAAATTCAAAGTGGATCAAAGACCTGCATGTAAGTCATGAAACAATAAAACTCTTAGAAAAAAACATAGGCAAAAATCTCTTGGACATAAACATGAGTGACTACTTCGTGAACACATCTACCCGGGCAAGGAAAACAAAAGCAAATGTGAACAAGTGCGACCAAATCAAGTTGAAAAGCTTCTGTACAGCCAAGGACACCATCAATAGAACAAAAAGGTATCCTACAGTATGGGAGAATATATTCGTAAATGGCAGATCCGGTAAAGGCTTGACATCCAAAATATATAAAGAGCTCATGCACCTCAACTAACAAAAAGCAAATAATCCAATTTAAAAGTGGGCAGAGGAGCTGGACAGACAGTTTTCCAAAAAAGAAATTCAGATAGCCAAAGGACACATGAAAAGATGCTCCACATCGCTAGTTATCAGAGAAATGCAAATTAAAACCACAATGAGATATCACCTCACACCAGTAAGGAAGGCTACCATCCAAAAGTAAAACAACAACAAATGATGGCTGGGTTGTGGAGAACGGGGAACCCTCCTACACTGCGTGTGGAAATGTAGATAAGTTCAACGATTGTGGAAAGCAATATGGAGGTTCCTTAAAATGCTCAAAATAAATTTACAATTTGACCCAGGAATTCCACTTCTAGGAATTTACCCTAAGGATGCAGCACTCCAGTTTTGAAAAAGACAGATGCACCCCTATGTTTATCACAGCACTATTTACAATAGCCAAGAAATGGAAGCAACTAAGTGCCCATCAGTAGATGAATGGATAAGGAAGATGTACTACATATACACAATGGAATATTATTCATCCATAAGAAGAAAACAAATTCTGCCATTTGCAATAACATGGATGGATCTAGACGGTATTATGCTCAGTGAAATAAGCCAAGCAGAGAAAGACAAATACCAAATGATTTCACTCATCTGTGGAGTATAGGAAGAAAAGAAAAACTAAAGGAACAAAACAGCAGCACGATCACAGAGCCCAACAATGAAGTAACAGTTAACAAAGGAAAGGGACTGGGGAGGAAGTGTAGGAAGGGAGGAAGAAGAGGAAAAGGGGGCATTATGATTATCCCACACAATATACGGGGCACGGTGAAGGCAGTATATACAGAGAAGTCAAGTAGTGTGATTCTATAGCATGATACTATGCTGGTGGACAGTGGCTGTAGTCGGGCACGTGTTGGGGACTTGATAATGGGGGGAATCTAGTAACCACAATGTTGTTCATGTAAGTGTATATTAATGACACCAAAAATATATATATTTTCTTTACTCCTAGAAGTATTTATTTTATGTGTTAAATTACCCAATGCAGTGTATCCACCAAATGTGGTGAGGGCTCCAGGCAGTGAAATAGCAAGGAGTTCCTGTGCATACTCAAACAGCATTCTTCACATTAGCTTTTGTACCTGAGTTTCAGAGTATAAAAAAGCTTCATGAGTCAGGAAAACAGTCTTTTCTCTGAAATAATACTATTTACCTATAAAACCTTTGTTACAAGAAACAACTTCTATACATAGCATTTCAAGAGTGTATTGCATGCAGCACACGGTTATCACAGATTAACTGATATAATAACCAGCCCTGTATTTTTACATTTATACATGTATTTGTACTAAATGCAGCACAGTGCGACACACACATATATATAACTATCATTGTTAGAAATCTCTCTTCTCATTGTGTCTTTATGTTGTACTGAATGTACTGCAGTGTGGTAAGCACATCTTCCACAGAAGTAATATCTGGATAGAAGACAATGTTATTACCCTTAGAAACATCCTTTAGACACGTGACTGCACAGTGGATTCCACATGCCACACATCGGTGAACACATGCTTCCAGTTTTAGAACTCTTCAGTTATTCACATGTACAGTTGTTATTCCTAGAGTTACCTTTCATACCTGTGTCTTCTCAGCATATTAAATGCAGCACATTGTGTTGAACATATTTACCCACTGAAGCAAAACTCCATTTATACTATTAGAAACACAGATGCAATACGCTTAGAAAAGTCTTTCATTCACACACTTTTTTATAATGTCTTAAATGTGGCATGATGTGACTATATTCATTCCTGGAATAACACCGTAATTATGAGGAAAGCTACCATACATAGAAATGAATGACTTTTGTACATGTGACATTTTAAAGCATGTTACATGGAGCACCGTGTTGTGAACATACCCTTACTGAAATACCAGGGCACTTATTCATACATTATCTAGCTTTCGGGAATACCTTCAGTGCACATGTTATTACATAGTATGTTAAATGCAACACTGTGGTGAACAAAATCTTCCACTAAACTGCATTACCCAGGAACCATTAAAATTACTCTTACAAATATATTTATGCATGTGGCTATGCGTAGAATATAATATGAAGCAATGCATGGAGAATGTATGCTTGCAATTAAATAACAGGTTACAAAGTCAGACCATTTAATACAGTCTGTGAGCCATCTTTATGTGGCTGCCTTTAGATAGCATTCTTACTTCAGCATTCATAGGGGAACACATTCCTCCACTGTGAGGACCCAGCACCAGTCACACACACATCTACATATTAGAGACATCTTTTATGTAAGTGCGTTTAAAAAGATAAACTATACTAAACATGGCACAATGTGGTAAATAAATTCATTCACTGAGGTAACCTTATCCAGAATTCTAAAACATGGATAATTCTATATCTTCAAGCAAAATTATGTATCCTTTTGAACCATCTTTTATGCATATGTTTACGTATTTAATTCCATGAATCAAAACAGTCTTTCACTGACGTAACATTATGTGGATGCCACAAAATTCTTTCTACCTTGAAAATATCTTTTATACCTGAGACTACAGAGTGTACTTCGTCCACTGCAAGCTGGAGTACACATGCCTACAGTGAAAATCGCTGTGCTCAGTCACACTTTCAGAGAGCATTCATAGCAGCATCTTTAGTACACGGGCTGTTACAGAGTTTCTTAAATGTATCCCAGTGTGATGAACATATTCATTCACTGAAATTACTGTATTTGCATATGCCAGCACTGTTCTTAGAAGCATCTTTGTATATGTGATTTTTTAAAATGTACTAAATATAGTGTATTTTACTGAACATATCATTTCAGTGAAGTAATATTACTAATGGACATACTATTTTATAACTCTTAGAAACATCTTTACATATGTGAGTTTTTGTTCCTTTTCAAGAACCTTTTACGCTTAATCCACTAGTTCAGTGAAAGTGAATGCACACATCCACATAGTCTGAAATAAGTATTAGAAACCCCTTTTATACATGTGTATTTAGGGTGCCTTCCAAATGTAGTAGCACTGAAGCCAACACCCACTGTTTCACATATCGTTCCAGAAACACCTGTCAGGCCTGGGCATTTCCAGAGAGCATGAACTGCACACACTGCTTCCAAGACACTCATCTACTAAGTTAATCTTGTCCTTCCTTACCCATGAAGGCTTCCTTTTCAGAGATAGTTTTTATGAGTTATCACAAAATGTATTAAAGCATCAGTGTGCTGTAACATGTCTGAAATCCTTGTCTGAAGTACTATGAGATATCACAAAAATCTATGACAATTAGAAGCAACTTTTACACATTGCTAATGTGGAATGAACATTCTTTCAATGACATACTGTACATAAGTCACACATTCCTAAAACACTTAGGAGACTTTTATCCTTGTGCCTTTGCAGAGCATGTGAAATGCATTCCTGTGAATGAATGTGCTCATTTACTGAAATCCCAGGATGCTCACTCACCTGTATAATCTGCATTCTAGGAAACATCATTTTGGCATGTGCTTGTACAGAATATGCTACAAGCAACACAGCGTTTTGAAGACACACATTCACTGAAGATAAACTAGATGTTCTCAGGCAAAACTTCCATCCTCAGAGGTGTCTGTGATGTGTGTGCCATTACAGAGCATATTGAACAGCACCGTGTGGCACATGCATTATTTCACTGCAGTAATGTGACCTGAACACATCAGTTTCATACATGTGACTTTTCATAGTGTGTTCTGGGAATCACAGGAAGGCTCTCACATTTTAGTTATGAAACAGTGTTTCATAAATAAAAAAACTATAATTCTTAAAAAATTGTCTATATGTGTATTTTTACAGATTAGAGAACAAAAAACAATGTGTTACATACATTGATTCACTGCAGTAACACTATACTTCTTCACATATCCAAGCAGTTTTCTTAGAAACTTGCATTCTGATGTGCCTTTCCAGAAGGTGTCAGCTGCAGCACAGTGTTCTTGGCACATCCGCTCACTGCAGTGACACTGTATTTATAAACATAGACATTAGCACTCTAACAATTAACATAGACATCGATTACTCCAATAAACATGGTGTGTTCCCAAGCCTTTACAGCATGTGTGAAATGCAGCCCATTCAGTGAACACTTATGCCTGTGAAATAACACTAACCAGCAGCAACAGGCTTCCACCACTCTCAGGTTTACTGCTCACTCACTGGGTTTTCAGAATGAATTTCCTGCTGCAGTGTGTGTGCAGTGCCACCTCTTATGACAGGACTGTACTTAGAGGCACTGTGAGATGCTTACACAGATTGTGTGCCACGTGTACCTTTACAGAGGGCTTTCATTGTGGCACACTGTGGGGGATGTACACCTCCATGCACACACTGCACATGGAAGGAAGTTCTTGTAACATAAACACCTTTTGTGTATATGACTCCGAAGAGTGTATCCCATGCCTTAGTGCAGTGTGAACACATTCTCTCTGTGAAGTAACTACATTTACTCATAAGCTCAACCAATATTCTGAGAATCAGTATTACATGTGTCTGTATCCTATGGATTATCTGTAGTAGTTTGCTAAACCCATTCATTCACTGACATACATAGTGCTTATTCATATATATAAAACCTGCATTTTTAGAAATATCTTGCATGCATGTTGCTTCCCAGTGTGCTGAATACAGCATTGCATGGTGAACACATTCTTTCACAGAAAAAATACTGCTTTGAACTAATGAAATTTTATCTCTTAAACACTTTGTATATGTGATTTTACACAGTGTATTCCATGCACCATGGTGTGTAAACATTATTCAAATGTAATAATAGTTTACATAAGAACTTACAACTAGTACTGCTAACATCTTCTTTTTCACCTCTGTTCACCGAACGTATTCCATTCATAGGAATAAGTTTTTCACATTTGCTTTTATAAAATGTATTAAATGCAGTGCAGTGTATTCCTTCATTCACAAAATTACAATATATGTTAATACGAACTGCTGTTATTTTGTGAAGCATCTTTCATACAAGTGCCATTAAGGTGTGTCTTATATATTTATTTTTATTATGGCATCACTATTAGACAGTCTCATGAAGGTTTCATGTGGTTACTACATTCACCCATAGTATCAAGTCCACCCCAAACCCCATTGCAGTCACTGTCCATCAGCGTAGTAAGATGCCACAGATTCATTACTTGTCTAATCTGTGCTACACTGCCTTCCCCATGATCCCCACCACACCATGTGTACTAATCATAACATCCCTCAATCTCCTTCTCTCTCCCACCCCACCCACTGTCCCCCACCCCTCCACTTTGGTAACCGCTACTCCTTTCTTGGAGTCTGTGACTCTGATGCTGTTCTGTTCCTTCAGTTTTGCTTTGTTGTTATATTCCTCAAATGAGGGAAATCACTTGGTATTTGTCTTTCTCTGCCTGACCTATTTCATGGAGCATAATGACCTCTAGGTCCATCCACGTTGTTGCAAATGGTAGAGTTTGTTTACATATTATGGCTAAACAATATTCCATTGTGTAACTGTACCATATATTCTTTATCTGTTCATCTATTGATGGACACTTGGGTTGCTTCCATTTCTTGGCTATTGTAAATAGTGCTGTGATAAACATAGGGGTGCACATGTCTTTTTGCATCTGGGTTCTTGCTTCCTTTGGGTAAATTCATAGGAGTGGAATTCCTGAGTCAAATAATATTCTATTTTTATTTTTCTGAGGAACATCCATATTGCTTTTCACAATGGTTGAATTAATTTACATTCCCACCAGCAGTATAGGAGAGTTCCCTTTCACTGAATCCTTACAAGTGTTTGTTGTTCCTTGTCTTTTGGATGGTGGTGATCCTTACTGGTGTGAGGAGATATCTCATTGTGATTTTAGTTTACATTTCCCTGATGATGAGCGATGTGGTGCATCTTTTCATGTGCCTGTTGGCCGTCTGAGATTCTTCTTTAGAGAAGTGTCTATTCATATACTCCACCCATTTTTTATCATGATATATGCTTTTTTGGTGTTGAGACACGTGAGTTATTTATATATATTTTATATTAACCTCTTGTCAGATATGTCATTTTTCAATACATTACCCCACACTGTAGGATGCATTTTTCTTCTGTTTATGGTGTCCTTTGCTGTACAGAAAATTTTTAGCTTGATGCAGTTACATGTTCATTTTTTATTTTGTTTCCCTTGCCTGAGGAGATGCATTCAGGAAAAACTTACTCATGTCTATATTCAAGAGATTTTTGCCTATGTTTTCTTCGGAGAGTTTTATGGTTTCATGAGTTACTTTCAGGTCTTTGATCCATTTTGAATTTATTTTGTATATGGGGTTAGACAATAAACCAGTTTCATTCTCGTTCATCTAGCTGTCCACTTTTGCCAACACCAGTTGCTGAAGAGGCTGTCATTTCTCTATTGTATGTCCATGGCTCCTTTATTGTATATCAATTGTCCATAGAAGCCTGGGTTTATATTTGGGCTCACCATTTCCTTCCATTGATCTACGGGTCTGTTCTGGTGCCAGTACCAACTTGTCTTGATTACTATGGCTTTGAAGTAGAGTTTGAAATTGAGGAGTGTAAATACCCCCAGCTTTATTTGTCTTTCTCAGGATTGTTTTTGCTATTTTGGGTACTTTGTGTTTACGTATGAATTTTAGACCTATTTCGTCTAGTTTATTGAAAAATGCAGCTGGTATTTTGAAAGGGATTACATTGAATCTGCATATTGCTTTAGGCAGGATGTCCATTTTGAATATTGATTCTTCCTATCAATGAGCATGTGATGTATTTGATTTCTTGATGTCTTCTTTAATTTTTCTCATGCGTTTCTTGCCATTTTATGGGTACAGGTAATTCACCTCCTTAGGTTTATTCCTAGGCATTTTATTCTTTTTGATTGAACTGTTTTCCTGATTTCTTTCTTCTATTTCATCATATAGGAATGCAACAGGTTTCTGTTTATTAATTTTATATCCTGCAACTTTGCTGAACTCAGTTCCTGTATATAGTAGTTTTGTGGTGGATTCTTAGGTAGTATGCTTTACTGGCTTTATTGTATTTCTACCCCACTCATATCTGTCTTCCTGCCTGACAATCCTACTCTCATTTTCCTAAGATAATTTTTTACCAACATCCCTTCAGGCTGTGGGCACAGTGTAGTTAGGGGTTCATTGTTTATATTCCTTGGTTCATATCCCCAACAAAACAAATAATTGAAGGGCAGAGACACAGTAGGGAAGCAGAGTAAAAGTTTTACTTAAAGTTATGTAGTTCAGATGAGAAAAAGTATGGGAGACCTCAGAGAGAGGTACACCATGAAAGGTTGAGAGAAAGTTTTATTGAAGGTTATGCACTTACAATGTGTGGGCAACCTCAGAGAGAGGTGTGCTGAGAGGTTAGGTGTTGTTCCCTTTTAAGGATTTTTCAGGAATGTGACAAAGGGCTAGGGGTGTGGACCTGCCAAGTGGTCTCAAGGTGTTTATCTCTGATGAGAGACATTAAATCTCTTCTCTTCTATTATCAGTCATCCATGCAATTTGGCAAAATTAACTTAACAAAAGAAATTTACTGATCCAGTTTCTCCCCAGGATAGCAGCATCCTTCTAGGGGGTATATCAATCAAGACCACCTGTCCTGCCCCCAAGATGGCCTGAGTTATTTTCTGTTTGCTAAAGAATATGTGAAGAATGTTCCTTATTAACTTCCTGGGTTTCAAAATGCAATCTTACCTTTAAGATTGAATATTTTGTGTGTGTACTATGCTGTTTAGGGCTGGGCTTGTTTGCTAAATTAATCATGATGCTCATCTCCTGCCCAGGTTGGAAATTTCTTGATTAGCTGACAGAGGAAGAGAAAAACAGAATACAGGTTAAGTTAAAGAATAAGCTGGGCTTCTTAACAGGCTAAAGTAAATCTTCCTTTTAGGCAGGAAAATAGATATGAGTTAAGTGGAAAGAGAATATGGCCAGTAAAACACACTACAAGGGACTCATAGTCAACCAAAAGAGACCCAGAGTTAATAAATTAATCAGTTAAAGCTCGAAAGGTTGGTAACAACTTGACTGAGAATTTTGAATATTCCCAGATAAAGGAGGGTAACTCAGCATAGTCCATGTCTTTATTGTGTTAATCATTGCTGGCCCAGCTCACATTTTTAACTTTACCTGAATGCTGTTTTTCCTACTTGAGCCCTTATCAGGTAAGTTGTCACCTGGGCAGCTAATTTAGCAAGTAGGCCCAGCTGTGAACAACATTTTAAAAAGGCAGGAAGGATTCCATATTAAAGATAACCCCATGTCTTCCTTGTGTCATTTAAATCATGCCATTTGAAGATCTAGCTTCCTATTGCAGACCGTAGTCTCCCCAGGGCTTTCTGATGATGCTGGAGGTTTTGTTCATGGAGTCAAAGAATGAACTTTTCCATTACTCAAAGTAGGAAAGCTTATCTACAAAAAAAAAAAGTCAAGATATTGTAACAGCTTGGTATGGTGATAGCTGGTACCTAGAATTGCCATGTGTATAAATGTTGAATCACTATGTTGTACACCTGAAACTAATGTAATGTAATACTGTGTGTGTGTCAATTACCTTCAATAAAAAATAATTATCTACAAAAAAAAGTAGGAAAGCAAGTTACAGGCTTTTATTTAGAGATAAAGAAAAGGAGAGAGCTCCTGGCTTCAAACAGGTGGGAACAAGTGAGTCCAGGGTGATGCATTGTCTAGAGGATTTATATGCAGTTGAGAGATTTATAGGCAGTTGAGAGACAGAGGACCTACTAGATGGTCCCATACTGTTTATTTTTGAGGAGATACTGTTCCTTATCAGGGGATTATTTTGCAACGTTAACTTAACAAAGAAATGTCCTGCTCTAATTCTTTCACAGAACAGCAGCTTTTTCATCTGGGTGCATATCAATTAATACTGCCTGCCATAGTGACTCTGTAGCATCTTACTACAATAATGGGGTATGTAGTGGGGACTTGATAATGGGGGAAATCCAGTAATCACAGTGTTGCTCAAGTGATTGTACATTAATGATGCCAAGAAAAAGGACTGCGCGGTTTGCTTCCAAGATGTGCTGAGTTTTTGTTTGTTTGATTAAAATGCAATCTTAGCTCTAAGATAGAATTTTTTTAAAATAAGGTGGGCCATTGAGTAGGCTAAAGTAAATCTTAATTTACACATGTTCCTGGTGAAGCAGTGAAAACATAGGCTTTGCAGATATACTTTCTTTTATCTGAGGAATATTCAAACTTCTAGGCCTAGTTGTGCCTGGCTTTTTAGTTTTAAGTAATCTCACTGAAAAATGCTTTTATAGCTAGTTTGATATTTTTACTTTAGATAATTAATGCATCTCTGGCTTTGCTTAATTGTTTAAAATGGGGTTTTGGTAAGTGTCTTTTTCTGGACACCCTCACCCTACTCTGTCTAAACCCATAGTCTGTCTCACTGGGGTATATTAGACTGATTAGATGCCTTACATGTCTCAACCTTCTTTCCAGTCCATTCCAGAATTCTCTGAGCTGAAGTGAACCTTTATCCAGGGCACTGGCCATAGGCCCTTATTCTGACTTCTGAATAGTGAAACTCCAGGGGCAGTTTAGATCCATTCACATCCTTATGCCCCATGAACACATTATTACTGCTAAGGGTGAGGAAGAGCTATGTGCTTGCTCTGCACAAAGAGCATTAGGACAATCCCCTGTGCCCCTTCCCCACACTGCACAGGACAGCCCCTTATCAGGACTCCACTACTTGTTATTGGCCCATAACCTCACTCTGGATAGGATGCAGACCTGCTGAGGAGCTCAGGGCACGAATGGGGTCGTGAGTTACCACAGGTAAGCCTTATTCCCAGGCATGGCTGTGGTGAGAGAGAGGCCCAGGTCAACCTCTGCACCCCCCTTTGAGAAAGGGACCACGTGTTTAGACAGAATACAGTGAGGGCTTCCTGAAAAAGGAACACAAGGTTGAGTGTTTGCTAAGTTCATTGTTCAGCCTTTGCTGCTATTATTCACAGCTGGTCCAATACAGATGGTCAGAGCTA